>NC_087271.1:38983368-39299353 GCF_015220805.1 Pogoniulus pusillus | reverse complement strand
TTTTTGTAGCCCCCTTCAGATCCTGGAAGGCCACAAGAAGGTCACCTGGGAGCCTCCTCTGCTCCAGCCTGCACAGCCCCAACTCTTTCAGTCTGTGCTCACAGCAGAGCTGCTGCAGCCTCTGAGCATCCTCCTGGCCCTTCTCTGGACACACTCCAGCATCTCCACAGCCCTCTTGCATTAGAGGCTCCAGATCTGGATGCAGTTAAAGAGCTTATTCCTAATGTCCAGTCTAAACCTACCCTTCTCTAGTTCAAAATCATCACCCCTTGTCCCAGTGCTACATGCTCTTTTGCACAATCCCTCCCCAGCTTCCTTTCAGGCTCCCTACACACTGAAAGTTACCAAAGTAATGCTTATTATGTTTTTCTCATCAAAGAATCAGGATTTCAAACACCAGTGGGCTAAACCTTCCCTCAAGGAATCTGTGTGAGACACAATGTATGCTTTAGTCAGTTAACAGCTGCTGGACTCAAACACCTTCTACATTAATTATAATTCTGCCATTTCTTCAAGTGAAATCCCAACTAGAATCAATCTAATCTCTTTAGCTCTCAAGCAAGGAATTATATATATGTGTATTTTATATATATATACACATACACACCTTTCTTTTATTATATTCCTTCCCTTTTCACTCAGTTTCTTTTGGTAATGATTGGTTAACATATCCCAAATCCCTGATTATTTACAGAGAGATCAGGGAGATCTCCTCTCCAGTTTCATCTCTTTCCCACACCACCTCTGTCACACTCTAATCATGGAGGTTATTCCATTTCAAGTGAAATCTCCATTTTTCTTAGAGGCTTCATTGCTTCTAAGAAGTCTTGAGTGAGTAAAGAGCAATTACTAAGTTTGAGGTAGAAGGGAACAACATTTGCCAACAAGATCTCTTTCCCAGCCAAGACCTGGCCAGGCTGATCTAGGGTAGGGTGTCCCTGCCTGTGGTAGAGGGGTTGGAACTGGCTGATCCTTGTGGTCTCTTTCAACCCTGACTCATTCTATGACCAAATCAATGCTTTGCACATCCTATCTGTATACTTCCAGGCAAGAGACACTGCTCACATCTGTGTCTGAACTGTCACCTCCAAAAGTACAAGCTCAGCTGGAGCCTGGGAAAGATCAGCCGCAGCCAGTATCTCAGACAAAAATCCTCTTGTCCAAGAACAACCTTTCAGTGAAGTTTACACACTGATAAAACTGGGACTTGCACAAACCTCACCACACATAGGATCATAGGATGTTAGGGGTTGGAAGGGACCCAAAGAGATCATCGAGTCCAACCCCCCTGCCAGAGCAGGACAAGACCATCTAACACAGACCACAAAGCAACACATCCAGACATGGCTCAGATTGTGCCCTCCTGTGCTCAACAAACCCTGGAGCAGAGAGAAGTTGCTGTGCTTGGGGAGGGTCGTATCAGACTCTGGTAACTCACCAAACCCATCCTAATTAGCCCAAGTCATGGAAGAGCCTTCTGCCTATTAAAGATTGATTCACTCAGATATGCTGCTGCAAAAAATTGCTTCCTGTTGTGGCAATTGATGATGTTTGCTTTGCAGATCAGCAGCATGAAGAAAGGACGTTTGCACCAGGAAGACACAAGGATAATACAATTAATTCCTGAAAGCTGAGCCAGGCTCTTAAAAAACACTCACCGAATAATCACACTCCATAATTATGCCAATTTGCACAATTAAGAGCTGAATAAACACCATAAATTTAAATGAAAGACCCCAGGCACAGGCTGCTGCTGGTGGAATATTTTTAAATCCTAAATACACAACACCATCGATGACAATCTCTGTAACCACTGCAAGATGAGAGCCCCCACCTGCAATCCAGTTAGGTTCTTGTGCTGCTGTTTACCCCACAACAGCACACGCAGTCAGCAAAAGGATAAAACCAGAGCATTAAAGGTCTTTCTCCTCCAGCTTATTAGCATTGTTTCCTCCTCAATCCCATCCTGTGGTACAGTCACATCTGACAGTACATTTTATGTGCTCCTGAGATGCCCATCTTCTGCAAGCTCCCTGCTTCTCCCGAATGAGAAGCCATCCTGGTCAGAGAGTGTGCTGCTGTCACTACAGCCAAGCCAGGGCAAAACTCTCAGGGCACACTGAGGAACAGACATTAAAACCAACCATGCTCCATAACTAGTACATTCCTCTGGACAAACTTCATGTCCACAGACAAAGCTTTTGGCATTTGCATGCAGCCATCTCACACTGGCAATGGTAGATGAAAACAACAACAACAGTACCCACCGGCTCTCTGCCTGTTTCTCCTGCCAGGCACCTAAACCAGAGCTTTCTGATCACTTATCTCTCCCATCAGGCAAGACATTTCTCATACTCACCACTCAAGGTCTTTGTCTGCACTAGCACCTTCCTCACCAGGCTTGCCATACTGGAATTTTTACCCACGTCGCCTAAACCTGCTCAGGACCAAGGCAGGTGGAAGAATTCACACGAAACACGCCTGCATCTAGTCCCTGCGTCTCTGCCAGCTCCTGGCTTCTTCTGCTGAGGCTGCCGAGCGCCTGGATGAAGAAGGCTGGAAACACAAGACACACACACACACACACACGTGTGTGTGCACGCACAGGAAGCTTGGAACAGAACCAGTATGAAACATACCCACTTCCTTCTTCATGCTCCAGTATCTCCGCTGTAAACAAGCACTGCGCATTAGCGAAGCCAAGCTGAAAAGTCCAGCAGAGAAGGACAAAAGAAGGGAGTGGCCCCCAGTAAGGAATAACTATTTTAAATACACAAACATCTTCCCATCAGATTAAAAGGAGCTTTTAAATTAGGCAAATTCTGAAGCCATTGTTGTGACAGAATAACTCAGGACAAACAGGAGACACTGCTTCCTCCTCTGGAGAGGTCTCCTGCATTTCCAGTACGAAGCGTCCCAAAAGCGTTCCAAGCGCCTGGACAGAAGACTTGAGAAGAGTTTGTGTTGCTCCAGGGATAGAGAGCAAAGAAGGGGAAGGCAGATGCAGAAGAGGTATGACCTGCTATGACTGCTGCACCTCGCAGTGTAGGTGCCAGCAACAAGCAGGGGAAGGATGCTAAGCTCATGTCTGGGGCTACCAGTCCCGTCCCACAAGCGAGCTGCCAGCTCTCAGGCACAAGGTCAGCCTGGCAGGAGTGCATGTGTGTGTGCAAGCACTAGGCAGGAGTCAACTGCAGTCATGTTTCATAAACAGCCCACTTGTGTTTTGAGAGACCTCCACCTCACCCCACAGAGCTTCAAGCTCTTCTGGTCTTCAACAGGTTTTCTTCAGCCTTTTTGAAGCACTTAACTCCCAGCAGCTCCACCTCTGAGCCGACTGGAGAACACAACACCACTGCGCATCGCACGTACCACCAAAGCCTTGTGTTAGAGCCCTCTCTGTCTGCATTTGACACACTGCTGGCAATAAATGCTCTCCTGACAGATAAAGAACAGGAAGGCCAAGTTCTCCCGATCCAGAATGCTCCACATGAAGATAACAACGGCTTTGATCACTCCCACTGGATCTCCAGCAAGTCCATGTGGTTGGCAGGCAGGATGAATCTCCCCACCAGAGAGATGGAAACCACCACTTCTGCCTACCACTGCCCTCAATGATGTCCTGCTGCAGTCTGTGTCAAGATAGGTGGCTCTGGACAATATCCCACTTGGTCTGCAAAGAGAGCAAGACAGACAAAAAGCATTGTCCCATCTTCCCCTGCTGCAACAGGCTGCAGCAGCAGCCTTCCAAGCCTGTAAGCCTAACGTCATCAGGGAGGCCTGCTGCATCCAAGCATCCTTGGAAGAGAAAAAGGAAGGTGGAAAGGACAGCTTTGGTCCACCACCAAGGATCAGCCAACAGTGACCACCATCACCCTTGGCCAGGATGCAGCCATAGCAGCCTTTCTGCTCCTTGCAGGCGGACTTCTTCCCCAGCTGCCTTGGACAGGAAAGGCTATGAGGCATGTGGCTTCCCAGGACTAGGAACTTTACCTTGCCCCTGAAAATATACCAAAGTTAGAGCAGCTCTTGGCCTGGGACCTTCAGCAGCCAGTATCTTTATTGGCAGCTACAATGCACCAGTGCCTGGCCACTGTCTGGTTTCCCAAGCGAAGCCGCAGGGTGGCCAGCACAAAAGGCTGAGTGAAGAGAAGCTGGCAGCTTGCAGTACTTAGCCTCAAGATGATAAGAAGTGCCTGTCTGAAAAAATACTGCCATCTTATGCCTCTCCAGACAGATGCATGCTATTTATTTTTCCAGAGACCACTCAGCTTTAATACATCTAAGCTGAAATGCTGAGAGATCTGTGAGTGTCCAACAAATATCCTTTTTATTAGCCCCTTGCAAAGCTGGCTACCAAGAGATTCCTCATTTTCACTTGCTCCCTTCATAAGGCAACAGCAGATTCCACAGCCCACCTCTTCCCCTCCTCTTTCCACCCTGCCTTTCAAGGCAAACAAAATTCTCATGAATGTAAAGTCAAATTAATCTGCTGCTGTCCCTTAAGGCAAGATCAAGGGCCTGAGGGTCAAAAAAGACACAGAGCTGCTCTTAAAATCAGAGACTTCACAGGAAGCCTCTTCCCAGAGTACGTGGGGCAAGTCCCATAACAAGCCTCCATGTAAGAGAAAGAAGTCAAATTACAGAGAAGCAGGGGAGCAGAGGGCAAGCAGTGTCAAGCCCATCAGTCTCCTGCCAAAGGGCTGCTTCTTGTTCACTGGGCAAGACTAAAATGCAGCACTTCATTATGGAAGAACTGGACACAGTTTCAAGCCTTGATTGCTGTTTAACCAGACACAACAGGCTAGCACCCAGGAGTCTGACTGAGCAAGTGTCCCTTGGTGCTGGCACCCCTTCACTCAACCAGCAGGAGCCAGCCTGTGCCCTGCCAGAAGTCTTCATCCAGACTTTGGCTCACCTCTTGATCTTCTCTCCTGACAGCTCCCAAGACACATGCAGGGAACTGGCCATGCAAGTTGTTATTCTGGCCAACTCTTCCTAGGTAATTTTTCAAGTAGACCCTGTGACCAATCTCTTCCTAGAATATAGACTCTAGATTCTGGCTGAGGCACTTAGTGCCATGGTCTGGTTGATTGGCCAGGGCTGGGTGCTAGGTTGGCCTGGCTGAGCTTGGAGGTCTCTTCCAACCTGCTTGATTCTATGAAAACATTGTCTCCAACAGCAAAACTGAGTCCACACCAATCAGACTTAAGACTGCCCAGTCACAGTGACATGTAGCACACCATAGGACTGTGCTTGGATATGGACCACAAGGAGCAGCCAGTTCCAAGCCCCCTGGATGGGCAGGGACACCTTACCCTAGTGCAGGCTGCCCACAGCCTCAGCCAGCCTGGCCTTAAACACCTCCACCACATCCCTGGACAACCCATTCCAGGCTCTCACCACCTTCATGGTGAAGAACTTCGTCCTAACGTCCAGTCTGAACCTACCCATTTCTAGCTTTGTTCTACTCCCCCCAGTCCTATCACTCTCTGAGAGCCTAAAAAGTCCCTCCCCAGCTTTCTTGTAGGCCACAGCGCTTCAGTTTGAAGAGTGAGGACTTCAAGCAGCAGAGGCTGCTGGCAGCCTGGTTACAGAGGTGGTTCCACATCATAAAAATTAAGAAGTCCTAGGATGAGAGTGCTTGGGAGGGAGGAAACAGCTGATCTCTCCTCAGATGTAACCAGTGATAAAACAAGAGGGAATGGCCTCAAGCTCTGACTGGGTAGGTTTAGGCTGGGTATTAGGGAAAGTTTTTTCCCAGCAGGAGTGGTCAAGCATTGGAATGAGCTGCTCAGGGAGGTGGTGGAGTCACCAACCCTGGATGTGTTTAAAAGTTGTCTGGATGTGGTGCTTGGGGGATATGGTTTAGGGTGCACCTTGTAGAGTACAGACTATGGGTTGGACTTGATGACCCTGAGGGTCTTTTCCAATCTGAATAGTTCTGGAGACTTTCAAGGCTTATCTGGATGTGTTCCTCTGTGAACTGTGCTAGATAGTCTTGTCCTGCTCTGGCAGGGGGGATTGGACTGGATGATCTCCTTGTGTCCCTTCCAACCCCTAATATCTTGTGATAGAAACTCAGCATTTACAATTTCTGCTGTAACTGGAAATATACTCCAAACCAGGGACATTACCATCACGGATAGCTAGGGTGGAAGGATGCATTTTAAGTTTGGGATTTCACCTCTTTATGATGTGTGATCCCAGATCAAGACACATGAAGAGGCTGATGTGGTTTTAGGTCACATTTGTGCTCAGGATCCACCAGCACCTCCAGTTTTACAAGCCCTACCAGAAAGGAAGAACATCCTCTCCCACCCCTGAATGCTCCTCCTTATGCAGACTCTCAAAAGAGAGAGAAAAAAAGCTGACACCCAGCAGAGTGTCCTGATGTTTTCCATGCACTTGCCCTCTGATAAGCACAAAAATGCCTTCTGCTGGGCGTTTTCCCTCTTCACCTTCCTGGCCAAAAGCATTAACGCTGGGAAGAAAACGGAACCTAATGCAGTAGGTAATGATACTAAATATAAGCAGTGAGTCAAATCCCTTTAGCTTCCCAGGCCTTCAAGCTCAGCAGTGGTTTCAGGGGTGCAGAGGCAGGGCTCAGCCCCTGCACAGAGCCTACAGCAGCTGATCACTTCTGATTTTGGGGGGGTTCAAGCAAAACTTGCTCCTAAACCCAGAATTACTACAGAACCCTGTGGAACAGTTGGGCTCCAGGGAATTCTTTCTTGCAGCAGCAGTTGCCACTAAAAAGCCTCAGCACCAGCGACCATCTACCTAAACATTATCACCACTGGCTTAAGGAAAGAGATACAGAAAAAAGGACACAGGGCAGGGAGTGCCCAGCAGAACCTCTCAGAGAGCTCCTGCCATGGGTTTGGCAATGAAGCCATGGATGATGGCGTGCACCACTTAGGCAGCCACTAGGTCAAGAGAGGTGATTCTGTTCCTCTACTCTGCTCTGGTGAGACCTTACTCCGAGTACTGTGTCTGTCTCTGGGGTCCCCAATACAGGAGAGGCATGGGCTTGCTGGAGCAGATCCAGAGGAGAGCCACAAAGACGATCAGCAGGCTGCAGCACCTCCTCCTACAAAGACAGGCTGAAAGAACTGGGGGCTGTTCAGCCCGGACAAGAGAAGGCTCCAGGGAGACCTTAGAGCTACATTTCAATTTCTGAAATTGAGGAGGGCTGAGGAAGGACTGTTTAGAAAGGCTTGCAGAGACAAGACAAGGGGCAGTGGTTTAAAACTGGAGCAGTGCAGATTAAGGTTGGACGTCAGGAGGAAGTTCTTTACTATGGGAGTGGTAAAACACTGAACAGGTTGCCCAGGGATGTGGTGGAGGCTCTGTCCTTGGAGAGATTCAAAATCAGGCTTGAGGGGGCTCTGGGCAGCCTGATCTAGAATCATGGAAGTGACCTGGTTGGAAGAGACCTCCAAGCTCAGCCAGGCCAACCTAGCACCCAGCCCTAGCCAGTCAACCAGACCATGGCACTAAGTGCCTCAGCCAGGCTTGGCTTCAACACCTCCAGGCACAGAGACTCCACCACCTCCCTGGGCAGCCCATTCCAATGCCAATCACTCTCTCTGCCAGGAACTTCCTCCTAACAGCCACCCTAGACCTCCCCTGGCACAGCTTGAGGCTGTCCCCCCTTCTTCTGTTGCTGCTTGCCTGGCAGCAGAGCCCAACCCCACCTGGTTAGCCCACTTGGATGTGTCCCTGCTGACTGCTTGGGGGTTGGACAAGATGATCTTCGAGGGTCCCATCCAATCCAGTACATTCTGTGACTGTGTAGATCGCCTTGGATGGCTGCAGCTAGGCACACAGCTGAGCAGGCACTGGATGACTCTGCTCCCCAGCTCTAGCAGAAAGACAGGAAGAGTCCAAAGCATTCAACCGCCCTTGAAAGCAAGGTCTGAAGGCTGGCACAGCAACAGAAAGCCAGCAGGAGATGCTTCCCACTGCGCCAGGGACGGCAGGAGGCTGCTTTTGAAACAGAGACATACACACTGCTTAAAAAGAAGAGATTCAACAGCTAGCAGGGAAGTCAGTGGAGGAAATCAATGAGGCATTAATAGTTTTGATCATTCCCAAAGTATTTACACCG
The DNA here is from genome assembly GCF_015220805.1 of Pogoniulus pusillus. NCBI lineage: Eukaryota > Metazoa > Chordata > Aves > Piciformes > Lybiidae > Pogoniulus > Pogoniulus pusillus. Next base: position 39,291,240 of record NC_087271.1, on the reverse strand, counting down.
TCTGCGTTCCAAGACTTTATATTTCAAACAACAGCAACACAAAAAAACCCAACCCCAATAAAAGAAAAACAGAGGAAAGCCAAATATTCACACTCAGATGTTTGAGGGTTTTATGAAGTTTATCTCTACAGATACATTTATTAGTTCCTCCTTTCTCACCTCTGCAAACTGTGCCCAATCTGGAAACAAATCATCTAATAAAACAAGTCAGCTTTTGAAGCCTCCTGACTAACACATCTCTCTGCACATCAAGCAAGAATCACAGAATCAGGCAGGGTCGGAAGGGACCACAAGGAGCAGCCAGTTCCAACCCCCCTGCCATGCCCAGGGACACCCTACCCTAGAGCAGCCTGCACACAGCCTCATCCAGCCTGGCCTCAAACACCTCCAGCCATGGGGTCTCAACCACCTCCCTCGGCAACCCCTTCCAGCCTCTCACCACTCTCAGGCTCAACAACTTCCTCCTCACCTCCACTCTGACTCTCCCCACCTCCAGCTTTGCTCCATTCCCCCCACTCCTGTCACTCGCTGACAGCCTCAAAAGTCCCTCCCCAGCTTTTTTGCAGTCCCTTCAGCTCCTGAAAGGCCACAAGAAGGTCACCTGGGAGCCTCCTCTTCTGCAGCCTGCACAGCCCCAACTCTTTCAGTCTGTGCTCACAGCAGAGCTGCTGCAGCCTCTGATCAACCCAGTGGCCCTTCTCTGGACACACTCCAGCATCTCCACACCCTTCTTGGAATAGAGACTGCAGAGCTGGATGCAGTACTCCAGGTGGGGTCTCAGCAGAGTGGAGTAGAGAGGGAGAATCACCTCCCTGGCCTTGCTGGCCACGCTTCTCCTGCTGCAGCCCAGAATGCCAACCAGAGCCTGGGCTGCAAGTGCACACTGCTGGCTCCTGGTGAGCTTCTCCTCCAGCAGCACCTCCAAGTCCCTCTCCTCAGGGCTGCTCTCCAGCCAGGCACTGCCCAGCCTGGATTTGTGCATGGCATTGCCTATCACCCCTTATCCTGTCACTGAGCACCACTAGAAAGAGTTTGACCCCATCCCCTTGCCCCACATCTTTTAGATATTGATCAGCATCAATCAGATCCCCACTGATATGATCCCCACCAGTGATGAGGCAGCTGAAGAACGTCCTCGTCACCTCCAGCTTCGCTACATTCCCCCTTGTCCTGTCTGCCTACACACCAAACCTGCAGAGACAAGGCAAGACCTTCCCACCCAAATGTCAGCTGGACTGTGACAAGTGTTTCTCCCCTCTGGCAGAGGATCCCTGATGAACCAAATCACTTTGCTGGCATTTATCCATTCTTTTGAGGTGCAGTAAACAAAAAGTCCTCCAAGAAGAGTGAGATCTTAAATTCTGCCCATGAGAAGGTTTTGATAAGGAAGAACTTGCAGGGTGTTCTTTCCCACTGCTCTGCCTCCCCTGGGAGACAATTTTCCAAAAGGAAAGACATGCTAAAGATTGCTTTGGAGCTGCAATTTGATACAGGAGAGAAAACAACAAGAAAGAGGAGAGAGACAAGAAGCTAAATTCAGAAGATGGGAAATGTGAAACGGAAGATGGGAAAGAACTGCACAAACGATGCCTTTGCCAGTAAGGGGGGAAAGCCTTTGTGGCTGACACACAGTCCTGTGTGCCAGCCTGGCAGATCCCAGCAGCAAATTAGCTTTCAGCTGCCTAACTGCTTCCCTTAACTGTGGAGTGAATAACCCAGAATTCATACAGACAGGATATCTATTGGAAGCTGAACCAGAAACAGCCAAGGGTTCCTCCTGCGGGTTAAGGCACTGTTAAACGAAGGGAACCATAAAGAGATTGCAGCTTCCCAGCCAAAGCACACGTGTGAGTGATGCAAGGGAGGAAAGAAAGGAAGGGGGAGGTCAGGCAGAACAAGGATATGAAGCTAAAAAAAGCTATACAGTATCTACAGTGGTATCTGCAACAGTTTAAATGAGGATAAAACAGAAGAAACAGGCACTTGGGTTCTGCCTTTATTTAGAATCATAGAATCAAGCAGGTTGGAGAAGACCTCCAAGCTCATCCAGTCCAGCCTAGCACCCAGCCCTATCCAGTCAACCAGGCCATGGCACTAAGTGCCTCAGCCAGGCTTGGCTTCAACACCTCCAGGCACAGCGACTCCACCACCTCCCTGGGCAGCCCATTCCAATGCCAATCACTCTCTCTGACAACAACTTCCTCCTAACATCCAGCCTAGACCTCCCCTGGCACAACTTGAGACTGTGTCCCCTTCTTCTGTTGCTGGTTGCCTGCCATCAACCATGACTCTGCAGCCCATAGCCCAGCACAAAGAGATGTGCCTGAGCTGGAAATGGACATTGCATCTCCTTGCAAAACTGATTTTGGAGTTCATACAGGAGACAGCAGTGTATTTCTGTAACCCAAATGAGGTTCATCAAGGACAAGTGCAGAGTCCTGCACCTGGGAAGGAATAATAAACTGCACCAGTACAGGCTGGGAGGTGACTGCTGGAGAGCAGCCCTGTGGAGAGGGACCTGGGAGTGCTGGTGGCTAACAGTTACCCATGGCACAGCAATGTGCCCTTGTGGCCAAGAAAGCCAGTGGGATGCTGGGGTGGATTAGGAAGAGTGTGTGCAGCAGATCAAGGGAGGTTCTCCTTCCCCTCTACTCTGCCCTGGTCAGACCTCATCTTGAACACTGTCTTCAGTTTTGGGCTCCCCACTTGAAGAGGGACAGGGATCTGCTGGAGAGGGTCCAGCAGAGGGCTGCGAGGATGATGAGGGGACTGGAGGGCACTGTCTGAGGAGGAGAGGCTGAGGGACCTGGGGCTGCTTAGTCTGGAGAAGAGAAGATTGAGAGGGGATTGAATCAATGTCTATAAACATCTGAGGGCTGGGGGTCAGGAGAGGGGGGGCACAGGCTCTGCTCACTGCTCCCTGGGACAGGACAAGGAGCAATGGGTGTAAGCTGCAGCACAGGAGGTTCCAGCTCAGCACAAGGGGGAACTTCTTTCCTGTGAGGGTCCCGGAGGTGCCCAGAGAGGTTGTGGAGTCTCCTTCTCTGGAGACTTTCAAGTCCTGTCTGGATGTGTTCCTGTGTGATCTGTGTTAGATAGCCTTGTCCTGCTCTGGCAGGGGGGTTGGACTCGATGATCTTCTTGGGTCCCTTCCAACCTCTAGTATCCTGTGAGCCTGTGAACCCAGTGTTCAGCACAGGGAGGAAATGCTGTTTCCACCTGCAGAACATCCACCTCACTCCTGATGGTTGTTACCACCCAACTGCTCCCAGCTCTTGCCACTGGCTCTGCTGGGAGGCAAGACTAATGACTTTGTCATCACCAGAGCAAAGGAAAACAAATCAGACCTCCTCACTGCCCTGTGTCCCTTGCAGCAGGGGAAGATCTTCAGTCCAGACAAAGGAAGTGTCTCCTCCAGTAATTTGGTTATTGGTGCTGGACATGGAGCACAGAACTCCCAAGCATAAATTACCTATTTGATCATAGGACAGTGCCAGATTGCAGGAAGAAAACAGTGCTGTGACTGCATTAGCAAACTGCCATACCTTTATAAATATCAAAACGTGTGGTTATGAAAGTAACTGACAGTAATTGGAGCTTTGTCTGCTCTGCAAGGTAGAAGAAACTCAAATGTCTCCACATCCCACATTTGCAGTCACTCCCCCAGGGATATCAAACTCAGTCATTTGCAGCTTTAGTGACAAGTCTCCAGGTCTGGAATAGCTTTATTGCAGGTGTCAGTGTCTGAAGAGGAGGATGTGGGTATTAATCTTCAACAAAAAGGGTTTTTTAACATGGAATCACACAGAAAGGCAGGGGCTTGAAGTAACCTCTGGAAACTGTCTAGTTCAACCTCCCCTGCTGAAGTAGGGTCATGCAGAGATCACTGCCCAGGATCACACTGTCCAGTCAGATTTGGAATCTGGGTTTGGGTGTTACCCACCCTCCACTCTTATGAAATCACAGAATCAACCAGGCTGGAAAAGAGCTCCAAGCTCATCCAGCCCAACCTATCACCCAGCCCTGTCCAATCAACCAGAGCATGTCACTAAGTGCCTCATCCAGGCTTTTCTTCAACACCTCCAGGGACAGTGACTCCACCCAAACTAGACTCAGCCAAGCTGGAAATTAAGGAATGAATCTTTATATTTACAGCTCAGCACAAGACACAAGCAGGTATTTACAATCTCTACAGCTACAGACAGAAATACACAAGTTAAAAGTGATACAGAAGCACATCAGCCCTCTCAGAAACCAGAGTCCCCAGGAGGGGCTCCCAACCACCTTAACACCTCCTTTCCACCCCTCTACCTTATCCCAGAGCTTGCCTTAAGTGCTAGGTGAGTTTGGAGGATCAGCCAGGGGGGTTAGAAGCAGCAGGATGAGTTACACAGAAAGCAGTCCAAGGAGAAAAAAAACACAGGCACCCAGAGACACACAGTGACTGTCTTATCCATGTCTGTGTTCTTGTTTTTATCCATCTCAGCAAGCCTACAAGTGAAGTAGGCACCTCCACTGCTTCCCTTTCACAGCCTATCATCTAATTTCTTTCACTAGAATAGCCTCAAACTAGCACACCTGCAGAGAAGGGGACTCCACAACCTCTCTGGGCAGCCAGCTCCAGGGCTCCAGACCCCTTATAGGAAAAAAGGTTTTTTCAGCAAGGAGGTCAGCCAGCCATAACAGCCACTTCTTAAAAACCCTTCCTTACCAGATGGCAACTTACCTCTCTCTCACCTGTTTAAAACAATTCTCAGGGTTCTTAAAATATTCAAATACTCCCCTAAGCCTTAAGCTTATGTTTTAAAAATCCAAGAGATAGAAAAGATTCTTTCCCTCCCCAGCTTCTCATGCATGTCACCTTTCCAAGCAACTTCATCCTTGCCCCAGCTTTCACCCATTGAAAAGCTTGGCTCCTCCAAAAGGAAAGACTTCTGTGCTCTGCACACTGCAGCTAACTCAAGTTGCTCCTCAGGACTGGATCCCTCTACTCTTCAATCCTAAAACTTCAATAAAAGGGACTGCTGAGCTGTGGAGTGTGTCCACAGAAGGGCAACAAAGCTGGTGAAGAGTCTGGAGAGCAGGTCTGATGAAGAGTGACTGAGGGAACTGAGGTTGTGTAGTATGGAGGAGGCTGAGGAGAAACTTCATTGCTCTCTACAACGGCCTGAAAGGAGCTTGGAGTGAGGTGGGGATTGGTCTCTTCTGCCTAGTATCAGGTGATAGGATGAGAGGAAGTGGCCTGAAGTTGTGCCAGGGGAGGTTGAGGTTGGCTATTAGGAAAAATGTCTTCCCTGAAAGAGTGGTCAGGCAGGGGAACAGGCTGCCCAGGGAGGTGGTGGAGCCAGCAGCCCTGGGAGCGCTCAAGAAATGTGCGGGCATGGCACTCTGGGATGTGGTTTAATGGCCATGGGGTTCAAGGACCTTAGAGATGTTTTCCAACCAAAACAATCCTATAGAGACAGTATGAGGGGGAAAAAAATTCTGCTGGCAGAGTAATAGTGGTGTAGGCACACTACGAAACCAGTCCAGCACATAATCCCCACAACTGCGCTCAGCACCTGGGCCTAGGAGAGGCTGGCACAGAGCCACCCTTCACCTGGAGCAATGGCCCCAGCAGTAGCTTGGCTGTGCTGCTTGGGTTCTCCTCCAGGCCAGCAGAGGAAACTGGCCAGCCTATGTGCAGCTTCTCCTGGGACCTCCCTCTTCCCCCACCACAGCCCAGACATGTTTAACTGCCGTGCCTGCAGATGAGATGGCACAGTTGGCAGACAGCTGTGAAAAGCCTCTCTCCGTCCCTAAACTTGCACACATGTGGAAGCAAAACAGAGGAGTTCAGAACCACAGGAGCATCTTGTAATTTGCTCTCCAAAATAACCCTAAAAGCCCATGGCAATCCAAGAGCTAAAGAATCTGCTTTTCCTCCCAAACCCTCTAATGGGCATTTCAGTCCCACGTCATCATGGCAATCAGAACTGCCCTTTCTGAGAGAGGAGGGATTGGTACACTGGCTGTGTGAAGGGCTGGACATGCAGTTTAAAGCTGAAGCTGAGGCAGCAGTGCCCAGGTGGGCAGCAGAGCCAATGGCATCCTGGGCTGGCTCAGGAGCAGTGTGGGCAGCAGGACAAGGGAGGTTCTTCTGCCCCTGTGCTCAGCACTGCTCAGGTCACACCTTGAGTGCTGTGTCCAGTTCTGGGCCCCTCAATTCAAGAGAGATGTTGAGGTGCTGCAAGGTATCCAGAGAAGGGCAGCAAGGCTGGGGAGGGGCCTGGAGCACAGCCCTGTGAGAAGAGGCTGAGGGAGCTGGGGGTGTGCAGCCTGCAGCAGAAGAGGAGGCCAGGGCAGAGCTCATTGCTGTCTACAACTGCCTGAAGGGAGGTTGTAGCCAGGTGAGGGTTGGGCTCTGCTGCCAAGCAAGCAACAACAGAAGGGGACAGAGTCTCAAGTTGTGCCAGGGGAGGTCTAAGCTGGATGTTAGGAGGAAGTTATTGGCATAGAGAGTGATTGGCATTGGAATGGGCTGCCCAGGGAGGTGGTGGAGTGGCTGTGACTGGAGGTGTTGAAGCAAAACTTTAACCTGCCAGATATCTGCTGGGAACTTAATTCAGCAGAGAGGAGGCAGTCCAGGAGATTTCTGGAGTGCATGGAGGACAGCTTCATGACCCAACTGTTAAACGAGCCTACCAGGGGTCAAGCTCAGCTTGACCTGCTGCTCTCCAACAGAGAAGGGCTGGTAGGAGATGTGATAGTGGGAGGCTGCCTGGGGTGTAGCGACCACGAGTTAGTGGAGTTTTCAATATACAGGGAGGTAGGGAGGCACTTCAACAAAACCTACACCTTGGACTTTAGGAGGGCAAACTTCAATTTGCTCAAGGAACTTATTTCCAATGTCCCCTGGGCAGCAGTTCTTGAGAACAAAGGGGTCCAGGATGGTTGGACTTACTTTAAACAGGAGCTCTTGAAGGCACAGGAACTGGCAGTTCCCACATGCCGAAAGATGAGCCGCAGGGGGAGGCGACCAGCCTGGATGAGCAAAGAGCTCCTGAAGGAAGTGGGGGAGAAAAAGAGGGTGTATCGCCTCTGGAAGGAGGGGAAGGCTTCTCCTGATGTGTTTAAGGAGGTAGCCAGACTATGTAGGAGAAAAATTAGAGAGGCTAAGGCTCAGCTAGAACTTAGGCTGCCACTTCCGTGAAAGTTAACAAAAAACACTTTTATAAATTTATCAATGCTAAAAGGAAGGGCAAGAAGAGCCTCCACTCCTTACTGGACCAGGAGGGGAACACTATAACTGATGATGAAGCAAAGGCAGAGGTCCTGAATGCCTTCTTCGCCTCAGTTTTCAACAGTAAGGAGAGAGGAGGAGGAGGCAAATGGCCTCTTAAACTGGGGGATGGGGTCGGGGAGCAGTGTGTTCCCCTGGAAATTCATGAGGAATTAGTTCAGGACCTGCTGAGCCATCTGGACACCCACAAGTCCATGGGACCAGATGGGATCCATCCCAGGGTGCTGAGAGAGCTGGCAGCTGAGCTGGCCAAGCCACTCTCCATCATTTTCCAGCAGTCCTGGCTCACCGGAGAGGTCCCAGGAGACTGGAAAGTGGCCAACGTGGTCCCCATCCACAAAAAGGGTCGGATGGAGGAACCTGGGAACTACAGACCTGTCAGCCTGACCTCAGTGCCAGGGAAACTGATGGAGCAGGTTCTCTTGGGGCCAATAACTGCGCACCTGAGGGATGGCAAAGATCTCAGGTCCAGCCAGCATGGGTTTAGGAAGGGCAGATCCTGCCTTTCTAACCTGATCTCCTTCTATGATCAGGTGACTGCTTGGTGGATGTAGGGAGGCCTGTGGATGTGGTCTATCTGGACTTCAGCAAGGCCTTTGACACTGTCCCCCACAGCAAACTGCTGGCTAAGCTGTCAGCCCGCGGCTTGGATGGTAACACTCTGTGCTGGGTTAGAAACTGGCTGGAGGGCCAGACCCAGAGAGTGGTGGTGAATGGTGCCACATCCAGCTGGCGGCCAGTCACTAGTGGTGTCCCTCAGGGATCTGTGCTGGGCCCCATCCTCTTTAACATCTTCATAGATGATCTGGATGAGGGCATCGAGTCAGTCATCAGCAAGTTTGCAGATGACACTAAGCTGGGGGCAGATGTGACTGAGCTGGAGGGCAGAAGGGCTCTGCAGCGGGACCTTGACCGCCTGGACAGATGGGCAGAGGCCAATGGGATGGGGTTCAATAGCTCAAAGTGCAGGGTGCTGCACTTTGGCCACAACAACCCCATGCAGAGATACAGGCTGGGGTCAGAGTGGCTGGAGAGCAGCCAGACAGAGAGGGATCTGGGGGTACTGATTGATACCCGCCTGAACATGAGCCAGCAGTGTGCCCAGGTGGCCAAGAGAGCCAGTGGCATCCTGGCCTGCATCAGGAGTGGTGTGGTCAGCAGGAGCAGGGAGGTCATTCTGCCCCTGTACTCTGCACTGGTTAGACCACACCTTGAGTGCTGTGTTCAGTTCTGGGCCCCCCAGTTTAGGAAGGACATTGAGATGCTTGAGCGTGTCCAGAGAAGGGCGACGAGGCTGGGGAGAGGCCTCGAGCACAAGCCCTACGAGGAGAGGCTTAGGGAGCTGGGGTTGTTTAGCCTGGAGAAGAGGAGGCTCAGGGGAGACCTTATTGCTGTCTACAACTACCTGAAGGGTGGTTGTGGCCAGGAGGAGGTTGCTCTCTTCTCTCAGGTGGCCAGCTCCAGAACAAGAGGACACAGCCTCAGGCTGCGCCAGGGGAGATTTAGGCTGGAGGTGAGGAGAAAGTTCTTCACTGAGAGAGTCATTGGGCACTGGAATGGGCTGCCCGGGGAGGTGGTGGAGTCGTCGTCCCTGGGGCAGTTCAAGGCAAGGTTGGATGTGGCACTTGGTGCCATGGTCTAGCCTTGGGCACTGTGGTAAAGGGTTGGACTTGATGATCTGTGAGGTCTCTTCCAACCTTGGTGATACTGTGAAAACCTGGCTGAGGCACTTAGTGCCATGGTCTGGTTGGTTGGCTTGGGCTGGGTGCTAGGTTGGACTGGCTGAGCTTGGAGGTCTCTTCCAACTTGGTTGATTCTGTGATTCTAAGTTTTTAAGTACAAGGCTAGTGAGACTCTGGAATAGGTTGCCCAAAGAGATTGTGGACGCTTCCTTCCTTGAGCAACCAAGTCTAGCTGAGAGGTGTCCCTGCCCATGGCAGAGAGGTTGGAGTAGATGAGCTCTCAGCTCCCTTCCAACCTAAGCCATTCTGTGATTCTATGAGTGAATTCTCCTCTCCTGGGCTTTTTGTTTGAGCTACAACTGGTGGCTGTTGAGCAAGTTGGTTGATTCTATGATTCCATGAGCTAACACTGTGAAGTAATAGCAGAAGGGAATGAGTGAAGAGGAGGAAGAGAAGGAATACAGCCAAACAGGTTGTGGCTTGGGGGTGGGAGAAGAAATGAATTATAGGAAGCCTAACAAACAAAGTCTATGTCACACTTTCTTTCCTATAAAATCATAGGGGACAAACACACACAGGTATTTTTCACCTCAGCTACTAAGTACATATCCCCCAGGCTATATTTTCCAAGGACTTGAGGAAATACTTTTCTTAAAGCTAAAAATACAAGGGAATGCTCACTTTATCTACTATGCAATCTGAATCCCCACTTCCAAACGGCAGGGGCTGGAGACAATGAGAAATTGCTAGATTGCAGAGTCCTCTGCAATGCAGTCAGCAACAGCTGAGGGGTAAAGTTGGACAAACACCAACCAACTTCAGAATGCCAAATTAAGTTTGCTTGCACAGCTGCTGCTAATAAAAACCACACAGCCTTCCCCTCGGTCCCTACAGCACCTCACAGTGCTTAAATGGAACTAAAATCAGGGGAAAAAAAGCTCAGGGAAAGAAAAATATCCTGTCTCTAACATCAGCCTTGCCTGCAGCCAGGTGAGTGGAGCAGCTACAGTCTTGCCTGCAGCCAGGTGAGTGGAGCAGCTACAGTCTTGCCTGCAGCCAGGTGAGTGGAGCAGCTGCAAAGCCAGGTACAGCCTCAAGCATGATCCTACACTGAGGGTTTCTGGTGAAGCCCATTCCAGGCAGGAATTAACTCCATACTCCAAGTGGCACAGCAGCAACACACATGGAGCTTCCAGCGAGACACAATGGAGTCGTGAGAGAAGCAGACAGGGAAATATTTCCCTGCTATCTCATGGATAGATGGAACTGTGCTAAAAATTTATGCAAAGGCCTGTTGGGAGCTACAAAAGAGTTTCTTCCTGTTCTATAGCCACAAACTGCTGGCCAGGCAGGCAGGGTGATCCTGCGAGTCGCTGTAAAGTGATAATGTGCACTGAGCTGCAGAAGCCACTCTGTCAGCTCGGTAATTACATGAACGAGCTGATCTATTAACAGCCATGTCTAAATACAGCCCCCCAAGGGGCTACAACTCTATCAGAGAGGTACTTGGAGAGGAAAGGTTGCTGTTGGGAGGGAGCTGAGATGGCAGAAGGGAAGACTGGCCAGGTGGTTATTGGTGGCAAGAATTTACCTACTTAGGGCATAATAAATCGTCCTAGTTGAGGAAAGCAAAAAAGAAGGTAATTACACTACAAAGAACTTCATTTCACAGAGGCTGCATTTCAGAGTGCATCTGTTAACTCCCATTTGCCTCTCTGCAGCAGATTAGCAACAGAAATTCTCTGCTTGCCCCTCAACTGATGAGTTTCCCAACTGCATTAGCAAAGGCAAAACACAGCCCTGCGCTTCTTAACAGCTCTGCCGCTGCGAAAATGATGCTGATTTCAGAAGGCAGCTTCTCCCCTGGTAAGGAAGATGTGTCAGTGAGTTATTCATACCCACAGCCCTTTGACAGTTAACCCTAGCAGCCACCCTTCTCTGCACAAGAAAAATTACTACTGGAGCACAAAGCACCTTGTAGAGCAAACTAATCCCAAGAGCCCCCTAATAGAAGTCTGTTGTAGCCTCAAGAGCTATCCTTCAAAGAAACACCTGTTCCTGCCTGCTTGCTTGTCTAAATCACACTGTAAAGCAGGCATTTACCTTCTCAGCTCCAGCTTACCAAGATTCATCACACAAAGCATTCACTCCTTCTCTGCAACTGCAAGTTAGTTCAATTTCATCTTCGTCTGACACCTAAAGACCATGAGTATGGAGAACAGAAACACATTGGGAGAAATACTCAGCTTTTCTAAGCAATAGAATCATAGAATCCACCAGGCTGGAAGAGACCTCCAAGCTCAGCCAGCCCAACCTAGCACCCAGTCCTGCCCAACCAACCAGACCATGGCACTAAGTGCCTCAGCCAGGCTTGGCTTCAACACCTCCAGGCACAGCGACTCTACCACCTCCCTGGGCAGCCCATTCCAATGCCAATCACCCTCTCTGGCAGGAACTTCCTCCTAACATCCAGCCTAGACCTGCCCTGACACAACTTCAGACTCTGTCCCCTTGTTCTGTTGCTGCTTGCCTGGCAGAAGAGCCCAACCCCACCTGGCTAGAGCCTCCCTGCAGGCAGCTGCAGACAGCAATGAGCTCTGCCCTGAGTCTCCTCTTCCCCAGGCTGCACACCCCCAGCTCCCTCAGCCTCTTCTCACAGGGCTCTGCTCCAGGCTCCTCCTCAGCTTCCTTGCCTTTCTCTGGACCCCTTGCAGCACCTCAACATCTCTCTTGAATTGAGGAGCCCAGAACTGGACACTGTACTCAAGGTGTAGCCTGAGCAGTGATGAGTACAGGGGCAGAATAGCCTCCCTTGTCCTACTGGCCACACTGCTCCTGCCACAGACCACAATTTCTTCTTCTTATGGGTAGCCTCCACCAAATCCACTCACGGCTGTTACTCCTGTTTAAACCCTCCATGGCAGAACATGTTCATCTTTCATCCATAGTAGTTCTATTTGCACCCTGGACATGTTCTGGTTTTCCAGTAGTGGTTAGAAAAAAAGGAAACATTTCTCCCTTACCTCTCCCCATTACAACAGGGAAAAATACCCCACAACCTATATCAGGAGCTGCAATGTCTCTGTCACGTTTGATTCATCACACAAGAAAAGCCCTTTGAGAAAGAGGAGTATTTGTATATAGCAGAGGCAAAGATGTCAAAGAACACACACAGAACCACAGAACTGGTTTGTACCAGGGGAGGTCTAGGCTGGGTGTTAGGAGGAAGTTGTTGGCAGAGAGAGTGATTGGCATTGGAATGGGCTGCCCAGGGAGGTGGTGGAGTCACCAACCCTGGAGGTGTTCAAGCCAAACCTGGCTGAGGCACTTAGTGCCATGGTCTAGTTGACTGGATAGGACTGGGTGCTAGGTTGGCCTGAATGAGCTTGGAAGTCTCTTCCAACCTGGTTGATTCTATGATTCTGTGTTATGAAGACCAACTGTTAACCTAGCACTGCCAGGTCACCACCAAACCATGTCTCTCAGCATCATGTTTACACATCTCAAATTCCTGTAGGGATGGGAACGACTTCTCGACATGAGGAAGGCTGCAGTCAGAGATGTGATGCTGCATTCCTTGGCAATGCTATCACTTTATTACCCCTCTCTTCAAGGAATGAGGCAACCCTGCAGCACTTAAGATGACGATGGGAAGGGAAAAGGGATGAAGAAATGAAGGTGTGGTGAACAACAGTCAAAACCAAGGTTACTCACAAAAACTCTCATAAAGAAACCTGCTCTGCTGCCTGCTTTTCCCTTTGCATCTTTCACAAAGCCATGTGCTTGTATTTGTGAATATGTTTGGGCTTCCCTTTATAAATAAAAGAGCACTGCACACAGCTCAGTGCTGTGAAAAGCATAACCCTGGATGAGCAGCAAAGAGCCACAGGCCAATAGTCAGCAACTTTCAACACAGCAGGCATTAGGGATTCCACTGACTATGGTCCTTTTGTTACCAGCGCTGAAGGACATCAAATATTTATCTCATTTCACTGGCACATGTTGCTTTAGAGCACTTAGATTTCACACAGCCTATGCTTTCTGTGTGAAACACAGAATAAGCTTTTAATATGTATATTGTTCTATTTCCAAGGGAGACTGAGGGTCAAACTGGAGCCCACCACGGTAAAGAACCTGAAAAGACTGCCCTGACAAAATGTTAACTCACTGAAGTTGTTATCATCAGGTTTGCAGTGAAGAGAGCACATAGATTCTAAAATTATATTGGGGTGTGTGTGTGTGTGTGTGTCTGTTTGGTTATTTGCAGCTTGGGGTTTTGTTTTAATTGACCATTTTTACCAGATTTGCTCCAAAAGAAGACTTGCAAAAACAACAGAGAAGATGCACACAAGATGCACACAAGATGCACACAAGATGCACACAAGATGCACACAAGATGCACACAAGATGCACACAAGATGCACACAAGATGCACACAAGATGCACACAAGATGCACACAAGATGCACACAAGATGCACACAAGATGCACACAAGATGCACACAAGATGCACACAAGATGCACACAAGATGCACACAAGATGCACACAAGATGCACACAAGATGCACACAAGATGCACACGGGGTTGGAAGGGACACCTGGCGATCACATAGCCCAGTCCTGCTGCCCACAGTGCTCCTGATCCAAGCCAGGATGCCATTGGCTCTCTTGGCCACCTGGGCACACTGCTGGCTCATGTATGAAGCCATGAGTATACACTCACACCAGATACAGTTTAGACTCCACACATGGGACTAAGTCCCAAAGCAAGACATGGGCACACAGAAGCACCTAGACAACAAAACCTTCTGGGACTACTGCCAGCTAAGGAACGATAATAATGAGTTTAATTCAGTAAGGAAGATGACATCAGATATACAGGAAGCCTTCTTGACTTGTTTGCTGTTTAGGCACTAAATCTAGGCTGGGTTTAAGGTGTAAGACTGAACCCTGCCCCACAATGTGTTCAGAAACCACATAAGGAAAATCCTGGGTTGAAAACTGAAAAAAAAACCAGATTCCAGATACTCCTAAGTAAAACACTGAGGATGAGGAAGAGGAAGGCATGCAGACACTTCTCTGAGGCTAAATATTGAGGGGGTTTCTCCTCTGGTGAAATCCCTCCTCGGTGCAGAGGGACACTTCAAAGCTAAGCTAGCACTCACTGAAATCCCCCAATTAAACTGGAGCAGATACTTCAAAATGAAGTCCAAATTACCAAAAAACTGCCCCTGAAGGCTCTTTGTAGAACTACTTTATTTAGATAATCAACAAAGCAATACAACTTAAGAGTGGCAAAAGCAGCAGGAATAACCTACTCCAAAGGGAAAAACACCCCCAAACCAACACTTCAGCCTTCAGATATCATCCTTCTGCCTGCCCTGAAACAATAGGACTCTGTTCTCTTTGTACTGCTGGCAGACTCTGTTTCAGCCACCACACCCAGCTCTGGGAAGGGCTGATAGCCACTGATGTGTTTGCAAGATGGTGCAAGGTGAAGTCCAAGTTAATGACCCCATATCCCGTTGCATTTATTTGTTTGGGTTTTTCACTTTCACACTAGGGTGTTAGGCTTAGGGAAAGCACAAGCACAGGGGTGTTGGAAGAACAAGGATAGAAAGGGCTTGCAGGGAAAGCACAAGCACAGGGGTGTTGGAAGAACAAGGATAGAAAGGGCTTGCCCTATGCCAGCCACTGATTAGAAACCCAACGAACAGCCAAAAGGAGCACAGCCGAGCTCATGAATAGCAACCAGCAGCTGCAGGCAAAAGAGCTGGAGCAGGGTCCCTCAGGACCTATGTGCTCTCCGAGTTAGCAGGGCACAGGCTACCTAGCCCAGGGAGGCACTGCGGCAGGGCTCCCACCAGGCTGTCTCACCAGGGCCTCTCAGCCTCAACTGGCACAAGCTTCAAAGCAAGGGAAAATTCCTTCCCCCATACATTCCAGCCTCAGCCTCTGCAAAATCTGCAACCCACATCTAACCCTCCTTCAGCAGGAAACAAGTCAAACGTGAGCCTTGCTTTACATACTTGGAGTCATAGGACCAGGCAGGTTGGAAGAGACCTCCAAGCTCATTCAGGCCAACCTTTTTAGCCTGGAGAGGAAAAGGCTGAGGTGGGGGATCTTATCAATGCTTATAAATACTTAGCTTGGTGGGTATCAGGGGGAGGGGGCCAGTTTGGTGCCCAGAGACAGGGCAAGAGGTAACAGGCACAAACTTGAACACAGGAAGTTCAATCATAAAATCAACCAGGTTGGAAGAGAGCTCCAAGCTCAGCCAGGCCAACCTAGCACTCAGCCCTATCCAATCAACCAGACCATGGCACTAAGTGCCTCATCCAGGCTTGGCTTCAACACCTCCAGGGATGGCGACTCCACCACCTCCCTGGGCAGCCCATTCCAATGCCAATCACTCTCTCTGCCAACAACTTCCTCCTAACATCCAGCCTGAACCTCCCCTGGCACAACTCCAGACTGTGTCCCCTTCTTCTATTGCTGCTTGCCTGGCAGCAGAGCCCAACCCCACCTGGCTACAGCCACCCTTCAGGTTACTGCAGACAGCAACTTCTGGCAGTTGGGTATAACACCCTGAGCTAATTTTCATTGATGTAGGCCATCAGTGACAGACAAATTACACTGACACAAATCCAGACTAAATCAAAATAAACCAGTTCATGAATTGTGTGGGGGTAATACTCAAGATGTACATCTTGAGGTAGCTCGGGGTCCTCTAGCCAGGCTGAGGAGCTGCAGAGGACAAGCTGCTAACTTTGTGGAGTCAGTGATGTGCTGGAACAATAAAAGGCTTTCAGCCAAATGAGCATTGCTTCCTCCAGACCATCATTTAAAAATTAAGCTCCATAAAGATAACAGTCATGTTCAGAGATAATTATAGCAGCAATGTGGCTATGCATGCTAAAAGGAGGTGGTGGGAAAGGAAGGAAGGTAGGTAGCTTAGAGAGGAAAAAACCACTGAACAGAGAATGGCAAAGGAAGAGAGAATGGCATGACACGTGTCTGTCATGCTTAGCCTCCATGCAGTGCTCTGAGAGATGGAAGATAGGAAGCAGAGAGGTCTGGGGACAACCAAAGTCCCACTCCCTGGGTAACAAAGGCAGACTGAAGCCCCAGGCGTGATGCAACGTGCAAGAAAGCAACAGATGTCTGAGTAAGGTGTAAATAAAGGAAAGCCTCTTAACCATGCTTTTCACCCCAGCTGAGAGCACAAGGGGAGAACAAGCCTGCTCCCACAATTCAGACAAGAAACCAGGTTGGAAGAGACCTCCAAGACCATCCAGTCCAATCTGTCACACAGCCCATGTTCTCCTTTGTCCTGGACATGGACAGGTACCAGGCCACTTTACCTTAGACTAAAAGAAAAGGCTACTCTCATCAGTGGCTTCAGCAACAGAAGCAAGCCAATTATAAACCTGAAGGAATCCCAAAGGCAGCAAGCCCTGCAAGGAGCAGCAGAGTTGCCAGGCTCCCAGGGCAGTCAGCCTGTGAAGCAGTTGAGGAAGAATCTCATTGCAATGTGTAATCTGCACTTGTGTTTTCTGGTCTTATGATTTTGCTTCTAACCCTGTAATCAAGTGTTTAGCAGCTGCTTTGACAGCACACATACTACTTTTTCCTTCTATTCCTAAGCTTTGGCTGGTAAACAGGTGATCCAGTGTGGGTAGACTACTCATTTCTTTGGGAGTGGCAAATCAATGACTGGAGAAGAATTCACAGCACCCTTTGCCCAGCACTAAAACTGGGGTTAGCACCTTCCCTCCTAGCACAACTGGCTGTGTCTCAGAAGCTATCTCTGGGGAACCACCTCCTCTTAGGGCTGGGAAGTAACAGAAGAGATGTGAGAGCAGTGCTAGCTCAGAAAACACCTCTTTATGGCAGCTGCCCACAGCATGCCTGTGTGTGCACAGCTCTGTCTCATCACCCAGTGAAACACAGGAGAAGCTCCTAATTAATTAATCTTCCCAGTGCTGTCCTTTCCTACGAGGATGGATTGACAGAGCTGAGGTTGTTCAGCCTGGAGAAGGCTCCAGAGACCCAGTAGCAGCCCCCTAGTACCTGAAGGGGGCCTACAAGAAGACTGAAGAAGGACTGTTCACAAAAGCCTGT
Organism: Pogoniulus pusillus; assembly: GCF_015220805.1. Taxonomy (NCBI): domain Eukaryota; kingdom Metazoa; phylum Chordata; class Aves; order Piciformes; family Lybiidae; genus Pogoniulus; species Pogoniulus pusillus. The sequence continues at coordinate 39,274,153 of NC_087271.1, read as the reverse complement.
GGTGATAGGAGGAGGGGAAATGGCTTGAAATTAGGCAGGAGTAGATTTCGACTGGGGGCTATGAACAAGGTCTTTACCATTAGGGTGGTAGAACACTGCAACAGGCTGCCCAGGGAGGTAGTTGGGGGCCCAACCTTGGAGATATTCAAGGTCAGGCTCAACAACACTCTGAGCATCCCGATCTAGTGGAGGATGTCCCTGCTGAATGCAGGGGAGTTGGAGCAGATGACCTTCAGAGGCCCTTTCCAACCAAACCATTCTATGATTCCATGTGCAGAAACTCTGACTTACAAAAGCAATCTACAACCAACCTGAGAACCCAGCACAGGCTGTAGTGTTCAGGATGACAGAGCTGGCCAGAATCTGGTGGATCCAGAGGAATCTAGCAGTTGGGAAACGACTGTTGGAAGTGACTGATGCTCCTCACTTCCCTCCAAAAAGCTATTTTTTCCCTGCACATACAAGTTGTTGGGAATTAATAGCTCCTCAAACCCACATACGCTAACAACTGTTCTCATTTAAAACATTCCACACAGTTGGCTCAAGCCAGTGATAAAGCAGAGAGAAAAGTACTGCACAAATCTCTGTCACAAGATAAAATGCCAGCAGAAGAGATACTGGAAAGCTACAGAAAAGATTTCATGCTTCTTCAGGCTAGTTACACAGGAGGGTGATTTTTAGCCCTCACATCTGCAGAATCAACTCATGAAACCAGAAAGTAAAGTTTCACCATCTGTGAAATCAGCACAAATAACAAGGATCCTAATCTTTCCCCAGCTGAAAGAAAGTTCAGCTCCATGCTAGCTTGGTTAAAAAAAGCAGCAGGTTTGGTTCCTGAAGGATGCTTAGTCAAACAGCACAGCAATCAAACATACATATCTATATCTATCTATATATATATCTCTGAGCTGAACCAAGTTAGCATTTTATTCCCCAAGGGGGAAAAAAAAAATCTGCAGGACAAAAGTGAGGGAAAATTAATTGAGATAAGCATTTGATCACCAAAAATAAGGCTGACAATTGGAATAGAGACTTCAAAGTAAGAGGGGGGAAAAAAAAGTAAACTCATTTATAAACATGTCCTTTTGAGAGAGAGAGAACAGTGCTGCCTCTCCTCTCAGCCTGGAAGTCAACTTGCTCATCTGTTCCCTGAACTCTGTTTCAAACAGCCAGGTGGGCTGTTGGTACTAGTCCATAATAAAACCTTGTTTATCTTTGCAAATACTAATATCCATCAATTCCTTCTGCAGATAAAACAAGAAAGGTTTGCTTCCACAGATGGGGAGAACGTTATTTAAACCAGGATACTGTTCTAGTAAATCCGAGACAGATGGCCCAGGATTCAGGGACAACTGAAGTTGCTGTGTTTATGGTAAGGGAATTAAGAGTGACAGAAAGGATCTTGCTGGGAAATGTGGGATCTGGTAGATTTGCATTTGCTTTATAAAGAAGGAGAAGGCTTTACAAATACACTATTCAAGGTCAGTGAGCCAGAAGAGTTGAGAGGGAGTGGGGTCAGTCCTAAAAGAGGTCACTCAGATTCCCAGGTAGTCATTCTGCAAAGTACCATCCAGAGAGTCCAGTAGTTCACTGCATGCAAACCTGAACTAAGTTCTTGATGCATCTTGTTTATCTCACAGTGCCTAGAAATTGTGAGAGTTTGGGGAGAAGGAGGCAAGTGGGTGAGAAGTTATCCCAACCACAGTATCAACCAGGTTGGAAGTGACCTCCAAGATCAGCCAGGCCAACCTAGCACCCAGCCCTGCCCAATCAACCAGACCATGGCACTAAGTGCCTCAGCCAGGCTTTTCTTGAACACCTCCAGGGATGGTGACTCCACCAGCTCCCTGGGCAGCCCATTCCAATGCCAATCACTCTCTCAGATCACAGGAAAGAGGAGGGGGAAAAAAAGTATGCCAAGTTAAATTTGAAGAGTGCTTTTCCTTAGCATACCAACAGTGATAAAGAGGGCTTGTGACTCACCTATACCAAGCAGACACAGAGCAATGAAAATGTTTCCATCTCATATCATCAAGTGCTCAAATGAAGACAGGATTAAAATGTGGTTTATCTCAATCTCTGACTTGGCTACAGGTTATTGAGGATGACTTCAGAGTTTTCTTTAGCCAGCACAGAGTCAAAGGTGCTAACAGAGCAGTGGACCTGGTACCTCACAACCAAGGAAGCAAAAACTTAATCCACTTCAGCAAATGTTGACAGAGTCATTATTCAGGCAAGGCTTCAGATAAGTCACTACCAAAGCTGTGAGCTCAACAGTGAGCTGCAGGAGTCCCACGTCTTGGCTTACCTACCACTGGCTGTGTGAAAAGGACAGAAAAAGGACAAGTTTGCACACACTGATACTAGACAGGGTAGATGCACAGAGGCTCTGTCAAGAAGACATTAAAACCCTGGCATTTTCCTAACATGCCTGCAGAGTTTGTTGATGCTAGGTGAAAGAAGGATCAGATTAATAAGGCTGCAGGGCAGAAGCAAGGATGTCAAGAGACCAATCACATGTATATTAACTAAGGCAGCTGCCAAAACTTAAATGTGCTGAAGTGGACAAGTAAAACTGGAATAAAATTTCACCCAAGTAACCAGAGTTCATCAAGCATTACCTACGACTGCAGGCACGGCAGCAGAAGCTGTGCAGCTCCTCCCCATCACACTGCCCGACCTATCTTTAAACACAGGCGTTGGGCACTGGATGCTCACTGAACTTCTAACAAGGTTTCCTGGGGAGGAAGTTCTTCGCCATAAGAGTGGTGAGATCCTGGCATGGGTTGCCCAGGGAGGTGGTCAAAAAAAGCCTGGATGGGGCACTAAATGCCATGGTCTGGTTGATTGGATAGGGCTATGACTCTATAAAGGCTTAAGTTTGCAGTAGGAAAGACAACCTCTTTTGCCTTTCTTAGGGGGATGAACATGGGGTAAGTAGGGAGGAAGCTGAGATACTGCAAGTGGAAACTGAAGACAGAAAAAGCATGCAATTCAAAACAGCAAGAATATGCTGCTTCCTGAGAGCCAGTCTTAGATGCCAGCAGCTTGTGCCTTCACTGGCCACTCGTGTTCCTCCACACCAGGGTTAAAAAAAGACACATTCTGAGAGGAAATTAACAGGAAATGAGGGTCAAAAACACTGAAAACAACAACTTCATATTTCAGACTGGGAAACAATCACAGAATCTTACAATCAACCAAGTAGGAAGAGACCTCCAAGCTCATCCAGTCCAGCCTAGCACCCAGCCCTGGCCAAGCAACCAGACCATGGCACTAAGTGCCTCAGCCAGGCTTGGCTTCAACACCTCCAGGGACAGAGACTCTACCACCTCCCTGGGCAGCCCATTCCAATGCCAATCACTCTCTCTGGCAGGAACTTCCTAACAACATCCAGCCTAGACCTCCCCTGACACAACTTGAGACTCTGTCCCCTTCTTCTGCGCTGCTTGCCTAGCAGCAGAGCCCAACCCCACCTGGCTACAGCCTCCCTTCGGGGAGCTGCAGACAGCAATGAGCTCTGCCCTGAGCCTCCTCTTCTGCAGGCTGCACACCCCCAGCTCCCTCAGCCTCTGCTCATAAGGTTTGTGTTCCAGGCAAAAAACAACTTTTTAAAGGACATTCCTGAACTCCACATGACAGCCACTGAGGCACAAAACACCAAGGAGAGGGGCAGGGTCAAGAGGCAGCAGCTGCTTCTCACACCAATCATTAGGAAAGAGGGTAAGCTGAAAAGGCTTCAATATCTGTGCCTACTTCTGTTTTTCACTGACTGCATTTCTGCCTTTTTTCACCTGCTTCTGTCACACCTCCTGACTGCTTGGCATGACAGGCCAGAAGGAGCCTCTCTGTGTAATTACCACTTCTCCTGCTGCTTGATCTTTGTCCCTCTCATAAGCACTTGGAAAAAAAAAACCCACACAACATCATGTTGCTTAAAATGCAAATGCAGAAAGCATTTCATCTCTACAGCAAAACTTGTTTCTTCTGGTCTTAGCAATGTTTTCATTAGAGGTGCTTCTAATGCCTGTCTTCCAGTACCTGAAGGGGGCCCACAGGAAAGCTGGTGAGGGACTTATTTTAGGAGGTCAGGTAGAGATAGGACTAGAGGGAGTGGAGCAAAGCTGCAAGTGGGTAGATTCAGATTGGATGTTAGGAAGAAGTTCTTTACCATGAGAGTGGTGAGAATAGATTGCCCAGGTAGGTGGTGGAAGCCTCATTCCTTGGAGGTGTTGAAGACCAGGCTGGATGGGGCTCTGAGCAACTTGACCTAGTGTGAGGTGTCCCTGCCCATGGCAGGGGTGCTGGAGCTGGAGGATCCTTGGGGTTTCTTCCTGCCCTGGCAATTCTAAGATCTTATTTTGATGCTGAAACACTTCTCAAGCATGCAGCAGGTCACAAGCTTAAGCTTTTGCTCTTCTCCCTAAATTTTTGTCCTGTTTTGTTTTAAAACCCTCTTAGAAACAGTTTCTTCCTGCAGCAATTGAACCTGTTCCTCTTTGCATCAGACTGGAATTCCAGAGCCTTTTTGTTTACTTCCTCATCTGCACACAATCCTCCCTCTCCCCCCATTATTAAAATAAGTGCTAGTTCTGGGAATACACAATTTCTTAACAAGCTGCAAAGCCTCAAGACTGTACAGCTTCTATCACTTAGCAGCAACCAAGCTGAAGCTTCAAGGGAAAAAAAACCCACTCTAACTCAAAGCACATCCTGAATTTGCTGTGTATCTTCAGTACTAATGGATGGAAGCACCAGGGAAAAAAATGAACCTATTTTATCCATGCTTTATCTGAAGGGAGCCTACAAAAAAGCTGGGCAGGGACTTTTAAGGCTCACAGGGAGTGCCAGGACTGGGGGGAATGGAGCAAAGCTGGAGGTGGGAAGAGTCAGACTAGATGTGAGGAGGAAGATGTTGAGCATGAGAGTGGTGAGAGGCTGGAATGAGTTGCCCAGGGAGGTGGTTGAGGCCCCATGCCTGGAGGTCACAGAATCACAGAATGGTCTAAGTTGGAAGGGACCTCAAGGATCAGACTCCTCCCACTAGAGCAGGTTGCTCATATCCTCATCCAACCTGGCCTTAAACACCTCCAGGGAGGGAGCAGCCACAACCTCCCTGGGCAACCTGTGCCAGGGTCTCACCACCCTCACTGCAAACAACTTCCTCCTAACATCCAGTCTAAATCTGCCCTCTGCCATTTCAAACCCATTACTCCTCATCCTGTCATTACAAGATCTTGCCAATAGTCCCTCCCCAGCCTTCCTGTAGGCCCCCTTCAGATACTGGAAGGCCACTAAAAGTTCTCCTCAAATCCTTCTCTTCTCCAGACTGAAAAGCCCCAACTCTCATAGCCTGTCCTCATAGCAGAGCTGCTGCAGCCCTCTGAGCATCTTCTGATCATCTAGGTGTTTAAGGCCAGGCTGGATGAGGCTCTGGCCAGGCTGCTCCAGGGTAGCGTGCCCCTGCCCTTAGCAGGGCACTTGGAACTAGATGATCCTTGTGGTCCCTTCCAAATCTGAATGACTCTGTGATACTCTCTCTATTACAGAGGTTTGACAGGAGATTTTGACATCAAGTAAATCCTTTTGCATTTTCCTTTGGTCAGTAAATTGCAATTAATGGAAGAGAAGAGGAGGCTCAGGGCAGAGCTCAATGCTGTCCACAACTACCTGAAGGGAGGCTGTAGCCAGGTGGGGTTGGGCTCTGCTGCCAGGCAAGCAGCAACAGAAGAAGGGGACACAGTCTCAAGTTGTGCCAGGGCAGGTCTAGGCTGGGTGCGAGGAGGAAGTTGCTGGCAGAGAGAGTGATTGGCATTGGAATGGGCTGCCCAGGGAGGTGGTGGAGTCTCTGTGCCTGGAGGTGTAGAAGCCAAGCCTGGCTGAGGCACTTAGTGCATGGTCTGATTGACTGGAAAGGGCTGGGTGCTAGGTTGGCCTGGCTGAGCTTGGAGGTCTCTTCCAACCTGGTTGATTCTATGATTCTATAGATTCTAAGTGCAGGACCTAGCACTTGGCCTTGTTGCAAGGCACACAGTCAGCCTCAGCCCATCGATCCAGCCTGTCCAGGTCCTCTGCAGAGCCTTCTTACCCTCCAGCACATCGACACTCCCCAGCAAGGCAGAGAAAACTGCTGAGGCAGCACAACCTGGAGCACTAAATTAAACTGGAAATACCTATAAGCAGACCATGCATGGATGAGGAGGATAAAGGCTGCTACAAAGAACCAGACAGAGCACTGAAATATTCAGCTGCTGAAGATATAGGGGAAGGCAATGAGGTTATTAAAATGTTTGCTATGGTAATACAGAGAAATTAATTTGAAAAGAATCAGCTCCCACTCCACAAGCCTCATAATGAGCTTAGAGCCTGCACACTGATGCCCTGTCAGATTAAGCATGCTTTGCTTCCTTTCTGTTCCACAACACGATGTAGCAACATGTATGGGGTTATTTCCCCCCCTTCTAAAAGGCATCCCCTTCAATATTCTATTACCAGAGAAATGGGACTAAGAGACAGAAGTGTCAGCCTGGGGAAGGCAAAAGGATTTCAAAGTGAACTGAAGAGGGGGGAAATGTCCAGCTCCCTGTAAATACAAGACCCTTTTTTTCCTCTCTTCAAGAACATGGTGGTGAATGGTGCCACATCCAGCTGGCAGCTGGCACCAGCGCTGTGCCCCAGGGATCAGTGCTGGGCACAGTCCTGGTCAATAGCTTTATTGATGACCTGGACCAGGGGATTGAGTCCAGCATAAGTAGGTTTGCAGATGACACCAAGCTAGGAGCAGCTGTGGAGCTGTTGAAGGGTAGCAGAGCCCTGCAGAGGGACCTGGCCAGGCTGCATGGGTGGGCAGAGGCCAGTGGGATGAGATTGAACAAGGCCAAGTGCAGGGTTCTACAGCTTGGCCACAATAACCCCAAGCAGCACTGCAGGCTGGGGCCAGAGTGGCTGAGAGCAGCCAGGCAGAGAGGGAGCTGGGGGTGCTGGGAGAGAGGAGCTGAAGATGAGGCAGCAGTGCCCAAGTGGGCAGCAGAGCCAATGGCATCCTGGGCTGGCTGAGGAGCAGTGTGGGCAGCAGGACAAGGGAGGTTCTTCTGCCTCTGTACTGCTGGAAGGTGTCTAGAGCAGGGCAGCAAGGCTGGGGAGGGGCCTGGAGCACAGCCCTGTGAGGAGAGGCTGAGGGAGCTGGGGGTGTGTAGCCTGCAGAAGAGGAGGCTCAGGGCAGACCTCATTGCTGTCTACAACTACCTGAAGGGAGGCTGTAGCCAGGTGGGGTTGGGCTCCTCTGCCAGGCAAGCAGCAAGAGAAGAAGGGGACAGAGTCTGAAGCTGTGGCAGGGCAGGTCTAGGCTGGATGTGAGGAGGAAGTTGTTGGCAGAGAGAGTGATTGGCATTGGAATGGGCTGCCCAGGGAGGTGGTGGAGTCACTGTTGCAGGAGGTGTTGCAGCCAAGCCTGGCTGAGGCACTTAGTGCCATGGTCTGGTTGATTGGCCAGGGCTGGGTGCTAGGCTGGACTGGATGAGCTTGGAGGTCTCTTCCAAGCTGGCTGATTCTGTGATAGTTTTTGTCATTTCCCAGTTCCAAACCCATGTGTTGGGTCACAGATAACAGCATTTACATGAGGATGACAACTTTTTAAATACCCCATCACTAGTACTAAATTGTACTGCTCCTGCAGATAAGTCAAAGCAATTTTCTACTTGTCAAAGATGATAAATCAGTTGTTGGGTGACAATGACAGGTGGATTTGTCAAATCCTTCTTGAAGTACTTCAGCCTCTGCTTCCAGGCTGCCTATGAACTCCTGAGAGTGCAGAAACAGAATGGAATATGGGAGGGACCAGGAAGAGTTTAGTGCTTTCAGGGTTGCTGCCCATTTCTCCAGCTTTCTTGGTATTTTTCCTTCTGCTTCACATTGGAATTGGTTGCCCAGCATCCAGTTGCTGAATTTCACTCTAGCACTTCACCCACAGAACTCCAGCTAAAAGCAGAACAGTTTAAAAAAGCCCCAGATCACACTACATTATTCTGCTTATAAATACCAAGTTCTCTCCTCCTCAAGACTGGGGCATAGCTTTGCAAAGATGAAGTTAAATCCTCTTTCTTCTAACCACTTTGTTTGCCACTAAATTGCTACTCAAGAGAAGGAAGGGGTAGAAAAAGTGACATGTGAATGGAAGTGGCATAACACCACTTGGGCACAGGGCTTCTCCAGTAGCCATTCCCTAGAGCTCTGCAGCCAACTTGCAATGCTCATGATCCAAAGAGCAGACCAATGCAAACAGCAGCTCACATTTAGCCAGCAGATGTGAAATAATGAGAAGATCAAAGTGAAGTCTAGAGGCAGTGTTTCAAATTGGATCCCCCTCCAGAGCAAGCAAGCTTGTTGGTGAGGCCTCTCCAGGCACCATTAAGCATCACCTCCTCCTCCTGACCTGCAGACTCTGGAGAAGCAAGGGAGAACCCTGCAGTTGATTTTGACCTCCAAGGCTCGCTCTGCAGGACACTGCAAGTATGGCATTCCTGGCACACAGTGTGTGTCTGGCACATAGTCTGATTCCTGCAGAGCTCAAAGAATTAGCTGTGTCACAATGGGTAAAAGGCAACTCACAAGCCTGTTCCTCCTGGGAAAACCTGGAAAAGCATAAAGCTGTGCAATTTATTTTCTCTCAGCAAAGAAAGCCAAAGAGCTTGCAGGTTTGAGGTGCAGGATTAGCACTGGCTGTGTTGTGTCCTAGGATATTTCATAGATGGTTTGGGTGGGAAGAGACCTTAAAGATCACCTAGTTAGAGTAGAATAGAAACAACCAGGCTGGAAGAGACCTCCAAGTTCAGCCAGCCCAACCTAGCACCCAGCCCTGGCCAATCAACCAGACCATGGCACTAAGTGCCCCAGCCAGGCTTGGCTTCAACACCTCCAGGGACAGAGACTCCACCACCTCCCTGGGCAGCCCATTCCAATGCCAATCACTCTCTCTGCCAACAACTTCCTCCTATCATCCAGCCTAGACCTGCCCTGGCACAGCTTGAGACTGTGTCCCCTTGTTCTGTTGCTGCTTGCCTGGCAGCAGAGCCCAACCCCACCTGACAATGCAGATCTGGGAAAACTCAGAAATACTCTTGATGGAGCACTCTGTCCGCTAAGTGTTCAAAACTGTATCAGAGAGGATCCTAAAGTGTATTATCATCATAAAATCAACCAGGTTGGGATCACAGAATCAACCAGGTTGGAAGAGACCTCCAAGCTCAACCAGCCCAACCTAGCACCCAACCCTATCCAATCAACCAGACCACAGCACTAAGTGCCTCATGCAGGCTTTTCCTGAAGTTTCCTGAGCTCCAGCTACCCACGGCTGTGGACAGGGACACCTTCCTCTAGAGCAGGTTGCTCCAGGCTCCATCCAGCCTAGCCTCGAACACTTCCAGGGAGGGGACATCCACAACCTCCCTGAGCAGCCTGTTCCAATCAGTGTCTCACCACCCTCACTGTAAGGAATCTCTTCCTAATCTCCAGTCTCAAGCTGCCCTCCTAAATTCATCTCTCTCCTCTAAACTTCCACATTAACTCCTCAAGCCTAAGGCCATTTTCACATGATTTGGACAGCAAGGTAAGTTCGCCCTTATTCCTGAGCTGTGTGAAAGCATGTCCTCCCTCCTGCACGTTACACTTAACATCCAAGGGGAGGTGGGCAGGTAAAAAAAGACCTTTCTTTCTGCTGACAAAGCCTGACCAAATGGCCCAGCAGCAGCACACAGTTCACTGTATCCCCACTTATCCAGGGGGCTGAGTCAGAACTGTCTCTGCCCACTGTAGGCAGCCAGAGTGGAAATGATGACAATCTGCTTTAGAGGCTGCAAGATGAACTAAGACATTTGGTATTAACCTAACTCTGACACAATTCTCATTCTAATCAAGTCATTTATTGGAGCTGCTAAATGCAGCTGTTCTTTCCCTGTCTTGCCACCCACACTGCAGTGTGAGCATCGAGGCTGAAAGGGAGGAGTGAGGCAAAGAAACCGAGGGGGGAAATTAAATAAATCATTTGGAAAACAGCTGGATGGTAAAACTGGGCAGCCCCTAGGCTGGAAAGCTACTCTAAAATCCTGCTGGTTTATATTACCATTAACTTCAATCTAATTGCCATCTGGGTAAGCAAACTACACTTTAAAAGATAGATGTAAATTGATCTGCAGTTATTTCCAAAGATAAGCTGTCACTGGCAGAGTACTCAGAGAAGCCAGAGCAGGGTTGCTCAGAGTCTTCAGACAAAAAACCAGGCCACCCAAACCACCCAAACTTTGGGTTTTTCCCCTGCAAGTGCTATGATTTTTAAAGCCAAGTTTATTGAGGAGTTCTTTCTGGCACACATAGTGCATGTGCCTTGATACTCTTCATATTCATACTCTTAGGGCAACGAGGCTGGGGAGAGCTCTGGCAAACATGACCTATGAGGAGCAGCTGAGGGAGCTGGGGGTGTTTAGTCTGGAGAAGAGGAGGCTGAGAGGGCATCTTATTGCCCTCTACAACGACCTAAAAGGAGGTTGTAGTGAGGCTGCAGCCACTCTCTTCTCCCAAATTACTAAGGGCAGGACAGGAGGAAATGGCCTCAAGTTGCATCAGGGCAGGTTTAGGTTGGCTGTTGGGAGGAAGTTCTTTCCTGAGCAGGTGGTCAGGCACTGGAACAGGCTGCCCAGGGAGGTGGTGGAGTCGCCATCCCTGGAGGTGTTTAAGAGGAGAGTGGATGTGGTGCTTGAGGCTATGGTCTGGTGATGAAGGCTGCTGGGATGAAGGTTGGACTGGATGATCCTGGTGGTCCTTTGCAACCATTGTGATTAGATGTGCTGAGGGACTTGGTTTAGTCCAGGACTCGATCACCTTGGAGGGCTTTTCCAATCTAAGAAATTCTGAGGTGTTCCAGCAAAGCCTGGATGAGGCACTTAGTGCCATGGTCGGGTTGACTGGACAGGGCTGGGTGCTAGGTTGGACTGGGTGATCCTGGAGGTCTTTTCCAACCTGGTTGATTCTATGATTTTATTCTATGATTCTATATTAGAGAGGCACAATTATGAACAGAACAGGAGATAACCCTTCCATTTACAAAGTTCTGATTCAGGCTGCATTTGTACTATCAAAGAGTAGGAAAAAGGAGCATCACAGCCACTCTCCTTACTGCTGTCAAAAGAAAACTGAGCAGAGCACAGAGCCAACCAGTATCTCTTTCAGTCCTAAGCCAGCAGCATTCAGGCTGCAATATGGGTTTCAAGAATACAAAGGGGGAAAAACTGCAGAGGAATAATAGCCACGAATGCTTGTCAGAATATTAAGGAGACTGCAGATTGTCAGACCTCTGGAATCTGGATGCTGATCACTCATCAGAGCTCCTGCTCAGCTTCCAAGCAACTAAATGCATCTGCACGTGCTGGGGAATAGGTCTGCATTCATTGTTTCCTATTTGCTGATGAAAGGCAAGATGTTATTTAAAAGATAGACCAAAAAAAGGTCTAAACACTCAGTAGTTGTCCCTCGTGGGTGCCAATGTTTCACCTTCCTCGATGGGTTTTTCAACCAGAGAAAAAGAGCACCCTAAAGAAATGCAACCCTCAAATCACTGAAAGCTTTTCATATGCCTTTGGACCAGCACAGCCTCTGTACCCAGCTTGCTTCCAGCAAAACCAGCAGCACCTCCCTTTCACCCAATACCCTGCTGGCAAGAACTGTGGAGAAATAGCTGGGCCATCCAGCAATCTACTGGGTAACGCAGCTTGCCACCAGGCTGCAGCTGGCACTTGCAACATTTGCTGGATTCTTCATTTTCCCACCAATTAAATGCAGTTCATTTAACTTCAGTGCTCAGTCCAATACCCCAGGCTTGCCTTTTGAGCTGAGAGACTCGAATGCAGCTACTGTGAGCTCTGCTTTTAGCCTCTCAGACTCTTCCAGCACACCTCCACCTCACATGTATAATAGCACACCCAGTTAAATACAACACAAGGCAATGAGGAAGAGAATGAGGATTGTGACTTAAAGCAGTGACTGCAGTACCTTGTTACCTGCAGTACTGGTGCACAGCTCTTGCCAGATTAAGGTCTTCCATTTATCTTTTGCTAAAGGTTATACTGTGAGGGTTGGGGCATTGCACACCCAACACTAGCAGAATGCAGATGTAGAATCATAAAATGGTTTGGATTGGAAGGAACATCAAAGATCATCTAATTCCAACCCCTGTGCCATGGGCAGAGACACCTTCTGCTAAACCAAGTTGCTCAACGTCTCATCCAACCTGGCCTTCAATGCCTCTGGGCAGAGGGCATCCACAACCTCCCAGGGCAACCTCTTCCAGTGTCTCACCACCCTCACTGTAAAGAATTTCTTCCTAATCTCCAGTCCAAATCTGCCCTCCTCAATCACAGTATCACAGAAACGTCCAGGGTGGGAAAGCTCCTCAGGATCACCAAGTCCAACCTACAATCCTACTCAACAAGAATCACCTTAAGCCATATTCCTAAGCACCACATCCAAACCACTCTTAAACACATCCAGGGTCGTGGACTCCACCACCTCCCTGGGCAGCTCATTCCAGTGCCTGACCACTCTCTCCATGAAAAACTTTTTTCCTGAAGTCCAACCCAAACCTCCCCAGTCTCAGCTTGAGCCCATTCCCCATTGTTCTGTCTCCAACAACCTGTGAGACCAGCACCAGTCTCCCCACAATGTCCCTTCAAGTAGTTGGAGACAGAGCTTCAGTCCATTCCCTCTCATCCCATCTGTGCTAGGTTGAGCCTAGCTAGAATGTTTTGATGAGAAGAATTAGATGCTAGGCTGTGAAAAGGAAACAATGGTGATGTCTACTTCACTCACAGGCTTGCTGAGATGGATAAGAACAAGAACATAAATATAGATAACTGAGTCTCTCTCTGGGCTTTGTGGGCTGCACTTCTCTCTCTAATCTAACCTGCTGTCTGACTAATTCATCTGCTTCCTAACCCCCCTTGGCTGACCCTCCAATTTCCTTCAGCATAAGGCAATGTCTTGGGTAAGGTAGAAGAGTGGGCAGAAGGTGCTAGGGTGGTTGGGAGCCCCTCCTGGGGACTGGTTTCTGGGAGGGCTGCTGTGTTTCTGGATTACCTTTAACTCATATATTTCTGTCTATAGCTGTAGAGATTGTAAAAACCTGCTTGGCTGTTGTGCTGAGCTGCAAGTATAAAGCTTTCCAGACTGACTGAGTCAAGTCTGGGTGATTTTCCAACGTGGGGGGTGGGGGGGCAGGTAACACCGGAACCATCACACCATCACAATGAGCTCTTGCAAAAAGTCAAGCCCCAGCTTTCTTGTAGCCCCTTTCAAGTAATGTAAGGCTGCAATAAAGTCTTCCTGGAGCCTTCTTTTCTCCAGGCTGAACAACCCCAGCTCTCTCAGCCTGTCCCCACAGGGGAGGTGCTCCAGCCTTACTATTTTCTTTGTGGGCTCCTCTGGGCCCACTCCAAGAGTTTGATGGAGATAACATGTTCACCTCTGGACTCTAATGGGAGCTGAACATCACCTTTGTTGAAATTCCTTTGTCATTTACACATATACAAAGAAAAAATTCCCTTGTGCTTTCCCATGCAGTTCCCAAGCCAAAGCTTCACTGTTTCAACTCATAGCATGCTCATTTTTAACAGAGGGACACACACAAAAAAAAGATCTGGCTACTCTTCATTGGAAACCAAAAAGCCATTAAGGCTGCAGGAAAAGGACTGGTGTGGATTGTTTCCTTTGGGGTAGCCAGAGGTTTATACCAACATCCCACCTGAGTGAAATGGAGCAGTGTGGGGGGAGAAGGAGGAGAAGCAGCAAGTCTTAAGATGATGATTACAAATGCTGCATCCCCTTTGTGACACTACAGAAGTGAATTAGTTTTTTCCAATGCTATGTAATACCTCGAGGTGTTCTTAATCCCTCCACAAGACTTAGCTAAATGCTGTGTGCCTGCTGCAAACAGCACATCTGCACCACATTAAACAGCCTTCAAGTGTCCCCACAAATAATTAAGCACATACCTCATGCCCCAGATGAAAAAAAAGAGCACCACTGACTGAATGTAGATACAGCTAAGCCTTGAACTGCATCACCACCAGTGGAAGTCACAGGGAAAAAAGCCCACAAGGAGCAGTGCAAAAGAAGAATACCCCAGAGTAAAAGGAGCAAGAACTGGGATGTTCCTTCCTCAAGCTGTGCGAGCGCTTAAGTAACAGGCACATGACACAGTGCTGGACAAGAGGCAGATGCAATGCCCCAGGAGTCACAGGGCTGACCAATTCAGCCATGAGTAATGAGAGCTCCAAGGAAATACAGGCATTTCCTTCCTCAATTCTCCAAACACTCACCTCCAGGGACTCAAACCGATTAGCAACACAGCCAAGTAAGGGCAAGTGCCTAAGCATCAGTGGAGTCACCTATCCTGGGTCTAAGTGGAAGGCTACTCAGCCAGCTCCAACTTTCCATCTACCAGTATTAAACTGGCTGGTGAGCTACCAACCCTTCTCAGGGAAGGCACTTCATTTTGGAAGGGAATGAAAATAGCAACCTTACAGTGGTGAAAGTAGGTCACCAAGAAGCCACATCAATAAAGGCTGGAAACAAAACAGGGAGGGATACTGTGGCAGTTATAGAACGGAGTGCTTATTATAAATGGAGATCAAAAGTACAGCCAGAATGTTTTCACTGGTAAGCCATTTCATGGATGAAATGTAAGTACACAGTACATGATGCACTACAGCTTTTCCTTCTCAAACATAGCTGTGAGCTTTTTAGGCTGAACTCATGATAACCCTTCTGAACTCCATCAACAACAATAGCAATCCTGACAGCAGAGATTTATGGTATGGGCCATCAAGGCCCCAGCACTCCTCTCTCACCACAGGTTCAAGATTTATTCCAAAGCTAACTTAAGAACCATCTAGGAACAGACTGATCCATAAACAGATGTGGTGGTTACGTTCTACAACCAGGCAAATACTTCGACCAACAGATCTTGTGGCTTGGCCAGCAGGATACCTCTGCTGATCCTGCAAATACAAACCCAAGGTCCTCAACCTGAATACATGGAAAAGTAGAGTCCATCAGGCCCCTCTCACCTTTTTTCCTGAAATCACAGAATCAGAGTCAACCAGGTGGGAAGAGACTTCCAAGCTCAGCCAGCCCAACCTAGCACCCAGCCCTATCCAGTCAACCAGATCATGGCACTAAGTGCCTCAGCCAGGCTTGGCTTCAACACCTCCTGCAACAGCAACTCCATCACCTCCCTGGGCAGCCCATTCCAATGCCAATCATTCTCTCTGACAACAACTTCCTCCTCACATCCAGCCTAGACCTCCCCTGCCACAACTTGAGACTCTGTCCCCTTGTTCTGTTGCTGCTTGCCTGGCAGAAGAGACCAACCCCACTTGGCTACAGCCTCCCTTCAGGGAGTTGTAGACATCAAGGAGGTCTGCCCTGAGCCTCCTCTTCTGCAGGCTGCACACCCCCAGCTGTTACTGAAAAGTCACAGCTAATGTAGCCCACAGTCACAGCAAGCAGTTTCTCAGCAAGGAAGAAGTAGGTCAATTTAATTCTTGGCACCTGCTTTAGAACACCTTGCCTACTCACAGGGGAAACTGCTTTAACTCCCATCAGAGCCCTTGCTGTGTCCTGGGCTGGTCAGACCTGGCCGTGATGCAAATCAGACCACTGCAAAGAAAACAGTTACTGCCTCTTGATAGCAAAGAGCTACTGCACTTCAAATCCTTCCCACGGGGGAGGCTAACCACAGAATGGCTTCGGTTGGAAGGGACCAAATGGAGCTCACCTACTCCAAACTTCCTGCAACAGGCAGGGATGGCTCTCAACTAGATTCAGCTGCTCAAGGCCTTGCAGGATCACACAGGATTTCATGTCAGAGAGTGGAGGGGAGCCAAGGAGATCACGGAGTCCAACCCCCTGCCAGAGCACCCTGATAGCCACAGTGCTTTTCCACACAGCTTTGTACTTTCACCCTTCCCTATTTTTTAACACAGCAAAAGCAATGTGTTCTGACAAGGAAAAAACCCAACACACACCAAAGCAAAAAAGCAGAAAGCAAGTTGTGCCAGCACAGGGAAGATGAATGCCTTTTCATACCACTTGGCTATTTCACTACTATTACTGCATTCCTCCTAGGTTTTTTGCTTTCCACCATAATTTCAGGCATCTTCCCATTTCTGCAGCACCAGGCTGAAATTAAAACAACAACAACAAACAGCAAACAAAGAAACCTCCAACAAGCTCTTTTCCTTCTTATCACCCTTCATTTCTCCTACACATTCATCATTTCAGGGAACAGAGGCTGTTTACTTAGAATCAGAGAATCAGTCAGGGTTGGAAGGGACCACAAGGAGCAGCCAGTTCCAATCCCCCTGCCATGCCCAGGGACACCCTACCCTAGAGCAGCCTGGCCACAGCCTCAGCCAGCCTGGCCTCAAACACTTCCAGCCATGGGACCTCAACCACCTCCCTGAGCAACCCATTCCAGCCTCTCACCACTCTCAGGCTCAACAACTTCCTCCTCACCTCCAGCCTGACTCTCCCCACCTCCAGCTTTGCTCCATTCCCCCCAGTCCTGTCACTCTCTGACAGCCTTAAAAGTCCCTCCCCAGCTTTTTTGTAGCCCACTTCAGATCCTGGCAGGCCACAAGAAGGTCACCTGGGAGCCTCCTCTTCTGCAGCCTGCACAGCCCCAACTCTTTCAGTCTGTGCTCATAGGAGAGGTGCCAGACTTCCCTATCAGTAAAGCCAAAAAAGAAGAAATTAGAGCAGAAAATGCCTAACTTCCATCTCCAAAGCTCATCTAGGCTGACCAAAAAAGAGAAGAGAGGCTTTCTTCCTTTATTTGATTTAATGGTTATAAAGTGAGAAATTAGCAACCACTGGAATCAAATGGAGGATAGCTGAATGTATAATGGCCTCAGTCCACATTGCTCTGCTGCTGCTTAGAGATCTTGGTGTGGACAACCACAGGAGCTTTTGTAAAGCAGAGGAGTTGCCAGCAGAGGCTACGTGAGAGAAAACTGACAGAGGTATTTATGGCAAGACCATAAAGCCTTGGTGCTCACTTACTATGTGGGATATAAAACTCATTACCTCCGAGGAGCTTAGGCTGTTTGAGAACTTCAGTGAGCAAGGCCTTAGAGAACAGGAGGAGTGAAGGAAGGACCCCATGAAATCCATTCAACAGGGTCATCAATCACTCTGCACCTCACTGACATCCCACCCAACTGCTGCCAGACAGCAAGAGAGGAAGAGAGCTTGTAAGCCTATGCCATCTAGAAGATAAATCTGCCCAAATACAGGTTTAGAAAGATGCTGATTTTTAAAGCTATTATTGTTATCATATATCCTTTGGCCATAGCTCTCTATTTCTGATTTGGTGCTATCACTTCAGCTGTCCTCACTTCTCATTTTCCAACAGACCTACCAACTACCCACCAAGCTGAACAAAAAGATGGAAAACGAGGACAGAAAATAACCTCAAAATGGCAAACACTCCACTTGCTTTTATTTGATGAGGAGGAAATCTAATGGTTTCCTAGCAAGCTTAAACACATTGTGCTTTTGGTGCTTGATGTTCCTGTACACTCAAGCAAGCGAGGAAGCCCAGCAAAGGCAGAAGCTTGTACAGCCTGAGGTATAACCTCACAATGTAAATAAACATCTTTTCAGGAAGCTTTTTGTCTCCTTTCATAAAGCTTGCACTGCACTCAGTGCACTCCTGCACATCAAGATAAAACAGCTAGCAGGGAAAACTACTATGGATCAGGTCAAGTGTAGGCAAAGCCAACTGAAGACAGAATTGTTACAGAGGGGCACAGAGACTCAAGTGCTGTGGAAGGGATATCAGAGCTTCAGATGTCTTAACCACTGCTCTGTGGTTTTCCAATCTCCATCTGTGATGTATTTTCCTCTCCTAGCCTACAGAGAAGAGTTACCTACTTGGAAATAATTATTTAGTCAAATACCTGCCTCTGGCCATAAATTAAGGGAAATTAATCAGTGCTAGCCATCCAAACTGCTTCATAGCAGCAGCTTAATCTGCTTGCATTGTAATGAGGCAAGTTTATGACATTTTGAAGGTCAATAAAACTTTACCTTTGTATTTTTTTTTTAATGGAACAAGCAGACATAACCACTTGAATGAAAGGTTCCCCTCTGAGAGCATTTTGCCCTGCTGACCTACAGGTCTGACAGCTAATAAGGGTATTTATGAGGATTATTAATAGTCACAAGAAGAACCAAGTAAAGTAGCAGGGTTAAAGGTACCCCAAACATGAAGCAGTGCAACCCAAAGCATGCAAGCAAAGCACTGTAGATGTCTCAGGAGATCTGATTTCTGTTGCCAAGTTTCTTGTATGTCCTTGGGCAAGTTACCTGACCTACTTGTGCCACATTTCTTCACCTTCCCAGCTCACAGCAGCTGCATGCTCAAATAAAACCATTAATGCTTTGGATGCACTCATGTAGAAAGGCAAAGAACGGTGCAAAGAAGCAAAACTGATCCTTCTTAGAACAGGCTGCTCAGGGAAATGGCAGAACTGCCCTCCCTGGAAGTGTTCAAAACACATGTCAATGTGGTGCACAGGGAGATGGTGCAGTGGTGGACCTGGCAGTGTTGGGTTAACAACTGGATTCAGTGACATTGGAGGATTTCTGTGTGCTGTTGTTGGAGATTCTCTGATTCTCTTACCCCAACAGGCAGCACAGCCACTGCTAACAAAGCAGGCACCATGACAAAACGGCACAGAACGCTGATGCAAAGGGATCATTTCTCTCCTTAATGAGATTTAAGGACTGGATTCTACTTTCCACACCTTCTCCTGGAACCTGGTGCCATGCACCATGCTGACAGGTGCAGCATCTGTACCCTACCTTGTTTAGACATGTATCAGTGCACTAAAGAGTCAGCTAAATGAGGGTGTGAATTACTTTCCCTTATCTACAGCCAATCCACTGACTCAAGTAATGAGAAACTGAAGAAAGCAAGGAAGGTTTTTAACTCCACTTGCCATACAAGTACCAACCATCGAAAAGAAACCCCTCCAGAAGTACCCATCCCATCCATGTTTCCTCCAAACCCTCACTGGCAGAAGGAGTTGTGCTTCTCAAGAGGAAAGATGCTGAAGGATACCCCCTAAAATAGGCATGACTTCATTAAAATTGCTATGCTAGAGCTGGGGAACATCAGTCCTCTGGTAAGAGAGCTTGAAGCTGTTAAGGGGCCAAGGGGACTGGATGCCATCCAGTGACAGTTCAAAGCCCTGCAGACCCCTGCCACCTACCAAGAGCATCTCCTCCTCACTTCCACACCACTAAATACCCTACAGGTGATCCACCAGCAAAACTAGAGGTGCTGCATGCAGGCACCACTAACCACTTCTCCTCTGGTCAACTATTGCTCACGGTGGTGCTGGCCAATCTAAAAGTGCTCTGCTGGCTACCATGTCCATGCAAAGCCATGTCCAGCAGGAGAAACGCAGCAGCACAGCTCCAGACCTGCATTCCTCCAGCATTAAGCTTTGTCTAGAATATTGCTGAACTGTCTTTTGTCCCTTCATGCCAAAAACATCCAAACCCTAAGCACAGTTCTTACTCAAAACCTCTTCTCCTGAAACCCTGCAGCATGATGGTGGCACCCAATGTTTGTCCCACGTGGACTAAACCTACACAAAACATTGCTTTCTAATTATTTTACCTCTCCTTGTCAGAAATGTCACAGCAAAATCCAAGCTCTCGTCCTGTTTTCCAGTCTCCTGCCTCCCAGTACCTTGCTTCAATCCCCAACTACCTTGAGTATAGAAAGCTATCTCAGCATCAATACCACAGTGTCTTTGGTCTATCCAGAAGAATCTTCTATGCCTTTCCCATGCCCCCCAGTTTGGGTACTGGACAGAGGGGAAGGGATTCTGCTGAATGTTTTGGACTGCTACATGAACACATGACTGGGAGGTGTTAAGGCTCATTTTAACTCACCAGTTCCTAACACTTCTCTTCATAGAATCAGCTAGGTTGGAAGAGATCTCCAAGATCATCCAGTCCAACCTGGCACCCAGCCCTGGCCAGACCATGGCACTAAGTGCCCCAGCCAGGCTTGGCTTCAACACCTCCAGCCACAGAGACTCCACCACCTCCCTGGGCAGCCCATTCCAATGCCAATCACTCTCTCTGCCAGGAACTTCCTCCTAACATCCATCCCAGACCTCCCCTGACACAACTCCAGACTCTGTCCCCTTCTTCTGTTGCTGCTTGCCTGGCAGAAGAGACCAACCACACCTGGCTACAGCCTCCCTTCAGGGAGCTGCAGACAGCAATGAGCTCTGCCCTGAGCCTCCTCTTCTGCAGGCTGCACACCCCCAGCTCCCTCAGCCTCTCCTCACAGGGCTGTGCTCCAGGCCCCTCCCCAGCCTTGCTGCCCTTCTCTGGACATCTTCCAGCACCTCAACATCTCTCTTGAATCGAGGAGCCCAGAACTGGACACAGCACTCAAGGTGTGGCCTGAGCAGTGCTGAGTACAGAGGAAGAAGAGCCTCCCTTGGGGAAGAGTAACCTTCCTCTCATTACAGCACTGATTTCCATCCTCATGCCTCCTTGGAAGCAAGAACTGAGTACATGCAATTCCCCCCCATCTCCTCATGCTCCACTGCATAATCCTCCATCCACTTCCAAACGCTTCTGCCAGTTTTCATCTTTGCTATTCCCTTTCTTCTCAGGTCTACAGGCTACAAATTCCCAAGGGCAAGCAAAGTTGGCTCTGTCTGTAGGACACCTAGCACATCCCACGGGGCAGCACGGTGGCAGTGAAATGAATCCTCTCAACCCAAAAGAAAAGGAGGCGTTTTCCAATCAAACCACTAAGGGCCGAGAATGCAGACCCAGTGCTAGGGGAAGGGAAAAGGTGCCTGGAAGTTTTATGGAAGCCAGAAGCTAACAGAGGCATTCTTATGCAAATCTACAGCAGAGGCACTGCACACAGCTGCTGAAAGGGGTGTCCTTTCCCAACAGTTTGCAGAATGAATGTCCTAAACTAAGAGTGCCTGCCAGTACTTGCAGTACAAGAGCTATTTTTTAATGGGGATATTCCCAGCTGCACTAGAAGAAACAAAACCCAAACCAAAAATCCCTTTAGATAATAGGGGATCTAAATCCAGGAGTTGGTTTTACATTTGCTTAAGTGCAAAGACCCCCTTCACCTCCAAGAGCTCATTACTTGCACGACTCGGAGTTGCTTTATAATTAAACCTAATCCCGACTCCTGGAGAAGAGCCTTTCTGCAGTTTTGTGACCTTTTGAAACCCTATTAAAGAGAATTAACAGACGTTATTCCCTCCTGATCACTTCTGGAAAGGCTTTCTGAGGCTGGGGAGGAGGGGGAGGGGAGTGGTGTCAAAATACACAGAGGACTTGGACTGCGTTTTGGTTTGCAAACTTCTTACATGTTTCTTCCCACGAGGGTCCTTCTCCTTGCAGGTACAACTCTTCCTTCCACGAGGGTCCTTCTCCTTGCAGGTACAACTCCTCCTTCCACGAGGGTCCTTCTCCTTGCAGGTACGACTCCTCCTTCCACGAGGGTCCTTCTCCTTGCAGGTACAACTCTTCCTTCCACGAGGGTCGTCCTCCTTGCAGGTACAACTCTTCCTTCCACGAGGGTCCTTCTCCTTGCAGGTACAACTCTTCCTTCCAAAGAGGGTCCTTCTCCTTGCAGGTACAACTCTTCCTTCCAAAGAGGGTCCTTCTCCTTGCAGGTACAACTCTTCCTTCCACGAGGGTCCTTCTCCTTGCAGGTACGACTCTTCCTTCCACGAGGGTCCTTCTCCTTGCAGGTACAACTCTTCCTTCCACGAGGGTCCTTCTCCTTGCAGGTACAACTCTTCCTTCCACGAGGGTCCTTCTCCTTGCAGGTACAACTCCTCCTTCCACGAGGGTCCTTCTCCTTGCAGGTACAACTCCTCCTTCCAAAGAGGGTCCTTCTCCTTGCAGGTACAACTCCTCCTTCCACGAGGGTCCTTCTCCTTGCAGGTACAACTCCTCCTTCCAAAGAGGGTCCTTCTCCTTGCAGGTACAACTCCTCCTTCCAAAGAGGGTCCTTCTCCTTGCAGGTACAACTCCTCCTTCCAAAGAGGGTCCTTCTCCTTGCAGGTACAACTCCTCCTTCCACAAAAGTCCTTCTCCTTGCAGGTACAACTCCTCCTTCCAAAGAGGGTCCTTCTCCTTGCAGGTACAACTCCTCCTTCCACAAAAGTCCTTCTCCTTGCAGGTACAACTCCTCCTTCCAAAGAGGGTCCTTCTCCTTGCAGGTACAACTCCTCCTTCCAAAGAGGGTCCTTCTCCTTGCAGGTACAACTCCTCCTTCCAAAGAGGGTCCTTCTCCTTGCAGGTACAACTCCTCCTTCCACGAGGTTCCTTCTCCTTGCAGGTACAACTCCTCCTTCCAAAGAGGGACCTTCTCCTTGCAGGTACAAATCTTCCTTCCACGAGGGTCCTTCTCCTTGCAGGTACAACTCCTCCTTCCACGAGGGTCCTTCTCCTTGCAGGTACAACTCCTCCTTCCACGAGGGTCCTTCTCCTTGCAGGTACAACTCCTCCTTCCACGAGGGTCCTTCTCCTTGCAGGTACAACTCCTCCTTCCACGAGGGTCCTTCTCCTTGCAGGTACAACTCTTCCTTCCACGAGGGTCCTTCTCCTTGCAGGTACAACTCTTCCTTCCACGAGAGTCCTTCTCCTTGCAGGTACAACTCCTCCTTCCAAAGAGGGTCCTTCTCCTTGCAGGTACAACTCCTCCTTCCAAAGAGGGTCCTTCTCCTTGCAGGTACAACTCCTCCTTCCAAAGAGGGTCCTTCTCCTTGCAGGTACAACTCCTCCTTCCACGAGGTTCCTTCTCCTTGCAGGTACAACTCCTCCTTCCAAAGAGGGACCTTCTCCTTGCAGGTACAAATCTTCCTTCCACGAGGTTCCTTCTCCTTCCAGGTACAACTCCTCCTTCCATGAGGGTCCTTCTCCTTCCAGGTACACCTTCTCTTTCTTGTGTGCCTTAACGCAGGGGATTTTGAACAAACTCAGATCTGAGAGCTTAACTCTGTGACCCTGGGGCTAGCAAGGTATGTACACATGCCAGAAAACGCTGAAAGTCAGCTATTTTGTATTTAAAAAGTACATAATCTATAAATATCAGTTGAAAGGAACCTGTGATCTCATAATAAGTCAATGGGTCACAGTTATGCTCCTCTTATCTTCCCTTTTTTTTTTCCCCTATTGTTTAAAAATAGGAAACAGCACCACATGAAAACGTTCAGCCAGAGATAAATCCTGCAACTGAAATACAGGAGTCAGGAAACTGAGGTTTTAAAATAATGTCATCCTCCTTTTCCCCCCACCCCACACTCTAGTATTGTTCATGCCTCCAAATATTTAAGTGACTTAATAAATTAGTAACCTAGGCAACATTTCCAACAACACAGACAGCTGAGGGAGCCCTGCTTAAAAACGCCTCATAAAAAACAAGAGAGAGAGAGAGTACATTCATGTATGAAAAGGACATCAGTGTTCCTTAAAAAGAGGAAGGGTGAAAGTTTTTATGTCAAAGGGCTAAGTTTGCAGCGGTGTTTGGGAGCAAAGCATCCCAGAAGTAAACAGCCCATGCCCAGCCCTCAGCTGCAGTTCAAATCACTGCTGCAAAAGCAGAAGGAAGTGAGCAGAGATTTGAGAGCGGCACTAGCACTGAGGACCCAAAATTCAACCATTGCACATCTCTAGGAATTCCCTGCAGTCAAAAAGAACCATCAGAGGAGCTGTTATGAGCAGATCACCTGTAAGAGCACTTCAGTCATCATTTAGTATTCCCCACTGCTGACTGGCAAGGGACGACATGAGAAAGTGTCTTTTTACTGTGAGGGTGACAGAACACCGGAGCAGGCTGCCCAGGGGAGTGTGATGGTTTGGGTGTTGCCTTCCCCCCCCCCACACACACACTTAACAAAAAAGATCCAGACTAGACTCAGTCCACCTGAGAATTGGAAGAACAAAGCTGTATTTCCAGCTTAGCACACTATCCAAGCAGGTATTTACAATAGCTACAGCTATAGACAGAACTATGCAAGTTACAGGTAATACAGAAACACAGCAGCCCTCTCAGAAACCAGAATCCCCAGGAAGGGCTCTCAACCACCCTAACACCTTCTTCCCACCCCTCTACCTTATCCCAGACTTTGCCTTACATTCAAGGCAAGTTTGGAGGGTTGGCATGGGGGGTTAGGAAGCAGAAGGATAAGTCAGACAGCAAATTAGGGAGTTCCTGCAGCCCCAAAAGCCAGAGAGAGACTCTGTTATCTATGTTTGAGTTCTTATTCTTACCCATCTCAGCAAGCCTATGAGTGCAGTAGACACCACCATTCTTTCCTTTTTGCAGCCTTAGCATCTAATTCTTCTCACCAAAAATATCCCACTAGGCTCAAACTAGCACAGGGAGTTGTGGAGTCTGCCTCTCTGGAGATATTCAACACCCACCTGGATGCATTCCTGTGTGATCTGGTACAGGCAATCCTGCTCTGGCAGGGAGGCTGGACTGGAGGAGCTTTCAAGGTCCCTTCCAGCCCCTAACTTTCTGTGAGTCTGTGATCTCTGCCCATAGCATGCTCACCCATTTTTCAACTGCAGGCAACCCTTCAAACTTTGGTTTTGATTAAAATCTACCTTTAACAACGAGGCATCAACTAGAATTCACTGCTACTTCTCACCTCAAAGTGGAAGCAAAGCTTTATGCCTTTGCTGTTTAACACTTGTACCAAATATGCTGCAGCAGTACCTGAAGGCCACGGTAAGGTCAGCTATCACTACAGTAGACACTGTGCAAACACACAGGAACTGGCATTTCCTGGCCAAAGCAGGTTTATCTCCCAAGCCTTCTTTCCCACCAAGTTTCTAGGAGAGCTAAAAATAAACTCACTGATCAGAAGGGGAAGAAAGACTCATGAACACCAACTTTCTCTCCTTGCCAATACAAGACTGCCTGCACAGGTGTGCTGTGCAGCTCTTTAGCTCCCTTTCAGCTTTCCAAGGGTCTCACCTACACCATCATCTTAGCTCTTCACAACAGCAAGTGATCTCCTGCAAGGAGCTCCACAGCCATTCAGCGAAGCAGCAGTACACAAAACCTATCTCAGCTAGACTAGGAGAATAAAACCCTCTACAGCTCCAACACCTACCTCTCAACCATCAGATTGCTTCCCTGCTTCAATTAGTTCCAAAGGTTTTTCTGCCTTCTTACACTGAATGCAGCCTTCCCACCTAGCCCTGGTTGCACGGCCTCCAGATGACTTTTTAATTGAGCATCCGGAGATGAGCGATAAGGCTCAGAGGAGAGGACTCTATCCCCTAACCTGTCCAGCAGCCTCGGGCGTCCTCCGCAGCTCCTCCTGCACCACCACAATGAAGATGCCGCCACCTGGTGGGATCTCCTGCGGCTTGGGTGGAGACCGGAGTGGGGCAGGCTGGACTACAGGGTAGGTCGTGGCTCACCACACTCACCATCCTCCCAGGGCCATCTGGCAAAAAGCTGGCCGGTAGCACGGGCAGGGCTGGAAGGAATCGATTTGCTAACAATGACAAGATGCTGCTCCTTATCAAAGCCTGTTGGTGCTCATCCAAATGGAGATAGCTTGGAAATGCATAACTTTTTTTGCCACAAGCAATAGTACAAAACAAACCAAACAAAAAAGTAGGCAAGAAAACACCCAGAAAATCATCTTGAGGCAGTCTGCAAAAGAGCCAGAACACTCGGAGGGCAGAGCTGGAGTCACTGCTACAAGAGTTGAACAAGAGAGATGATTGTAGAATCAACCAGGTTGGAAGAGACCTCTCCAAGATCGTCCAGTCCAACCTAGCACCCAGCCCTATCCAATCAACTAGACCATGGATTTGATGGATTGCTGCAATGGATAACTTGGGCTTCTGAACTCCATTTCATAGAATCATAGACTCAGTCAGGGTTGGAAGGGACCACAAGGATCATCTAGTTCCAATCCCCCTGCCATGGGCAGGGACACCCTACCCTAGAGCAGATTTCACACCATCAGGAGATGCTTCTGCTCAGCTATGGAGCTCACAGCTATTTTTTCATCTCCACATGACCCTGCAGACATGGCTGTGGCTTCAGTCCTGAGCCCGAGTTGAATATGTTCTGAGGGCAAATACTTAAAAGCCTGAAACTGAGGTTTGGGGCAGCCAAGAGGCATTTCTGTCTGGCTGCACAGGGTCCAGAGCATTTTCTGGAGTCAAAGCCAGCAAAGCTCTGTCTGTAGATCAATACCCATGAAAAAGAACAGTGCTCTTCTCCCACGAAAAGGGGGATGAGGAGACTTACTTTGGCAGCAAGGAATGTCTCCATACTGCCTGCAGGCTTAGAGAGCAAGGTGATGAAAACGTCCACATCTGATCTGCACTCCAGTTTGTACAACTGCTGTCACCTTTTAGCACCACTGCTAAGAGAGAAAGACATTTCCTAGCCCAGATAAGGCCTCGGAGCAATGATGTCTACTTGCAGGATGAACATTCAAGACCAGGCTCTTCCCTGTACTATTTTCTACAGATTTCAGCAACTCCTACTTTGAAATCTTTAGCACATGAGTGTCTTCAGCGAGCTCAAAGCAGGCACATTAAAAGTAGATTTGATCGCCACTGCTACAGAAGTTTACAACCTGCTCAGCCACAGACTGTAAGTCAGGCAAAATCCAATTCTGCCCCCATCACATGCAACATTTAACATCAATGCTGTGACACTGGCTCTATAATTCATTGCTACAAAAATCCATAGATGTTCAGTCAGCCACACCAGGCTCTGTAATTGTTCTGTTTCCACAGTTAGCAGTGAGAATGCTGAAAATTCTGTTATTCCCTGGCCTCCTCCTCCCAAAAATCAAAGAGCACAGGAAAAGACCTTGAAAGACTGGTGGATGCTTGCAAAAGTCAGCTGCCCCTTGTAGAGAGGAAACAAATAAATCACAGCATTAATCCAGGCAACACACTTCTTCCCTCCACCCCATGCCATGAGTCTGAAAGGAATCCATCAGCCAGGGTGCAGGCTGATATCTATTTTCCAGAAGCACTAGGTGTGTGTCAGTCAAATCTAGTCCTTGGAAACACCATCTAGCACCACTCAATTCACAAGCAATTAAGCCTATCACTCCACAAAGCAAATTTGCTGTTCATTGTTCAAACATCAGGTTAGGAGAAACTGCTTCCATCACAAACACTGTCCTCGGTAAGGAAATTGTATTTCCATGGTTTCACAAGATCACAGGATATTAGGGGTTGGAAGGGACCCAGAGAAATCATTGAGACCAACCCCCTGCCACAGCAGGGCCACACAATCTAGCACAGATCACAGAGGAACACATCCAGACAGGCCTGGAAAGGCTCCAAAGAAGGAGACTCCACAACCTCTCTGGGCAGCCTGTGCCAGTGCTCTGGGACCCCTACAGTGAAGAAGTTCCCCCTTGTGTTGAGCTGGAACCTCCTGTGCTGCAGCTTACACCCATTGCTCCTTGTCCTATCCCAGGGAGCAGTGAGCAGAGTCTGTTCCCCCTCTCCTGACCCCCAGCCCTCAGATGTTTGTAAACACTGTTTAAATCCCCTCTCAGTCTTCTCTTCTCCAGACTAAGCAGCCCCAGGTCCCTCAGCCTCTCCTCATCAGGCAGTGCCCTCCAGTCCCCTCATCGTCCTTGTAGCACTCCACCGGACCCTGTCCAGCAGATCCCTGTCCCTCCTAAACTGGGGAGCCCCAATCTCTAGAGATGTTACTCTAAACAAGCTCTAGAGGTGATCCTCTCCTCTCTAATTCACTCGCCCAGAAGCGGCCGAACCTCCAGAGCACAGAACAAAACAGCTACATTCTAACTACTGCAGCCACCGCAGGAAACGCAAAAATAGACAGACTGCGATTTAGATCTCGTCCTGAAGTCAGAAAAGACCTCAGCGTCACACTGAAATCACAGCCCAGACATGGTAAAGTCCTACTGCATTCACATCACTGTCATACTGCTGGCAAGCCACAGAGACCAGTCATGACGACACTTTACTATCAAGTTCTTTTCTCTGTGCTTACAGACGGAGTTGTACAGGCTCTGCAACCAGACCTGCTCCCCTCCTCATGCCAGTAATTATCCCCTTGGATCTAGCCACAGTGGATGGCACACCACTGCAGAAAGGAGATGCACAAAAATAGGCATCTTTAAGCAGATGTTGAATTCTTTTTCTTTAAAATAAGCCCTCCCACTGCTTGAGCCACCATTTGGACAGTCAGCTTTTACCTGCAGCACCTCTCCAACACAGTGGTCCACATCCATAAGCCAGGTGAAAAAGAAACCCAGCGACCCTGACATCAAAAGCCACATTTCTTGCCAGGCTAGAAAACCCTTCTCCACTTTTTCCAGGCTAGATATTCCTTCCCTCCCCCAGCCATTCATGGTGAAATAATTAGTGTTAGTGTTCCCATTGTTTATCAGACAATACAGACAATAAGGCTAAGCTTTCTGCTCCTGTTTTCTCTGGCTGTGCTGCTGTGGTTCCTCAGACAACTGTGCAAGGCTTTACTTTTAATCCTATAAATAACACTTGTCACTCACAGGTTTGTAACCCATATTTAGTTGGGCACAAACATGGCACAGTTTCAGCTTGATTCATTGTCCGCAAACTTCTCCAGATGTGCTCATGCAAGGGGGGAAGAAAAGGCTAATAAGCAGGAGGAAATAAACAAATGCTAGTTAATCCGATTGCAGTTTCACAGGGAAGGAGAGAAGACATGACCACATCAGATTCTTTATGAGGGAGAGAGATAATGAGTTGTTTTTAAACACAAACTAGGAATAATTTGTCACTGTCCTTGGGCTATGAGATGTATTTTTACATGCTTGAAGTCTATGCAGATTTTTATAGCCTGTGAGCTAGCTGCTCTGCCACAGAGAATTTTCTCCCCTTTATCTGCACGTTAGTGTCAGACTACAAACACATCACAACATAGGACTTTATCAACGAGCCATGTTTTTTTGCTGTGGCTAATTTGGAAACCGCATTCCTGCTTCCACTCACAGCCGACAGAATCTCGGGTTAAGCATCAGATAGGCTGGTGCCAGACATCCTCTTCTTAAGGACTTTCTCATTTTACCTTTGCAAAGTACTCTAAACAAACAATTGGAAGGCAACCTGCTGTCTTTGGAGTTCCCCCTGACAACAGCAGAGGTATTTTTATGCAGAAGGCTGTGCTCTACAGTCTCAGCATCAGGCTGAGAGTAACAAAAGCAAGCCACTGCAAGAAGTAGCAACCTGGGCCCAGTGGAAACTACTGAAAAATCCCCAGCCTCTGTGACAATTAATTGTGCTAAGTATAACTCTGCTTACCGATGCACCAGACAGAAAGCAGCCAGACAACCTCGTCCCACTGCACCAGCTTTTCAAGCTTCCAAAACAAACACAAAGGTCTTTGAGCAGACCGCGCTCCCCAGAAAACCTGCAGCCCAGTCTTCCTCATTTGATACGTGCAGAGGGTAACTCTGGTGGTGCTCCCAACGATTAACTGCCATCGGCCAAAGAGATCCGGCAGAGTTCTGGTGGATAACTTATTTATGTCATCTGTGTGTTTCTGCAACAACGCGGCAACAGATCAATGACATGGCTAACAGAGGGCACTTGCTTCTAGCTTTACAGGCCAGGGAAACCCTGGAGCATCTCCTTTGCGATTTGGGGCAGGGTAGGAAGGCAAGGGGGACAACCAGCAGCAGCCTAGCAGGATCTGCTTAAGAAAAAAATAAGGCACCAACAAAATAAAGTGGTTTTACAGGCTGCCCACAACTTTAGGCAACGGCAGTGCAGTCACTGCATGTGCGGACACCACAACTGCTGCCTCTTCGAGAAGGGACACTCGAATTTGTTACAGGAGGGAAAACAAGACACTCTCTGCAGCGATCCTCACCCTGCAACATGGGAGCAATTATCCTTAGATTACCAAGACAAACAGGAGGGAAAGCCAAGGAAAAGATAAAACAGAATTTCCACTACTTAGGTGCTGATGGAGAGATTAAGCCTGCCTGCATTTCAGCTGGGAGCCTAAACAAACCAGAGGCCCCGCCACATAAATCACACTCATTTTAAAAGGCTGCATACCAGGGAGAGTTTGAGAAAAGAAGGGAAAACACCACCAGCGGGTCCTGTACGCCAGCCAGACTGCCAAGAGATTTTCACATCCTTTTCATGAATAATAAAAGTGCCAACCGAACGCGCACGACTACGGCTGGGGCGACCGGACCCACCGTATCGGTACCTTCCAGGCTTTTAGTACCTCATTAATACTCATCAGACACGGCGCTGGCAGGCGGCGAGAGCTCAGCCCTGCCTGCACTCGCATCCTGTACTTGACTCCCGGCGACACAAAAGCTTTAGGGTGAGGATTTCCCGCTTGCTAACACCGCGACATGCCCCCGCGGGGGTCGGCATTCCGCATCCCGGCTGCAGGGTACCGGAGCTGCCCGGGAGTGGGCTAAGGCAGGACGCGCGGCTCCCGGTGCCGGGAAAACAGAAAGAGGGCGGGGTGGGGGAAAGGCTGGGGGACACCACGGCGACCCGACCCGACCCGACCCGTGGAACTGGAAGCTTCAACAGCAGGGAAACAAGGAGAAAGGAAAAGTTAGGGCCGGGAAGTTGGCCGCCGCTCCCCGCTTACAACCTGCCGCCGCAGCCGGCTGCGGGCCCCTGTCTGGCCCGCTCCCCCCCTGTCCTGCCCGACCCGCGGCCCTGCCCGCGCCCCCGACGCCCCCGCCCGCTCCCCCAGCGCCCTCTTACCATAGACGCGGACCCAGCCCTGCTGCTGGCAAACCGACTCGAGCAGGACGCGGTCCAGCGCGCCTCCCGTCGCCGTCTCCAGCTCCTCCGAGCCCAGCTCCGGCTCCGCAAACGCCGCCTCCGCCGCCCAGGCCGCCGGCTCGCCGGCCGCTGCAGGGGGTACCTCCATGCTGGGGTGAACGGCTGGGGGAGGATGAGGCGGCGGCGGCGCCGCCCTCCCGCGCTGCTCCCCGGCCGCGCCGCGCCTCGCCTCAGTCCGCGCCGCGCCGCGGCTCCATCCCTCCCCTCCCTTCTCTTCCCCGCCCCTCGGCCCCGCCACCCCCTGCGTCAGCGCGGGAGGAGGCGGCGGCCGCTGCCTGTCGGCTCCAGCGCCCGGCGGCGGCGGCGGCTCTGGTCCCGCCGCGCCCTCAGCGCCGGCGGCATCCCGGGCGGACAGGCGCGAGCAGTGGCGGGCCGAGCGCCCGCGCGAGACGGGACAGGCGGCGGGCAGCGGCGCGCGGCCAGGCCAGAGTAATCGGCTGCCGAGCCAGCCTGGCTGCGAGCCAGCCCGCGGAGCCCGCTGCCGCCGGAGCGGGAAGGGGCTGCGCTGCGGGCCATGGCGGAGCGCTGGCCACGGCCCCGCACACCCATTGCTTCCTCGCTGGGCTGCGGGCACCGCTCACCCCTGGCGCTCGCCCCCGCTCCGGCACTGCTTCCCTGCGCGGGACTCCTTGTCTTGGCTCCGCGGAGGAGGGGACCCAAAGTGGCCATCGTGGGGCTCCGATCGTCCTCATGGGGCTCACCCCGCCGGAGCCAGCCTGCCCGGGAGGAGGGAGGGCAGAGACTGTGGCTCGGGAGAAGCAGTCACCTCCCGGGGGGGTTCTGCGGGGAGGGTCAGAGCCGCACGCATCTCACCGCAGCCCTCTCGGACCTGCTGGTCCCGCCGCAGGCATGTGCGGAGCCTCCTTGTTCCGCCTGGAGCAGCACTCCGAGCCCTGCTTCCCAGGCTCAGGCCTTTGCCAGCCTGCATAGTGTGCTCCAGAGCCACGGAGAGCTGTAAAGGTTCCCTGCCCTCACACAGCCCTTGTGCGGGCGGCTGGGAAGGAGACCTGCTGCAGGGAAGGCAGAGAGCAGGCATGGCTGAAAGCATTTCGGTTAGGGGAGCTGCAGGCTGCTTTGTTCTGGAACAGAATGAGGCAGGTTGGAAGAGAGCTCCAAGCTCATCCAGCCCAACCTATCACCCAGCCCTGGCCAAGCAACTAAGTGCCTCATTCAGTCTTCTCTTAAACACCTCCAGGCACAGTGACTCCACCACCTCCCTGGGCAGCCCATTCCAATGCCAATCACTCTCTCTGACAACAACTTCCTAACAACATCCAGCCTAGACCTGCCCTGACACAACTTGAGACTGTGTCCCCTTCTTCTGCTGCTGGGTGCCTGGCAGCAGAGCCCAACCCCACCTGGCTACAGCCTCCCTGCAGGCAGCTGCAGACAGCAATGAGCTCTGCCCTGAGCCTCCTCTGCTGCAGGCTGCACACCCCCAGCTCCCTCAGCCTCTCCTCATAGGGTTTGTGTTCCAGGCCCCTCCCCAGCCTTGCTGCCCTTCTCGGGACACCTTCCAGCACCTCTGTCCCTCCACCACTGTGACTGGCATGGTGCAATTCTTCACAGCAGCAGCACAGCCAGGACACCCAGTAGCCACTCCTGGCTCTTTTCCCCCTGAAACATTTGGGGGAGGTCGAGGCTGGATGTTAGGAGGAGGTGTTGAAGCCAAGCCTGGCTGAGGCACTTAGTGCCATGGTCTGGTTGATTGGCCAGGGCTGGGTGCTAGGTTGGCCTGGATGAGCTTGGAGGTCTCTTCCAACCTGGCTGATTCTGAGATTCTGTGTTTCCAAAGGATTGGGAGCTGAAGGCATGGTGGCTACTGCTTCTAGAGCAGGCATCTACACAAATTGCCATAATAATAATAATGTAAAGCAGTAGGAAACCCAAATTTTCCCTCCTATGCTCTCTCTACCCCTGCTCATTCCCACTACCACTGATACTGTAATAACATATTTATTCTCCAGGGTTCTCCAGGGTGGCCACAATCCAGTAAATTCTCCAAAGTGTTCCCTTTCTACTCTCCCCACAGCCCCCTTTTTGCCATCAGCCTCCCAGAGACCTCTCTTCCCTCAGACAAGTTCAGGGTCTTTACCTGCCGTGGCTGCAGGGAGATCACACAAGCAGCTGCAGGGGCAAGGGGGATGAAGTTGCTTTAAGAAGGAGAAGACAGACTGGCATGTTGCAAGGGGAGGATGTGGCTGCTGAGCTACTGCCAAAAGGAGGACAGTGGAGTTATAGAAAGCTGCCACACAATGCCTGAGCAGCTACGCAGGAGCAGCACAAGACACCAGCAACTGGTTCCCATCAAGTGAGGACTGGTTGGATCTGCAAGTATGATGGAGCTGCCCTAACAGCAAGGTCTGGAAGGACTGGATAGTGAGGTTTGTGAAATTCTTGTGGTAGCAGACACCAAAATCCATTCTCCTGCCTTTGTTTGTGGGGTTTGGTGTAACCTCAACAACAGTAAAGCAGGGGGGTGACCGAAATAGGAAGGGTGGCTTTGCAGGCAGGACAGCAGCAAAAATAGACAGCTTTTATAAATAAAGATGCCCTGGAAATCAGAGACTGCAGAGTTTCATGCTCATCAGCTCAGCTGTTCTGGCTGGGGGTCTTCTCCTCCAGTAGCGTGCAGGGGATTTGTGCAGGCATAAAGGAGCAGTAACACAAGAAGAGGCATGAAATTCCCTTCGTGTGGGACAGCCACTTTAGCTGCTCTACTCATAGCTGCCACGTTAGTCCACAGGCTCTGGCTGAGCTAGGGCTGGAGCTTGACTCAGAATAGGTTAAGTCAGAGTGTTTGAAGACAGCTGCATATGTTTTGTATGTGTTGTAGAAGGAAGCTGAACTAGCTTGGTCTGATTTTGTACCTAAACATGAGGAAAAACTTGCTTTGCTGTGAAGGTGCTCTGTGGGGCAGGCTTCCCAGAGAGGTTGTGGAGTCTCCTTCTCTGAAGAGTTTCCAAACCTGCCTGGACAATTGTGATCCTGGGCACCCTGCTCTGGCTGATCTTGCTTTAGCAGGGAGATCATAGAATCATAGAACCAGTCAGGGTTGGAAGGGACCACAAGGAGCAGCCAGTTCCAAGCCCCCTACCATGCCCAGGGACACCCTACCCTAGAGCAGGCTGCACACAGCCTCAGCCAGCCTGGCCTCAAACACCTCCAGCCATGGGGCCTCAACCACCTCCCTGGGCAACCCATTCCAGCCTCTCACCACTCTCAGGCTCAACAACTTCCTCCTCACCTCCACTCTGACTCTCCTCACCTCCAGCTTTGCTGCATTTCCCCCCAGTCCTGGCACTCCCTGATAGCCTGAAAAGTCTTTCCCCAGCTTTTTTGTAGCCCCCTTCAGATCCTGGCAGGCCACAAGAAGGTCACCTGGGAGCCTCCTCTTCTGCAGCCTGCACAGCCCCAACTCTTTCAGTCTGTGCTCACAGCAGAGCTGCTGCAGCCTCTGAGCATCCTCCTGGCCCTGCTCTGGGCATGCAGCAGTTTAAAGCAGCTTTGGGCTGGAGGTTGGACTGGATGAGCTTGGAGGTCTCTTCCAATGTGGTTGATTCTATGATTCTAAGAGTTTGGAAGAACAAAACCTTGGATCAAGCAAAGACAGAGAAGTCAGCAAGGTCAGAGAGATCTACTACAGAACAGAAGTTATTTTCCCTTGTCCCTCACACCACCGGAGAGAAAGAGGATGGAGAGAACTGCTCAGGAGCTGGCTCTGAAGCTGGCAAAAGGAAGTGCTTTTTCCACACAACACATAATGACAGTGTGGAACTTACTGCCACAGGATGTCATGGAGGCAAAAGTATAAATTAATCCAAAAGGGGGATTAGACAAATCTATGCAACCTCCTGCTCAGGAAGTCTCTCAACTGCTGCTTACCGGGAGCCGGGAGGGAATGCCGGAGGAAGGATCACTTTATACTCTCCCGCTTCCGATATCCCTTCCTAAGCATCTGCAGCTGGCTCTGGCCAGGCACTGCTTATTGCCCAAGGTGAATGCTTGTTCTGAGCCAGCCTGGCAATACTTTCATCCTCCTGGTAACTCCCTGTGGATGGAGCCTTAGGGACCAAGGGGGTTCTCCAGGCCAGATCCGTGACTAAGCCCTGATGTTGTACCTTCCAGCCCGCCGCGGTCCCGCCGAAGCCCAGCGTGGCCACTCTGTGCTGGCTTTGGCTGGTGTAATTGAGGCCAGATTGAGCCCTGGAACCTTTCAGAGAGACTCTTCCGCTTTCCCTGCCCCTGGGATTAAGGCTGAAATCTCCATGCTAAAGCCCTCTTTGAACGGGGACGGCAGATAATGCGCAAACTGATTAAAAAGAAAGAAAGAAACAGCACTGGGGAAAGTTAAATATTAAAGAGCCAAGGCCCAGTTTTAACTGCTGCTGCTGTCCCTCCTTCATCTCCTGCCAACTGCCTCCAGGATACATATGCTGACACTGAGTTTCTGCCTCACAAAAGCAGCCACAGCGTAGGCTTTAAGCTCAGGGCATCAACGCTTGAGATAGGAAGCAAAAAAATAATGAAATGGAACAAAGGCAGCAAGAGACTCCTCCAGTTCCCACTCCCTCCTCCAGTTCCCACTCCCTCCTCCAGTTCCCACTCCCTCCTCCAGTTCCCACTCCCTCTAGCTCACATCCACTCCCTTCTCCAGCTCACACCCACCCCCTCCTCCAGCTCACACCCACTGTGCCCAATCCATCCCTGTACCCCCAGCACCCCTTGCCAGGCATTTTGCTCTTCTGGTGCTTCATGGAGTCACAGAATGGTTTAGGTTGGAAGGGACCTCAAGGACCATCCAGCTCCAACCCCCTACTGTAGGCAGGGACACCTCCCACTAGAACAGGTTGCTCAAGGCCTCATCCAACCTGACCTTGAACACCTCCAGGGAGGGAGCAGCCACAGCCTCCCTGAGCAACCTGTGCCAGTGTCTTGCCACTGCAAAGAACTTCTTCCTAACATCCAGTCTAAATCTGCCCTCTGCCAGTTCAAACCCCTTACTCCTTGTCCTGTCATTACAAGACCTTGTCCGTAGTCCCTCCCCAGCCTTCCTGTAGGCCCCCTTCAGATCCTGGAAGGCCACTCCAAGGTCTCCTTGAATCCTCCTCCAGACTGAAGAGCTCCAACTCTCTCAGCCTGTCCTCATAGCAGAGCTGCTGCAGCCCTCTGAGCATCTTGGTGGCCTCCTCTGCACTGGCTCCAACACTTCCATGTCCCTCTTGTGTTGGGGGCTCCAGAACTGCCCCCAGGACTGCAGGTGGGGTGTGAGGAGAGCAGAGCCAAGGGGCAGAATCCCCTCCCTTGCCCTGTGCTCACACTGCTCTTGCTGCAGCCCAGCACAGGGTTGTGTCTGGGCTGCACTCACCCTGCAGGCTCCTGTTGAGGTTTTCATCAACCCAGAGTTTCATCAAAGCAGTTTCCTTTGACTTCTCTACATCAGTAGGTCTAAAATATTTTGCTGCCTGTTCAGCCCTGTTGTAGCTAAACTGTAATTTGCACCAGTGAAGAAGAGGGGCTTTGGGGAAACATCTGGTCTTGGGTCATCTATTTATACATGCACCAGGATCATCGTAGCTCTCAGCTGTTCTTCACTCCATGTCTCCTTTAAAGCCACCACCATGTCCCACTCCACTGGGGCAGGCAAGAGGTTGAGGCCAGCCTGCTGTGACATGAAATAGAAACCTGCCCTAAAAATGGGGGCTTGCAGGAGCTTGTCCTCTCCATTCTTGACACTCACCAGCTGCCAGGCTGGTGACAGTGTGCCTCGGTGGACGTGGTGGGTCCTGCCCTTCCCTTCTGGTGGGGAGAAAAATGGGGAAAACCTGGCTGGCTGGCAGAATGATAGCAGTTGGCTCAGCAAGGCCAGAGATGTTGCTGACTACAGTGAGCCAGCTTCTTCAGACCCAGTAAGCCACTCTCAGTAGTCTGAATTCTCCTCCAAAATCACAAGGTGGATTTCAGAGGAAGATTCAAACTACCAAGCAGCACCTGGCTGGGCCCAGCTCTTCTCTGCAAGGTGCTAACAAATAAGCTGTGACCCTACAGAGACAGAGGAGGGTCAGAGACTCTGCTTGGTGTTGTGGGTTGAGGGCAGCATGTCCTTCTTAATTCACTGCAGTGGGGAAAATCCACTCTGCTGTCTCCATTCTGGCTCTCGTGGGCCATCACATCTCATTATGTTTAAAAACCCCTCAAGTCAAACGGCTGAGTACCTGGGAGTCACCAGAGTGCAGGCTTGGCAGCTGGGGCTGCTGTAGGTCAGCATGAGGCAGCTCCAGAAAGTCTAGCCCTCTTCCCTGCTTTTCCAGTCACCAGTGGTGTGCCCAAGGATCAGTGCTGGGCACAGTCCTGTTCAATATCCTTAGTGAAGAGCTGAAACAGGGGATTGAGTCCAGCATCAGTCAGTTTGCAGATGAGACCAAGCTAGGAGCAGCTGTGGAGCTGTTGGAGGGTAGGAGAGCCCTGCAGAGGGACCTGGCCAGGCTGCATGGGTGGGCAGAGGCCAATGGGATGAGACTGAACAAAAACAAGTGCAGGGTTCTGCACTTTGGCCACAACAACCCCAAGCAGCACTCCAGGCTGGGGCCAGAGTGGCTGAGAGCAGCCAGGCAGAGAGGGAGCTGGGGGTGCTGGGAGAGAGGAGCTGAAGCTGAGGCAGCAGTGCCCAGGTGGGCAGCAGAGCCAATGGCATCCTGGGCTGGCTCAGGAGCAGTGTGGGCAGCAGGACAAGGGAGGTTCTTGTGCCCCTGTGCTCAGCACTGCTCAGGCCACACCTTGAGTGCTGTGTCCAGTTCTGGGCTACTCCATTGCAGAGAGATGTTGAGGTGCTGGAAGGTGTTTGGAGAAGGGCAGCAAGGCTGGGGAGGGGCCTGGAGCAGAGCCCTGTGAGGAGAGGCTGAGGGAGTTGGGGGCGTGCAGCCTGCAGGGCAGAGCTCATTGCTGTCAGCAGCTGCCTGAAGGGAGGCTGTAGCCAGGTGAGGTTGGGCTCTGCTGCCAGGCAAGCAGCAACAGAAGAAGGGGACAGAGTCTGAAGTTGTGTCAGGGGAGGTCTAGGCTGGATGTTGTTAGGAAGTTGTTGGCAGAGAGAGTGATTGGCATTGGAATGGGCTGCTCAGGGAGGTGGTGGAGTCACTGTCCCTGGAGGTGTTGAACCAAGCCTGGCTGAGGCACTTAGTGCCATGGTCTGGTTGCTTGGCCAGGGCTGGGTGCTAGGTTGGCCTGGCTGAGCTTGGAGCTCTCTTCCAACCTGCTTGATTCTGATTCCCTCAAACAGGCTGTTCCTCTCCTCCTGTCTCAATTCACTTCCCATCCCTGTGGGCCCTTGAATCATAGCTATTTTAGCATCTCTCCCTCCCCTCATCCCAGCAGGACTGGGCTGCTCATGAATTGTTTTCTGGCAGCTACAAAAGGAGGAGCCACCTTGAGGGGCAGGTTGGAGTAGCCCAGACGAGAGCAGCGTTTTCAGTGCAACTATCGATCGTGCTGGGGCTGCAAACTCCCTTGAGCAGGATCCAATTTCACCCAGGTCTGATGGGATCCTGCCCCTTCAATATGCTCCTTCAAAGATTCTATTCTCAGCAGTGACCTGAGGTTGGGTTGATCAATATTTGTTTACTCAGCTTGGGTCTAATTTTCCTGTGTGCTCAGCCCCTCAAGTCCACCTGAATGCTACAGAAAGGGCCACTCCTACCTACTGCATGAGCCAGGGCACTCAACCCAACACACCAGCCTTGAGCAGCAACTCTTGAGGAAGAAAATATGACTCAGAACATGGTCTAAATCTAAATCCTGTTGATTCTGCACTTTGAGGTGGAGGGAGGACCATTTGAGACCTTGTGAGCTCTTCACTTCTTCTGTTACAAAACTATCAGTTTCTCTTCTCTCCTTTAAGTCACTCCCTTGCAGCATGTGTGGCACTCCTGCAGAATCACAGGATGGTAGGGGTTGGAAGGGATCACTGAGTCTAACCATCCTGCCACAACCTGGTCACCCAGAGCAGGCTGCCCAGGTGAGAGGAGGTTGCAATGTGCCAGAAATGCTCCAGGCCAGCCAATTTCTGTCTAGGCACAGAGAAACTTTCTCTCACCTTGAGCAAAATTATTGTGAAGGATGTGATGGTTTGGGTGTTACCTGCCCCCCACACTTAGGAAAATCACCCAGACTAGACTCAGAGGCTGGAAATTGAGGAATGGAGCTTTCTATTTCCAGCTTAGCACAATATCCAAGCAGGTATTTACAATCTCTACAGCTACAGACAGAAATATGCAAGTTAAAAAGTAATACAGAAACACAGCAGCCCTCCCAGAAACCAGAGCCCCCAGGAGGGGCTCCCAACCACCCTAACACCCTCTTTCCACTCCTCTATCTTATCCCAGACTTTGCCTTATGTTCAAGGTGAGTTTGGAGGGTTGGCCAGTGAGGTTAGGAAGCAGAGGCATTAGTCACACAGATGGTTAGAAAGAGTTCATGCAGCCCCAGAGCCCAGAGAGACACTCTGTTATCTATGGTTGTGTTCTTGTTCTTATCCATCTCAGCAAGCCTAGGAGTGCTGCAGCCATCACCATTGTTTCCTTTTCACAGCCTGGCATCTAATTCTTCTCTCCAAAGTATCCCAGCTAGGCTCAAACTAGCACAAGGAAATCAAGGGGGCAGCCTGAGGTAACAGCAGCTCGTCCTGCCAACAGGATGCTCTATGGTGAAACCTGTCTTCATCCCCACCCCCTTTAAGGAAAGCAAATGCAAAGGCATGCACAGCACTAACCTTTTTGGGGTTTTGCCACTGGAGTGGGCTGCCAGGGAGGTGGTGGAGTCACCATCCCTGGAGGTGTTCAAGACAAGCCTGGCTGAGGCACTTAGTGCCATGGTCTGGTTGCTTGGCCAGGGCTGGGTGCTAGGTTGGCTTGGCTGAGCTTGGAGGTCTCTTCCAACCTGCTTGATTCTATGATTCTCTGATGTCAGGAGGTGAGACCTGAAGAAGGGCTGATGCAGGAATACAAAGTTCTGATTTTGGATATCATCTCTTTGGGCCCTGGGGTGCAAGGATTGTACACCAAGCTCAAGGAATGACCAGATGTAGCTTTGCCAAGGCACCTGAAACCTGACCAAAAGCACTTACAGATTGGTGCAGGGCCCTTGTAAAAGAAATTGAAGGTTCCTCTCTGTCTGCTGGAGATGCTCAGTCCTCTGTTCTGGCAACATCTCCCTTCATCTTGTAGGTCAGGACTATCTGGACCAAAAACACACCATGAAAGTTCTTCAGCTTGTCAAGTGCAGTCAGCTGCCTTGAAAGCCTAAAGGACTCTTTCTCTCCTCTCCTGTTTTTAATTCATCCTTCTAATAGTGGCTGCCCCTGTGCTGCTGCCTCTGCTTTAAAACAAAATAATCAGCCCCCAGCAGTCTTCCCCACAGATCTGTAAAACCCTCCAGCTGACTCTAACAAGCAAAGGCAAGACTGTGACGAACCTGCTGGCTTCCTCTCCCTGGAGTGGATCCGCCTGGATGTTAGGAGGAAGTTCCTGGCAGAGAGAGTGATTGGCATTGGAATGGGCTGCCCAGGGAGGTGGTGGTGGAGTTGCCGTGGCTGTAGGTGTTGAAGCCAAGCCTGGCTGAGGCACTTAGTGCCATGGTCTGGTTGGTTGGCCAGGGCTGGGTGCTAGGTTGGCCTGGCTGAGCTTGGAGGTCTCTTCCAACCTGGTTGATTCTATGGTTCTATGATTCATTCATCCCTGTTTTTCTTGCCAGACTCTGGATTAGATGGCTTGGTTTGAACTTTGAGACAAGAATAATCACTGGATTTATCTACACCTCCAGGAACACAGGCTTCTTTTTCTATTGGGGTGTTTTTTTTCCCCCTGGGCTGCCCACATTATTAATTTATCCAGCTGCCCTCTGCTAGACTTTTGTTCTGTGCTGCCCAAACAGATGGGTTGCCTTCCTTTGCTGTTGTGAGCTGAGACAGATGCAAACAAATAGGCACTTGTGCTCTGTTGTGTGGTTACCTAGAGAGGCTGTTGTTTGCAAACAAAGGCTGTAGCAGACACAAATAGCCTGGGTTTAGTGGAGCCTGGAGATGCACTTCATTAGAAATACTGCCGCGGGGTGCCCCATGCTGCCCTCCAACGTTTCTCATCAGAACCGAGCGCGGCAGCAGCCCCCAAAGCAGAACAGAGCAGGAGCCTTGCAAGACGCTGGCGTGTCAGAAGAAAGCAGGAGTAAAATGTGTAAGCTCTCCCCCTCCCAATTCTCTAACCGATTGTTCCTCTAGATCTCTGGATGCAGAAAGGGAAACCCAGTGCTCGGGAGCACAAGGCAGCTGTTCCACAGCCCCTCCTGCACATGCAAATACAGCCCTGTGAGCAGACAGCTGATACCTGTTGCCCTGCACCATAAACGGGAGCTGCTCCTTGGTTTATGGTCGCTGGATGCCAGTCTGGGGCATTTCCTCGTGTACCACATGGCAGCTTAGAGCAGCTCTCAAGGTCTAGTCCAGGCACTTGGCTCCTCCCACAGGAATCATAGAGTCAACCAGGTTGGAAGAAACTTCCAAGCTCATCCAGTCCAACCTAGCACCCAGCCCTAAGCAACTAGACCATGGCACTAACTTTTAGCACCCAGCCCTGTCTAAGCAACTAGACCATGGCACTAACTTTTAGCACCCAGCCCTGTCTAAGCAACTAGACCATGGCACTAACTTTTAGCACCCAGCCCTGTCTAAGCAACTAGACCATGGCACTAACTTTTAGCACCCAGCCCTGTCTAAGCAACTAGACCATGGCACTAACTTTTAGCACCCAGCCCTGTCTAAGCAACTAGACCATGGCACTAAGTTTGTATACCTGCTGCTCACGCTGTGCCTGCGTAGCATTTGGGGCATCAGATGTTCTCCCTCAGCCAGTTACAAGTGCCCCAGGATAAAAATACTGCCATTGCTGTTCTGCTATTCCAGGGATAAAGCTTGCACTTGAAGTGTGGTTGACAGCAGTGCCATCTGTACAGGCAGGGAGAGACTGTTGAAGGTGTTGAGCAGACAGGAGCAATGCTCAGCAGCTGCAGCCAGAGAAGACAAGCAACGTGGCATGGCACCATTTTTACAGTCCCTACTCTGCCCTTAATTAGAAGCTTAAGTGCTAGCTAATAAAGATGATCCAAAACAAATAAATTGAGCTACTGCTCTAATTAAGTGGGGTTTTGCTGCGTGCAATGAGCCAGACCCATCTGTGGCATAGCTCAGCAGCAGCCAGGAGGGTTCCAGGAGGGATTCATTTGAATTGCATCTGACCTGTCTCAAGGAGGAAAGGGCAGTGCTGACCATCTTGTTTGCCACCCCACTGGGTCCCTTCCCCAGCCAGCCCGGGCAGGGGCACACATCTCATCTGATCACGTCTGCCTCCATGGCAAGCACGGGAGTGTGAGACCTCCCTTTGCTGAGGGGAAGGAAGCCTGAAGCTATTGGGAAGCAGTGGCTGCTTTTCTGGCCAGAGAATACAGTAACACTCTGTGCTCCTGCTTTTTTAACCAGCCCTGCAGAGCAGAGACAAGAAGCAATCACTGCTGGATGTGTGCTTATTTGATGGATGCAGTGAGCTGGCAGACTCCCCCTTGGCAAAAGGCAGCAAAAGGCTTTTCAAGTCATCCACTTCAGCTCCCAGGTAGGAGCTGATGCCTGGGAAGGGCAGATGTGAAGGACAGCGTGCACAGGGAAAGGCCACACAGGGAGCACCCTGCAGCTACACAGCTTTAGCTTCAGGAGCCTGATATCCCAGACCACACCTAGGCTGCCTCAAGCCTCTCCTCTCCAGGTGTGCAGTGCCCACTCACAGAATCATTTCAGTTAGAAAAGACCTTTAAGTGGAGTCCAGCTGTAAAGACTGCCAAGTTCACCAATGACCCATGTCCCTCGGCACCACATCTACACAGCTTCTAAATCCCTCCAGGGGGTGGAGACTCCACCACCTCCCTTGTCCCA
Organism: Pogoniulus pusillus; assembly: GCF_015220805.1. Lineage (NCBI taxonomy): Eukaryota > Metazoa > Chordata > Aves > Piciformes > Lybiidae > Pogoniulus > Pogoniulus pusillus. The sequence goes on along the minus strand of NC_087271.1, from coordinate 39,231,237 downwards.
AGGCTTGACAGGCCTTTGGGTGAAGACATCTCCTGCACAGTGCAAAATCTTTAAGGGTCCCTGTGCATGAGTGCAGGCTTTTTTTGCCTGGGAAACAGTGAGCATCTGGGAGATGCAGAGGATATTTTCCATGGATGATTGTAGTCCTCCTACAACCACAGCTGATAGTTTAAAACCCAGTACATGTTCCTTTCACAGGACTCCACTCCAGGTTGTGTATAGCATCCTGTAACAGCAAAACAAAGAATGCTTTAGGTTGGAAGGACCCTTCAAAGGCCACCTTAGTCCAACACCCCTGCAGTCAGCAGAGACATCTCCAGCAGGTTACTCAGAACACCAAACAGCCCGACCTGGAATGTTCCCAGGGATGGAGGGCATCTACCACCTCACTGGGCAACCTGCTCTGCCATTTCAATATCCTCACTGTAAAAGATTTATTCCTTTTATCTAGCTTAAGATTCTCATCTTTTAGTCTCAAACCATCACCCTGGCATAGCAGGCCCTGCTAAAAATCAACCAGACCATGGCACTAAGTGCCTCAGACAGTCCTGTCTTGAACACCTCCAGGCATGGTGACTCCACCACCTCCCTGGGCAGCCCATTCCAATGCCAATCACTCTCTCTGACAACAACTTCCTCCTAACATCCAGCCTAGACCTCCCCTGACACAACTTGAGACTGTCCCCTTCTTCTGTTGCTGCTTGCCTGGCAGCAGAGCCTAACCACACCTGGCTACAGCCTCCCTTCAGGTAGTTGTAGACAGCAATGAGCTCTGCCCTGGGCCTCCTCTTCTGCAGGCTGCACACCCCCAGCTCCTTCAGGCTCTCCAGTCAGTTAGAAGATGTTCCAGCCCAAGCAGCAGCAGCAGCAGCACCACCACAATATTTTCTCTGCAAATACTTTTCTCTGAAAATCATGCTCAGAGCAGGAGATCCCCTGGAGGGAGGCATGGATGAACTTGTGGTTAAACATGGGATGGAGAGTCAGCAGATTGGCATTTCTCATCCCCTGGCTCCATGAGCTTTGACTCATCCCATGGCCCCTTCACCTTTGTTTCCCCATCTGGAAAGCCTGTGCGATGAGTCGCTGCGGCAGCAGCACGCAGCCATTGATAGCTGCTGGGAACCACCACGTGCTGCTGCAAAGCACACCCTGCAAAAAACCAGAGCCTTCAGGATGCAAAATGCTCCTCTGCAAAGTTTTCCACCGGTGTGGTTGATGGGAGCTGCAGAGATGCCCCAGGCATTTAAATATTTACCCAGCATTTCTCTAGTTACCCAGTAGTGGAAGCGTCAGGCGGCGAGCTCCGTGCCCAGCTCCTGGGGGTGCAGAGCCACCTGGGCAGCCATGCCCCGCTCAGCTGTGGGCTGCAGCAACCCTGCTGCCTCCCCAGCCACTGCAAGCTGCTACAGGGCATGGTAGGGCTGAGACACCCTTTCCATTTCCTCACACATTCATAGAATCAAGCAGGTTGGAAGAGACCTCCAAGCTCAGCCAGGCCATCCTAGCACCCAGCCCTGCCCAATCAACCAGACCATGGCACTAAGTGCCTCAGCCAGGCTTCTCCTGAACACCTCCAGCAACAGCAACCACACCACCTCCCTGGGCAGCCCATTCCAATGCCAATCACTCTCTCTGCCAACAGCTTCCTCCTAACATTCAGCCTAGACCTCCCCTGGCACAACTTGAGACTCTGTCCCCTTCTTCTGTTGCTGCTTGCCTGGCAGCAGAGCCCAACCCCACCTGGCTACACCCTCCCTTCAGGTAGCTATAGACAGCTCTGCCCTGAGCCTCCCTGCTGCAGGCTGCACACCCCCAGCTCCCTCAGCCTCTCCTCACAGGGCTGTGCTCCAGGCCCCTCACCAGCTTCCTCGCACTTCTCTGGGCAATACTCTCTCCAGATCTGGGGGTACTCTCTCCAGTATCTCAATATCTCTCTTGAATGGAGGAGCCCAGGTCAGATGTGCCCTGACTGGTGCTGAGCACAGGGGAAGAAGAACCTCCCTTGTCCTGCTGGCCACACTGCTCCTGAGCCAGGGACATTATTCTCTGCCCTTCAGCACCCACTGTTTCCCATGATGTCTCTGGGCAGCCTGTTCCAGTGCTCCAGCCACCTTGCAGCAAAGAATTTTCTTCTTGTGCCCAGATCGAACCTTCTGCATTGCAACTTGGGCCTCTTGCCCCTTGCCCTACCAGTGGGCACCAGTGAGAAGAGCCTGGCCCCATCCTCTTGCCCCTTGCCCTACCAGTGGGCACCAGTGAATAGAACCTGGCCCCATCCTCTTGCCCCTTGCCCTACCAGTGGGCACCAGTGAGAAGAGCCTGGCCCCATCCTCTTGCCCCTTGCCCTACCAGTGGGCACCAGTGAGAAGAGCCTGGCCTCATCCTCTTGCCCCTTGCCCTACCAGTGGGCACCAGTGAAAAGAGCCTGGCCCCATCCTCTTGCCCCTTGCCCTACCAGTAGGCACCAGTGAAAAGAGCCTGGCCCCATCCTCTTGCCCCTTGCCCTACCACTGGGCACCAGTGAAAAGAGCCTGGCCCCATCCTCTTGCCCCTTGCCCTACCACTGGGCACCAGTGAAAAGAGCCTGGCCCCATCCTCTTGCCCCTTGCCCTACCACTGGGCACCAGTGAAAAGAGCCTGGCCCCATCCTCTTGCCCCTTGCCTTTTAGATATTGGACAGCCCATCACCATGGGCAGAGATGCCAGCCTGTGTCCAGCCAGACGTGCCACCTGAGCACCCTTCAGGCTGGCATGCACACCAGCACCATTCCCCTGCTGTCCCCACCCCAGCTCGTTAGCCGCTGCAGCTCTCAGCGCACAGGCAGTGCTTGCGCAGCCCTCCCCACGCTCAGCCCTGCAGGCTCAGCCGCCCCCGTCGGTCCTTCAGCCCCGCACCGTTGTGCCTGCGCTTCGGTCACGTCTCTGAAGTCTAGCAGGAGGGACCCAGCAGCTCAGCTCTGCAAAAGCCAAGGGGTACTGGGGCCGAGAAGAGCTCCCTGCCTGCCCACGCTGCTGCTGTCTGCTGGGCTGCTGCTGCCATCTCCTGCCCACCTGGGGCTCTGCCGCTGACAGCCTCCCCAGCCCTCGGTGCGTGTGGGAGGGAAAGGAGGCAGGAAAAAGGCAGGGATGTAAGAATTCAGCGATGTCCTCACGGCCCCTCCCTCGCTGGAGGCTGCGGGTGGAGATGCAGGCGTGGGGCACGGAGGTTGTCCTCCTCAAGCCTCTGCGCCGCGGCTGCAGGTGCAAGTGAGGGGTGCCGAGCTCAGCGGGATGGAGAAGGTGCAGACTCCGTGTGAGGAATCCCATTCCAGAGGGGCAGGTCACAGAATCAGAGAACTGTTAGGGCTGGAAGGGACCTCAAGGATCATCCAGCTCCAACCCCCCTGCCATAGGCAGGGACACCTCACTACATCAGGATGCTCAGAACCCCATCCAGCCTGGCTTTAAAGACTTCCAAGAATGAGACTTCCACCTCCCTGGGCAACCTGTTCCAGTGTCTCACAACCCTCATGGCAAAGAACTTCTTCCTAACATCCAAACTCAATCTACCCACTCCTAGTTTTGCTCCACTCCCTAGTCCTGTCACTACCTGACATCCCAAAAGTCCCTCACCTGCTTTCCTGCAGGCCTTCTTCAGGTACTGGAAGGCCACAGGTCTAGGTCCTGGTTTAAATTCCCCAGAGACTCAAACAGAGTTGATAGAACCAACAACAATTTACAGGAGGCCCTTCCCTCTTCCCCCTTCTTTCCCAAAGCAAAGGAATTCGATGGAGAGAGAGGAAAGGCAAAGCAGACCCAAAGAAATCATCTCACTGCCATTTGGAAGTTAAAAGAAGAAAAGTTTAGCAATAAATTAAGGGTATCTGAGGTAGGGAAGTAGAAAAGGTATAGGGGAGGGGAAGCAAGATACAAACCATGGAAACACAACCAGATTGGAGGGCAATGGTTTGTGTCTGCCTCCTGGGTGATGGCCACATGGGGAAACAAACAGCAGCTGGAAACAGCAATGGTGATGCAGGCAAGCAGGAGGCTGGGAGATAGAGGAAGTTCTCCTGCTCTTATAGGGGTCTTCTCCAGGCAGTGGGAGTGAGCTGACCACCACACCTGGTAGTGTTCACTCCCACCCCCACGGAGGGGTCAGGACCACCTGGGGTCAGGGTCAAGACCACTCCCCCAGGAGGGTTAACCCTTTGCACCACAATAAGGCCTCCTCAGTGTCTCATCTCCAGACTGAACAGCCTCAAACCTCTCAGGCTGTGCTCACAGCAGAGCTGCTGCAGCCTCTGAGCATCCTCCTGGCCCTGCTCTGGACACACTCCAGCATCTCCACAGCCCTCTTGTCCCAGGGGCTCCAGAGCTGGATGCAGTACTGCAGGTGGGGTCTCAGCAGAGCACAGCAGAAGGGGAGAATCACCTCCCTGGCCCTGCTGGCCACACTGCTGCTGCTGCAGCCCAGGCTCTGCTTGGCTTTCTGGGCTGCAAGTGCACACTGCTGGCTCCTGGTGAGCTTCTCCTCCAGCAGCACCCCCAAGTCCCTCTCCCCAGGACTGCTCTCCAGCCACTTTAACTTGCAGATAAAGCAGTTGCTAAGTGTCCTTGTGTTAGGCACAGCTTGAGCTGCTCGTGGCTCTTCCCCAGAAAGGCAGGAAAAGCAAATGTTTAATTGAGAGAGAACAGCAAGACGCCCCCAGCCTGCCCTGACATCCTCCCAGCGAGTCTGGCTCTGGCAGGGGCGCAGAGTGATCGGTGTGACTGGCACTAAAGCTGGGGCAGCAGAGTGCCAGTGACCTTTGTCTTCCTTCGGGGCTTTGGTTCTGCCTCACAACACTCTGGTTGCGGTTTTTCCCTTCCTCTGGCGCCACCGCCAGGGTGAGACGTTTGGGGGGAGCGAGGCTGCCCAAACGGCAGGCTGCTGAAAGGATGGGAAACCTGTCAAAAGGAACCCCTTCGCACCCTACCCTCCCTCCCACTGCCTCACCGGGGCTTCAGACCAGCAGAGCTTCAGTCCCATGCCTCCCTGCAATGACTCGTGTGGTAGGTTCTCCTGCACAGATCCCCTGGCACACCTCTGAAGGGGTTGTCTGAGGGCACAGTGGCACTGCTGACTGCCTACGGCACAACCTGGCTCTAGCCAGGTGGGGTTGGGCTCTGCTGCCAGGCAAGCAGCAGCAGAACAAAGGGACAGAGTCTCAAGTTGTGCCAGGGGAGGTCTAGGCTGGATGTTGTTAGGAAGTTGTTGGCAGAGAGAGTGATTGGCATTGGAATGGGCTGCCCAGGGAGGCGGTGGAGTCGCCGTGCCTGGAGGTGTTGAAGCCAAGCCTGGCTGAGGCACTTAGTGCCATGGTCTGGTTGATTGGCCAGGGCTGGGTGCTAGGTTGGGCTGGCTGAGCTTGGAGCTCTCTTCCAACCTGGTTGATTCTATGAGTCTATGAACCTTGCTGGGCACAGGCTTCAGGTAGAATCATAGAATCAGTCAGGGTTGGAAGGAACCACAAGGAGCAGCCAGTTCCAACCCCCCTGCCATGGGCAGGGACACCCTACCCTAGAGCAGCCTGGCCACAGCCTCAGTAAGTGGTGCAGCAAGTGGCAGCAGCAGCAACTCAGAGGGAAGTCTGACTCCCAAGCTGGGTGTTTCATCTGTCAGAAACGTGGAGCACATTGTCTCTTCTGCCCACATCAGAATTGGCTGGGTTGGATCATTTCAAGTTTGCACCTTGGTTCTCCCTCTAAGGAAGTATGCAGGTCCCACAGAGGTGAGGATTGCACAGCATCCAGGCGGGAGGTGGCCAGCGACAGATGGAGTCAGCCAGCCCTAACCTGCTGAATTACATCAGAATGAAATTGCCAGGACCTGCAGGAAAGGCAACTCTGATAAACTAACCCCCCAAACACACAGCATGAGCTTTACAGACTAACCGTGCCCACTTCCCACAAAGAATTTACTCCAGGTGACTGTGCTCAAGCAGGAGGGCTGGGCTTGACCTCCACCATCCTGCAGCTCTGCAGATGTGATGTTCCTGGTGGACATGTTCAGTGCCAAGAGACTTTGTCAGCCGCAGGCCACTCGCAGTGCTGAGTTAACTCCCCACTTCCCTCCCTGGGAATCGTCCTGAGCAGGTGAGGTTGCACAGTCCTCTCACCAAAGGTGTATCTCTCCTCTGGGGCCCTAGGGCAGCAGCTCTGGTTGGGAGGAGCAGGGCCACAGCTAAGGAGCTCGGTGGGGAGGGGATGTCTGCAGCTCACTGCTTTTTCAGCAGCAACTGAAGCTCCAAGTTCTCCACCCCTCTGAAATACAGAAGCATCACTGGGCAAAGCCATACTGATTAGGCAGCTTCCTGATGCTCATAGAGAGAGACAAGAGCAGAGGTGGGGACAGCCTGCAGGAATCATGTCTACACCTCATTTCAGCTGACTGTCCTCCCCCCACCCCAGCAGAGACAATTCCATGCTCTGTCTGAACGGTACAGGAGTGACATTTTCTCTACAGCCTGGAGTTAATCAACTTCAGCTTGTAAGGTCAGCCAGCAGATGCTGATCCTTGCTCAGGACCTCATCTCACTTTGTGCTGGGGCAGAGCCAGCCCCTTGGGTTTGGCCAAGGCTGGAGAGGGGATAAGCCTCCTCCTTCCCAGAGGTACCTCTTGGACAGCTGTGGCACCCAGCACATCCCTGATAGAAAAGAGTATTTTTGTGGGCTGGAGATGTAGCATCCTGGTGGACAACAGGCTGACTACGAGCCAACAGTGTGCCCTTACAGCCAAGGACAATGACATCCCGGGGTGCATTAAGGAAAGTGGGGCCAGTGGGTTGAGGGAGATCCTCCTCCCGCTCTTCTCTGCCCTGGTGAGGCCTCATCTGGAGTACTGCATTGTATTCTGGGCTCCACAGTTCAAGAAGGACAAGAAACTATTGGGGAGAGTCCAGCAGAAAGCCACTAAGACAATGAGACTGGATCAATCCCAAGCACAAATCCAGGCTGGGTGGGGAATGGCTGAGAGCAGCCCTGAGGAACAGGCCCTGGGGGTCTGGGGTGATGAAAAGCTCCACAGGAGCCTGCAGGGTGAGTGCAGCCCAGACACAACCCTGTGCTGGGCTGCAGCAAGAGCAGTGTGGGCACAGGGCAAGGGAGGGGATTCTGCTCCTTGGCTCTGCTCTCCTCAGACCCCACCTGCAGTCCTGGGGGCAGTTCTGGAGCCCCCAGCACAAGAAGGACATGGAAGTGTTGGAGCCAGTGCAGAGGAAGCCACCAAGATGCTCAGAGGGCTGGAGCACAGGTGATGCTGTTGGTCTCTTTGAAGGTCACCTCGTCCTTTGGGAGAAGCTTGCAGAGATGCAGCCAAGGGGAGCTTGTTTTAGGGTCCACATAGAGCTGGCCAGATCCCAGGGGCAACACCCCCTGTGCTCAGAAAGGTGTGGGTAGGACAGGACCTTAGCTTCTTGCATTTGTTTATTTCTTGGAGGCTTTTCAGGCTTTTAATCATGTTCTCTGAGAAACATCACTGCCCAGAGCAGAGCTTTTCAGTCCTGGAAGCTCAGCATCCACATTTCTTCAGCCCTTCTCAACGTGCAAGTACTCCCTGTAGGCATAACATCTCCACACTGCATTTGTCTTCATTCTTTCCCCTTTCCTTGCAGATTGCCATGGGAGGACAGGACTGGGGAGATGGACTTTGCTAGAGGAAAAATTCCCTGCATTTCTACTAACCTGTTGCTTCTAGTGGGTGTGCCTGCCATAGAACAGTTCAGGTTGGAAGGGACCTTTGAAGGTCATCTAATCCAACCCCCATGGGAGCACACTGAGTCCATAGCAGGTAGATGATTTCCCTGTTTCCCCTTCTACTACCTCCTCCATTCTCCAGTATTGCCAGGAGGGAATTATCCATCCCCATGTTGGAGCACTCCTCAGAATAGAAGAGGTAAGCATGGAGCAGACTCCTCAGGATTATTTCAGCAAAGCTCTTTTTTGTTTTGTAGGTAGAAGCAGGTTTGTGTGCTACCAGGCCCCTGGCACAGAAGCCTCCAGAGTCCTGCTTCTCTAAGAAACAAAACTATTAAATCAAGAAATCCCATTTTCCCCTCACCCTTTTTAATCTCCTTTCAGTGGGTTTGAGCCAGGGAGTCATTAACTCCCGGTTCAGCACGGTGAGGGCAGGGCTGTGATGTGCAGAGTCATAAAAGCACTCCCTGCCATAGCGAAGACTGTGGCTTCTGAAAGAATAACAGCTGAGAAGTGGATTAGCAGGTCCTGATGTGCCTTCCTTTGCATTTCCCCCATGGGCACCCCTGAAAGCTGCAAGCAAAAAGAAGTCCACCCCCCTCCCCCCACCTGATGGTGTTTTAATCCTTAGTAATGGCTCAGCAAACATTTCTGTAGCCACCACCCAGCACATTCGGAGATGCAGGGCAGAGGAAGGCCCAGGGGCTGCTCTCATCCTGATTTATTTCAATCACAGTGGCTGGATGGATCCCAGGAATGGAAAACCCAAACTAGGGTGCAGGTATGAAAGAAGCTTAAGCTAAGTCCTGCTTAGATCATGTGAATAAATCACAGGATTGCCTAGACTGGAAAAGACCTCCAAGATCCTTGGCTCAACTCATCAGCCTAACACTGACAAGTCCTTGGCTAAGCCATGTTCCTAAGCACTACATCCATAGGACTTTGAAATACCTTCAGGCATGGGAACTCCACTACTTCCCTGGATCTACCACCTCCCATGCATCCTTGTTCTCCCCCCTCCTTCCCTGCAAAGCCCTGTCCTGATGAGTATCACCACAGAGACCCAAGGCTTTGTGTTTGCAGGCAAATTAAGCCTCCAGCCATGTGCTCCAGTGCAGTCCACAGGGAAGGTCATCACCTCCATGAAGGAAATGTGCTGTTTCTCCAGGACTCAGCCTCCTGTTCTTTCCCTGCCTTAAGAAGGGAAACTCTCTAAGCCCCATCCAAAAAGCAAGCAAGTCAAATGAGTCAGGGACACAGCTTGGTTAAGGTGGCTGAAGACATTGATTATAGGAGCAGAGGACAGCAGCTCACTTTGAGCACAAGACCTGTTGGAGCAGGTCCAGAGGAGGCCACCAAAATAATCTGGCAGCTGGAACATCCCTGCTGTGAGGCCAGGCTGAGAGAGTTTGGGTTGTTCAGCCTGGAGAAGAGAAGGCTCCAGGGACATCTTCTTGTGTCTTCTGCCAGGCAAGCAGCAACAGAACAAAGGGACACAGTCTCAAGTTGTGCCAGGGGAGGTCTAGGCTGGATGTTCGGAGGAAGTTGTTGGCAGAGAGAGTGATTGGCATTGGAATGGGCTGCCCAGGGAGGTGGTGGAGGCACCGTCCCTGGAGGTGTTCAGGCAAAGCCTGAATGAAGCACTTAGTGCCATGGTCTGGTTGATTGGCCAGGGCTGGGTGCTAGGTTGGACTGGCTGAGCTTGGAGCTCTCTTCCAACCTGGCTGGTTCTTTGATTCGATGGGAGAGGATTTTTAGCAGGGCCTATTGTGAGAGCACAAAGGGTGATGGTTTTAAACTAAACCAAAGAGATTCAAACTAGACAGAAGGGAGAAATGTTTTACACTTAGAGTGCTGAAACACTGACCCAGGTTGCCTGGGGAGGTGAGGTGGCAGATGCCCCATCCCTGGAACCATTCCAGGTGAGACTGGGCGGTATCCTGACCCAGGTTGCCTGGGGAGGTGAGGTGGTAGATGCCCCATCCCTGGAACCATTCCAGGTGAGACTGGGCAGTATCCTGACCCAGGTTGCCTGGGGAGGTGAGGTGGTAGATGCCCCATCCCTGGAACCATTCCAGGTGAGACTGGGCAGTATCCTGACCCAGGTTGCCTGGGGAGGTGAGGTGGCAGATGCCCCATCCCTGGAACCATTCCAGGTGAGACTGGGCAGGATTCTGAACAACCTGCTCTGGTCAAAGATGCCCCTGATGAGTGCAGCAGGATTGAACTAGATAAGCTCTAACAGTCCCTTCCAACCCAAGCCATTACATAATTCCATGATTCTTTTTACACTCTGAGCTGCACAAAGAGCAGCTGAAGCTAATCAGGGCACCATCAATCCCTGTTTGGAAGCTGCTGCTGTAGGACATCAGAGCAGTGCTCCACCAGGCATCCATTAGCAGCAGATAATAGAAAGGTGTGATGCAAAATGAGGAGCAACCTGAGAAAGGGATGGAGGTACAAAGGCTTGCATGTTGTTTTGAACAGGGAATGAAGCCAGGAAATGAGGCCCATCTTGCTTCCAGCAGTGAGCAGCGAGGAAGGAGGGCTGCTCTCCAGCCTTCCCCTCAGCTTGCCTACAGCACTCCTAGGCAATTTTACCCGAGGAGGAGCATCCTCTTAACCCTGCGTCAGTCCAGCTGCATCCCGGGAGGAGCGATTACAGACACTGGTACCTTCAGAAGCATCGCTGCAAACAAAAGGAACCTGAAACTCTCTGCTAATGAGCTGGCTGCACTCTTTGAAGCTTAACGAGATAGCCCTTAACTACGAGGGGCTGCGGAGACACAACGGGCAGACCATTTCATCTGACAACGCTTAGATTGGTCTGCGTTCTGCCCTGCTGTTCCAGCCTTGCTTCCACTCTGGCTACCCCAGCTTCCTCAGCACCGCCTGCAATTCAAACGCCTTCCTCTGCTGCAACAACCCTCCTGTCTTTCTCAACGTGCCTTTACTGCAGCAGCAGCAGCAGCCCCAGTCCTGCTTTGCAGACCCCGGTGGAAGTGATTTAACTTTCATCCATCCCATAAAAGCTTTGCAAATTCATCACCTTATGCATGGAAGAAGAGAAGTGGGGTTTTTTTCCCCTCCTTTTCAGCTTATTTCACAGGTAATAGCAGGAAAATGGCCTATTGCAGCAAAGAATTTGTCCAAATAAGCTGTGAGCCAGAGCTGCCCTGCAGATAACATCCAGCTCATTTAGTGTCCTCCAAGTACTCTCTGAGTACCTACTATTGAAGCATCATTGTCCTTAAGGCAAATGTGCTGCTCTGGAGATAGTGGTCAGCACAGATCCCTGAACAATGGCTTCGTTTTGGATGTTCAAGGTGTCCCCAGAGCTACTGACAACAGCTGAACTTAGCACACTGATGGTGGTAAAGGAGGTAGTGTGGTGGTGGTGGTGGTGGAGGAGCAGGACCCTTACTCTGTTGCATTTGCTGAGCTTCCAGCACTGTTTAGGGACTTCCTAGAGTGAATGATGGAATCAGAGGATGGTTTAGGTTGGAAGGGACCTCAAGGATCAGCCAGTTCCAACTCCCTGCCATAGACAGGGACACCTCCCACTAGAACAGGTTGCTCAAGGCCTCATCCAACCTGGTCCTGAACACCTCCAGGGAGGTTGTGGAGCACAGAATCACCCAATGTGATCTTTGATCTTTGATCACATTGGGTGATTCTGTGCTCCACAACCTCCCTGGGCAACCTGTGTCAGTGTCTCACCACCCTTACAGTCAAGAACCCTTTCATAACATCCAGTTTAAATCTCCCCTCCACCAGTTCAAACCCATTCCTCCTCGTCCTGTCATTGCAAGACCTTGTCAGTAGTCCCTCCCCAGCTGTCCTGTAGGTCCCCTTCAGACACTGGAAGGCCTCTATAAGGTCTGTTGGAAGCCTTCTCCTTTCCAGGCTGCAGAACCCCAACTCTCTCAGGCTGCCCTCATAGCAGAGCCCTCTGAGCATCTTTGTGGCCTCCTCTGGGCTGGCACAAACAGTTCCATGTCCTTCTTGTGTTGAGGGCTCCAGAACTGCACACAGGACTGCAGGTGGGGTCTGAGGAGAGCAGAGCAAAGGGACAGAATCCCCTCCCTTGCCCTCTCAAGCTGTGTCAGGGGAGGTCTAGGCTGGATGTTTGTAAAGGGTTAACCTTCCTGGGGGAGTGGTCTTGACCCTGACCCCAGGTGGTCCTGACCCCTCCGTGGGGGTGGGTGTGAACACTACCAGGTGTGGTGGTCAGCTCACTCCCACTGCCTGGAGAAGACCCCTATAAGAGCAGGAGAACTTCCTCTATCTCCCAGCCTCCTGCTTGCCTGCATCACCATTCCTGTTTCCAGCTGCTGTTTGTTTCCCCATGTGGCCATCACCCAGGAGGCAGACACAAACCATTGCCCTCCAATCTGGTTGTGTTTCCATGGTTTGTATCTTGCTTCCCCTCCCCTTTACCTTTTGTAACTTCCCTACCTCAGATACCCTTAATTTATTGCTAAACTTTTCTTCTTTTAGCTTCCAAATGGCAGTGAGATGATTTCTTTGGGTCTGCTTTGCCTTTCCTCTCTCTCCATCGAATTCCTTTGCTTTGGGAAAGAAGGGGGAAGAGGGAAGGGCCTCCTGTAAATTGTTGTTGGTTCTATCAACTCTATTTGAGTCTCTGGGGAATTTAAATTAGAACTGAGACAATGTTAGGAGGAAGTTGTTGGCAGAGAGAGTGATTGGCATTGGAATGGGCTGCCCAGGGAGGTGGTGGAGTCATTGTCCCTGGAGGTGTTGAAGCAATGCCTGGATGAGGCACTTAGTGCCATGGTCTAGTTGGTTGGATAGGGCAGGGTGATAGTTTGGCCTGGATGATCTTGGGAGGTCTCTTCCAACCTGGTTCATTCTATGCTAGGTTGTGCATCCCACCCAGACTTCATTCAGCTGAGCTTGTGGATGTCAATAAGCTGGTCAGGTGCAGTGACTGCACTGTTGATTGGCCAGGGCTGGGTGCTAGGTTGGACTGGGTGAGCTTGGAGGTCCCTTCCAACCTGGTTGATTCTATGATTCTGTCTGCTGGTGCCTCCTGAGTTATCTGCTATTGCCTTTTCCTGCCAGCCTCCCCCTGGAGCAGCTGAGCACTTTGAGAAAGGAAGATGCTGTTAACCAGGTTCTATCACCCTCCTGCTAGCTAAAGTTAAGTGGTGGGGGAGAAAACTGTGGCTACAGGGCATTGCATTTCTTGGTCACCATGCAGGGTTTCTTCAGCCCTTCCAAGTGTCTGGGGTTTTAGTGCTCACAATCAGCAAAAACTGGGAGTGGAATATCAACGGAGCAGAGCTTTCCAAAACTCATTTTCTTTCTCCTTTCGAGCTGACAATAGGATTTTAAGAAAAACTCTGAATAATGGATATACTTTTGAATAATGGATGCTTCAGAGCCCAAGTCCCCTGACTTTTCCCTCTGTGCCTGAACGAGAAGCCTTTTAATTGCACAACACGTGGAGAGGAGGTACAAAATGCTTTGTGTCTTGTGCTGCTGATGAACTGCTGGGTACGGTCCCATTAAACATTCAGAGGTGGGGAAGTGTATCCCAGCCCCGAGCTGTGTGTTCTGCAGGCTGGGTTTTCAGCAGCTAAGGATCTGGCATCAGGTGTTTTGCATTTTCCCTTGTCTCTCTCATGGCTGCTCCTAGTTTTCCTATTCCCCCCCCTCCTTCTTTCTGCTTTGTTTTCCAGGTTGGGTTTTTGCTGCTTCTAGGGAGGTGTTTTTCACAGATGCAGAAGCAGCCTTTCCTAGAGAATCATTAAGGTTGGAAAAGACCTTCAAGATCAGGGCCAAGCATCAACCCAACACCACCATGCCCACTAAACCAGCACCCAAAGTGCTCTGTTGTGCTGGTTTGGGTGTAAGCCACCCTCCCACTCGTATGAAATGACCCAGACTAGACTCAGGCTGCTGGAAACTGTGGAAGGAAGCTTTGTGTTTACAGCTTAGCACAAGATACAAGCAGATAGTTACAATATCTACAGCTGTAGACAGAAGTCAGAGAATAGAATCAGGCAGGGTTGGAAGGGACCACAGGGATCAGCCAGTCTGAACCCCCCTGCCATAGGCAGGGACACCCTACCCTAGAGCAGCCTGGCCTCAGCCAGCCTCCAGCCATGGGGCCTCAACCACCTCCCTGGGCAACCCATTCCAGCCTCTCACCACTCTCAGGCTCAACAACTTCCTCCTCACCTCCACTCTGACTCTCCCCACCTCCAGCTTTGCTCCATTCCCCCCAGTCCTGGCACTCCCTGACAGCCTCAAAAGTCCCTGCCCAGCTTTTTTGCAGGCCCCCTTCTTCTACCTGAAGAGCCTGCACCTGATGTGCTGAGCTCAGGCAGTGTGTTGTGAGGTCACCTTGTGAGCAATCCTCCTGAGCTTAGCCCATGGAGCAAACTTCTAAACAGAGGCTTTTTTCCAAAATAGCAGTGCTTATTGCAGAGGTTTTGCTGGGGGATGACTGCCATGTGGTGAAATAGTTGCCCTTGTGCCGGTGCCAGGCTGTGCTGTGCTGGTGAATCTGCAGCAGAATGTGACACCCCCCCCTTGCCCTCTGCAAATGAGCCCTGTGGGATAGAGGGAGGGGGAGTCAGCAAGCACTGCAGTGGTGCAGGTCTTCCCTGCTCTTCTTCGGGCATGTTGCTGCCTGTGCCTGCAGCTGGCTCTTCTCCAGGCTGGTTCAGCTGTCATGAAAGTTTAACTGTGCTGCAGAAGCAGAAAGACAAGTCACTGTGCCCCTGAAAAATGTAAAGGGTGAGCTTGGTGTCCATGTACTTTCTACACTCTTTGTCCTCAGTTCCCCCACTCCTTGGTGCAGTGCCCAGAACTTTGAATGGACCCAGATGGGCTCAGCTGGGCAAAACCCTGCTGTGTTAGTACTTCTCTGACTTTTGTCTGCAGAAAAAAGACCTTAAAACAAGAAGTTAGGATGATCCCAGGAGCTGCCCAGTTTTCGTTCCAGGTTCAAAGGCTGAACCTCAACGAATCAATGCCGCTGGAGCCTGTCTTAGTCCTGCTCCCAGCCTTCTGCATCCTAGCTGTGGGCAGCTGGAGCCTCAGCTCACAGAGAATAATGTGTGCAGTGTCCTGCATCTGGCCCAGGGCAATGCCAAGCACCAATCCAGGCTGGGCAGGGAGTGGCTGGAGAGCAGCCCTGAGGAGAGGGACTTGGGGGTGCTGCTGGAGGAGAAGCTCACCAGGAGCCAGCAGTGTGCACTTGCAGCCCAGAAAGCCAAGCAGAGCCTGGGCTGCAGCAGAAGAAGTGTGGCCAGCAGGGCCAGGGAGGTGATTCTCCCTCTCTGCTGTGCTCTGCTGAGACCCCACCTGCAGTACTGCATCCAGTTCTGGAGCCTCTATTGCAAGAGGGATGTGGAGATGCTGGAGTGTGTCCAGAGCAGGGCCAGGAGGATGCTCAGAGGCTGCAGCAGCTCTGCTGTGAGCACAGACTGAAAGAGTTGGGGCTGTGCAGGCTGCAGAAGAGGAGGCTCCCAGGTGACCTTCTTGTGGCCTTCCAGGATCTGAAGGGGGCTACAAAAAAACTGGGGAGGGACTTTTGAGGCTGTCAGGGAGTGACAGGACTGGGGGGAATGGAGCAAAGCTGGAGGTGGGGAGAGTCAGAGTGGAGGTGAGGAGGAAGTTGTTGAGCCTGGGAGTGGTGAGAGGCTGGACTGGGTTGCCCAGGGAGGTGGTTGAGGCCCCATGGCTGGAGGTGTTTGAGGCCAGGCTGGCTGAGGCTGTGGCCAGGCTGCTCTAGGGTAGGGTGTCCCTGGGCATGGCAGGGGGGCTGGAACTGGCTGCTCCTTGTGGTCCCTTCCAACCCTGACTGATTCTAGAGAGGAATCCTCCCAGTGTGGAACAGGGTTAGCTCTTACCATTGGAGCGTGGAAGCACCTCTGTGGAGGCAGCTTGGTGGAGCAGTGCAGAGGGTCCCCCTGCAGTATCAGGCTTTTCTCTTCCACTTAGAAAACTTCTTTGGTGATCCTTGCCCCCCTGCACACGGTGGGAGACCACTGGCCAGGTCCCTGGCTTTAAGCAGAGCTGATTCCCTCTCAATTGTGCAACTTCTCGCCTCGGAGACAACTGCAATTTAGTTTGATTTCACCAAATGTGACATGACTCGGGGCTGTGATTTACTGGCCTTGAAGGATATGGTGTATGTAACTGTGGAGGGCATAAGTGGCTTTTCATGGGAGAGGAGTTATAAATTGAGATGGGGAAAAAAAGATGAGGGAAACATTACTGCCCAACTTTACAAGGTAGCACCGAGAGCAGGACACAGTGAAGCCATCTGTAACTGTCAGGGGTCTTTATTGTCCCTGATTGTGTGTCATAAAGCTCCTGAATGAGACCCACGGTCTCAGAAGCCAAGGCAACCAACCTTCAAGTGTCTGGAAAGACACAAGATGGCAATCTTTTCAAAAGGACACCCTGGAATAACTCGGGGCTACAGATTTCAGAGCTGTCAGCTTCCCTTCTTCCTGCGCTTGCTGGAGACCCTGGGAAGAGGTTGGTGTCCAGCTCATTCCCTCTGCAGCCACCAGCCAAGGAGCCTGGAGGTGTGTGTGCTGGGGTGGAAACCTCTGAGGGCATCAGCAGGGCTGGTAGCCCTAATCCAGACGAGAGCTCAGCATCCCCTGCTTGCTCAGAGCACATAGACAGGGAGGTGCAGCAGCAGTAGCTGCTGGGGCTTGCTTTGGCACCTGCATCCCCCTCTCTGCCTCCTGTCCCCTCGGTATCTTCCAACAGACAACAGATCCAGAGGGACATTTCATACAGCAAGGAGATTTTAGGCAGGGAGGAATAACCTCCTCTTGCTTTATTTTCACATTTGTCTGTCTTTTCTTTTCTCCTCTTTCTTCCCCCCCCCCCCCTTTTTTTTTTCCTGCTTGATGCCACAAGAAGAGCTTCAGAATTCATCTCACTTAAAGCTTAATTTTCCCTGGTTGAGCAGGGACTGGGTGGAAGAATTACTTCTGCTTCAGCTTCAGATTGTTATTTATATACAAATATATCCATCTTTTTGCCTAGCAAATATTTCCAAGCCCCTTTGTTATATGTATTTATATTTCCCCCCCTCCCAATGTTAATTTTCAGCTGCAAGGCTGCAGCCCATTGCAACGTGGATGAGGTGACAGGGCTGCTGTGACAGTTTCCAGGCTGCTCCTGCTCGTTTTATCTGCAAATGGTTGGAATTTGCAATGTGTAATGATCTCTGTAAGGCAGTTAGCAGCGAGATAAACATCAATTTTATGGCTGGGAAAACATAAGGAGCGTTGCACAGGAAAAAGAGAGGACCTGAATACTGAAAGCTCTCTGACCTCTTCAGCAGTGCTGGGTTTAAGCCCTGGCGTCTCTGTTGGTCCTTGTACGTTCCAGTCCCTCCCTAGGGTGGGTTAAGGCAGGTGAGATTCCATGGCAGAGCCTGCAGTGGTGGGATGCAGAAGCAGCCTTTCCTAGAGAATCATTAAGGTTGGAAAAGACCTTCAAGATCAGGGCCAAGCATCAACCCAACACCACCATGCCCACTAAACCAGCTCCCAAAGTGCTCTGTTGTGCTGGTTTGGGTGTAAGCCACCCTCCTACTCTTATGAAATGACCCAGACTAGACTCAGGCTGCTGGAAACTGAGGAATGAAGCTTTGTGTTTACAGCTTTACAAGCAGATAGTTACAATATCTAGAGCTGTAGACAGAAGTCAGAGAATAGAATCAGGCAGGGTTAGAAGGGACCACATGGAGCAGCCAGTTCCAACCCCCCTGCCATGCCCAGGGACACCCTACCCTAGAGCAGCCTGGCCACAGCCTCAGCCAGCCTGGCCTCAAACACCTCCCTGGACAACCCATTCCAGCCTCTCACCACTCTCAGGCTCAACAACTTCCTCCTCACTTCCACTCTGACTCTCCCCCTCTCCAGCTTTGCTCCATTCCCCCCAGTCCTGGCACTCCCTGATATCCTCAAAAGTCCCTCCTCAGCTTTTTTGTAGCCCCCTTCAGATGCTGGAAGGCCACAAGAAGGTCACCTGGGAGCCTCCTCTGCTCCAGCCTGCACAGCCCCAACTCTTTCAGGCTGTGCTCACAGCAGAGCTGCTGCAGCCTCTGAGCATCCTCCTGGCCCTGCTCTGGACACACTCCAGCATCTCCACAGCCCTCTTGTCCCAGGGGCTCCAGAGCTGGATGCAGTATGGCAGGTAGGGTCTCAGCAGAGCACAGCAGAGGAGGAGAATCCCCTCCCTGGCCCTGCTGGCCACACTTCTGCTGCTGCAGCCCAGGCTCTGCTTGGCTTTCTGGGCTGCAAGTGCACACTGCTGGCTCCTGGTGAGCTTCTTGTCCAGCAGCACCCCCAAGTCCCTCTCCTCAGGGCTGCTCTTCAGCCACTCACTGCCCAGCCTGGATTGATGCTTGGCATTGCCCCGGCCCAGATGCAGGACACTGCACTTGGTTACAGAAGTTAAAAAAGTAATACAGAAGCACAGCAGCCCTGCCAGAAACCAGAGTCCCCAGGAGGGGCTCCCAACCACCCTTCCACCTCCTCTCCACCCCTCTATCTTATCCCAGAGTTTGCCTTACTTGTGAGATGAGTTTGGAGGATCAGCCAGGGGGCTTAGGAAGCAGAAGGATTAGTTACACAGAAAGCAGGTTAGGGAGAAAGGTAGAGGCACCAGCTGCAGCAGAGAGCCACTCTGTTATCTGTATTTTGCATTGTGTTTTTAATCCATCTCTGTAAGCCTAGGAGTGCAGCAGTCCTCACCACTGTTTTCTTTTTCATACCCTAGCATCTTATTTTTGTCACCAAAATATTCCAGCTAGCCTCAAACTAGCACCCATGTCTACACATTTCTTGAACACCTCCAGGGATGGTGACTCCACCACCTCCCTGGGCAGTCTGTTCCAAGGCCTGACCACCCTTCCAGTAAAGAAGTATCTCCTAACATCCAACCTAAACCTCCTAAGGCACTATTTGAGGCCGTTGCCTCTTGTTCTATTGCAGTGTGCCCAGGTGGGCAGCAGAGCCAATGGCATCCTGGGCTGGCTCAGGAGCAGTGTGGGCAGCAGGACAAGGGAGGTTCTTCTGCCCCTGTGCTCAGCACTGCTTAGGCCACCCCTTGAGTGCTGTGTCCAGTTCTGGGCTCCTCCATTCAAGAGAGATGTTGAGGTGCTGGAAGGTGTCCAGAGAAGGGCAACAGAGCTGGGGAGGGTCTGGAGCACAGCCCTGTGAGGAGAGGCTGAGGGAGCTGGGGGTGTGCAGCCTGCAGAAGAGGAGGCTCAGGGCAGAGCTCATTGCTGTCTGCAGCTACCTGAAGGGAGGCTGTAGCCAGGTGGGGTTGGGCTCTGCTGCCAGGCAAGCAGCAACAGAAGAAGGGGACAGAGTCTCAAGTTGTGCCAGGGGAGGTCTAGGCTGGATGTGAGGAGGAAGTTGTTGGCAGAGGGAGTGATTGGCATTGGAATGGGCTGCCCAGGGAGGTGATGGAGTTGCTGTTGCAGGAGGTGTTGAAGCCAAGCCTGGCTGAGGCACTTAGTGCCATGGTCTGGTTGACTGGATAGGGCTGGGGAAATAGGTTGGCCTTGGCTGAGCTTGGAGCTCTCTTCCAACCTGGTTGATTCTTTGATTCTAGTTACTTGGGAGGAGAGTCCAACCCCTACCTTACTACATCCTCCTTCCAGGTAGTTTAGGGGTGAGGGATACAAGTAATAAGGACTTAGCATTCACAGCCAGGAGTGAGAGGTTTTGCTGAAGTGGGAATGAAGTAAGGTGAAGACTTCAAAGTTTTTGGAGCTCTTGCTTTGTACCAGGAGCTGAAGGAGTTGCAGTTCCTGTTCCAGTTGCAGCCAGGCTGGGGACATGTACAGCTGCCTGTGCAGATGTGCTTTGGTTGTCACAGATAGCTTTTTTTGCAGCTCTGTTTCTCCACTGGCTATGAGGTGGGCTGTAAAATGCTTTTCCTTCGTTTGCTGTACGCTGCATGCCTCTGGAATGCGATTAATATTCATGGCCAGGTCTCAAAACATTAATAGGCATGTCTGCAAGTGGCTAAATGTGCAAGAGGGTGGTGAGAGGAGGGATGGCTCAGTCCCTCGAAGCTGCAAACAACCTAGTGTGGGGAGGAGAGGTGCAAAACCACCGGTGAGGACAAGCACACCAGCTGGGCACAGGAAAACGAAGTGCTGCTATGGCAGCTGCATCCCACCCACCTGGTGGCGCTGCTGCGGGTGGGAGCCACCACTTTCCTCCCCCTGGGATGCCTGGGAATGCTCCAGATGCCACCTCCAGCTGGAGCAGGGGCTCTTACCACATCCTCCCTGTAACCCTGGGAGGAGTCGTCGAGATAATTGGTTAATAGCTGCCATCGAGACTGCTTGAGGGTGAGGGCTCTCCCCATGCTGGCGCAGGTACTCAGCCTGGGAAGCTGAGCTCTTGAGTTTGTCGGGTGGTTTCATCTCTCTCAGTTTGTGTGTGAGATGTAACATGCTGTCAAGTGTCTGGAATGCTGGCAGCTTGCTCAGGGTTGGTGTTTTCACTGTGTGGAATATTTAAGATGGCTTTTCAGGTTGTATGTAGCTCGTTTACTACTTGCCTTCCTGCCTGGCAGATGTGATGAGAGACGAGCTGCTTTCAGTTTGTTCTCTTGACTGCACCCAGCCCTTGCAAGCTCCCCTGAGCTGTGACAGGATGCTTAAGACATCTCCACCAAAAACACCTCTGAGTGTATCTATAGGATCAGCCAGGTTGGAAGAGACCTCCAAGCTCATCCAGTCCAACCTAGCACCCAGCCCTATCCAATCATAGATGTAAACAGAACAAATCTGCAGTACCTAAGCTTAGGATGAGTGAGATGCAGCTACAGGTCACAGAATCGACCAGGTTGGAAGAGACCTCAAGATCATCCAGGCCAACCTAGCACCCAGCCCTGGCCAATCAACCAGACCATGGCACTAAGTGCCTCAGCCAGTCCTTACTTGAACACCTCCAGACACGGCCACTCCACCACCTCCCTGGGCAGCCCATTCCAATGCCAATCACTCTCTCTGCCAGGAACCTCCTCCTAACATCCAGCCTAGACCTGCCCTGGCACAACTTGAGGCTGTGTCCCCTTCTTCTGTTGCTGGTTATCTGGCAGAAGAGACCAACCCCACTTGGCTACAGCCTCCCTGCAGGCAGCTGCAGACAGCAATGAGCTCTGCCCTGAGCCTCCTCTCTGCAGGCTGCACACCCCCAGCTCCCTCAGCCTCTCCTCACAGGGCTGTGCTCCAGGCCCCTCATCATCTATCTATCTGCCTATCTATCCATCCATCTCTCTATCCATGCATCTGTTTATCTACCTATCTCTAGGGGGCTAAAGCTTAGAGGTAGGCAAAGCTGCCTATTGATGCCACTTAAAAAAAAACAATAATCCCATCTCAAAACCATTGAGAAACCACACAACTCAGCTAAAACTAGCCACAGGCACAGAAGCCACCTGCATTTCCCCTTGTAGGTCATAAAGATTTCTGATGAGGCTTGGCTTATTATTCTCACCCATTGAGACTGGCATGGAGGGGACTGGCCCAGAGCCTGGGGCTGGCTGCAAGAGGATCCCCAGTGTGCTTTGCAGCCGCCTGGAGGGTGTGAAGATAAATGTTTCCCACCTAATCCTAGTCTTGTCAAAGCTTTAAAAGCAGACCCCCAGGATTTTTAAAGAGATATTGCTGTCCCTTCAGCTCTGGTGAGCACTGCCTGTAGTGTGTGCTCTGCTTTGCAGTAGTGCTCTGAGCGGGGCAGCAGTCTTGTGGCACAGAGCCTGGATTTCCAAGCGAGGCCTGAATCCTTTAAACCCAGAAATGTCTTGGCTGGAAGTGCTGTAGTTAAAGGGTTATCCTTTTCTTGTTTCTCTTTCTAGCCCATTTGGTCCTTTTATCTCATGGTGGCTTTTTTTTCCCCTTCACTTCTCATTTCCCAGCTCCTTCCCCTGGCTCTCTCTTTTTCCAACACACTTTTCTGCTTTTCTTTTAAATTGCTCTTCCCCAGCTGTCCAATTTAAGCCACTTTTGCTCAAAGCTTGATGTTGTGGTAGTGTTCCTTGCATCTTCTTCCCTAGCTCAGACCAGTACAGCGCTTCCACTCATCTCAAACTGAAGCATTGCAAGCTGCTTTGATGCACATCAAGCGCCTGAGTCTTTCTCATGACCCAAATCCTCCAGGTTTGGCTGACAACAGCAGCCTGAGAAGCTGGGGCTGCTCTCAGCCTCTTCATATAATGCTTGTAGAATCTGTGCAGGTTCCTGGTATAAATTTCTGTGGCTCCTAGGAAATATCCAGCAGTTGGTCACCTCTGGTCTAGGAACTGAAAACTGTTAGCTGAGAATTATTAACCACAGCCAAGTGGAAGCATGTCAGATATTCCATTTATAAGTGAAAAAAATCGTGATGCTCAGAGAATCACAGAATCAGCCAGGCTGGAAGAGACCTCCAAGCTCAGCCAGGCCAACCTAGCACCCAGCCCTGGCCAATCAATCAGACCATGGCACTGAGTGCCCCAGCCAGGCTTGGCTTCAATACCTCTAGGAACAGCAACCACACCACCTCCCTGGGCAGCCCATTCCAATGCCAATCACTCTCTCTGCCAACAACTTCCTCTTAACATCTCTGCTGCCCACCTGGGCACTGCTGCCTCATCTTCAGCTACTCTCTCCCAGCACTCCCGGGTCCCTCTCTGCCTGGCTGCTCTCAGCCACTCTGGCCCCAGCCTGTAGTGCTGCTTGGGGTTGTTGTGGCCAAAGTGCAGAACCCTGCACTTGGCCTTGTTCAGTCTCATCCCACTGGCCTCTGCCCACCCATGCAGCCTGGCCAGGTCCCTCTGCAGGGCTCTCCTCCCCTCCAACAGCTCCACAGCTGCTCCTAGCTTGGTGTCATCTGCAAACTTACTGCTGCTGGACTCAATCCCCTGGTCCAGATCATCAATAAAGCTTCTGACCAGGACTGTGCCCAGCACTGATCCCTGGGGCATACCACTGGTGCCAGCTGCTAGCTGGATGTGGCACCATTCACCACCACTCTCTGGGCCCAGCCCTCCAGCCAGTTCTTGACCCACATCAGAGTGACTCTGTCCAAGCCATGAGCTGCCAGCTGTGCCAGAAGCTGTCTGTGGCAGACAATGTCAAAGGCTTTGCTGCAGTCCAGGTGGACTCCATCCACAGCCTGCCCCACATTCAGCAGGCAGGGAACCTGATCATTGCCTCCAAGGATCTT
This sequence comes from Pogoniulus pusillus, assembly GCF_015220805.1. Taxonomy (NCBI): domain Eukaryota; kingdom Metazoa; phylum Chordata; class Aves; order Piciformes; family Lybiidae; genus Pogoniulus; species Pogoniulus pusillus. Next base: position 39,208,282 of record NC_087271.1, on the reverse strand, counting down.
TCCCAGCTCTCCAAGGAGACCTGACCTGTCCACAACAGACCTTTTACTTTGTTTGAAGCTTCCCAAAGTTTTGAAGGGCAGCTGTGAAATGGGAGCTGCTTAATTTCATTCTGCTGAAGCAACTTGGCAGCACGCAGACAGCTCTCCCCTGGTTTGTGTCTCTTCCAGACGGCTCTTGCTACGGCTGAGTGCTGAGGATATGTTTTTCTATCTGAAACCTTGAATTCTGCTGAGACTGACTGCTGATTTCTCAGGATCACCAGGGAAAAATCCTTATTCTCCCAGCAGGATGGAGATTTCAGGCTCTGAGGCCGTAGTAGACGTTGTTCTCTCTGACACCATTAAAAGAGGGGCTTTCTGACAGTGCCACAGTGGTGTGAAGTACACAGTCCTGCTTCTGAATTCCAAATCAATCCCTGCTCCAGCGTCATGCTGGAGGTGAATTGGAAGTGTTCACACAAAGCCCAGGGAAAGCTGGGACTGAGGCAGTGGGGAAAGGCAAGAAAGAAGGAAAACCAACAATAATTCTTGTTCTTCCAGTCATCCCATGTTCCTCCATGCTGCCCCGGGGCTGCAGCCTGGCTGCTCACACTCAGCAAAGGGAGGCTTCGGGGGCTGGGAAGCTGCAGAGGCTTTCCCTGAAGCGAGAGAAGATGGCACAGCACTGCACTGCTGAGCCCAAGGTGCCTCTCTGGCTCCAGCTTCTGCTGCGCCTTTCTGTGATGCCGTTTGCCTTGCTTGGGGCTGTGCAGGCTGGAGAGGAGGAAGCTCTGAGGTGGCTTTCTTGTGGCCTTCCAGCATCTGAAGGGGGACTTACGAAAAAGCTGGGCAGGGACTTTTTCAGGCTATCAGAGAATGACAGGACTGAGAGGAATGGATCAAAGCTGGAGCAGGGGAGAGTCAGCCTGGAGGTGAGGAGGAAGTTGTTGAGAGTGGTGGGAGGCTGGAATGGGCTGCCCAGGGAGGTGGTTGAGGCCCCATGGCTGGAGGTGTTCAGGAGAAGACTGAATGAGGCACTTAGTGCCATGGTCTGGTTGCTTGGCCAGGGCTGGGTGCTAGGTTGGGCTGGCTGAGCTTGGAGCTCTCTTCCAACCTGCTTGATTCTATGTTCCAGAACAAAGCAGCCTGCAGCTCCCCTAACCGGAATGCTTTCAGCCATGCCTGCTCTCTGCCTTCCCTGCAGCAGGTCTCCTTCCCAGCCGCCCGCACAAGGGCTGTGTGAGGGCAGGAAACCTTTACAGCTCTCCGTGGCTCTGGAGCACACTATGCAGGCTGGCAAAGGCCTGAGCCTGGGAAGCAGGGCTCGGAGTGCTGCTCCAGGCGGAACAAGGAGGCTCTGCACATGCCTGCGGCGGTTACCAGCAGGTCCGAGAGGGCTGCGGTGAGATGCGTGCGGCTCTGACCCTCCCCGCAGAACCCCCCCGGGAGGTGACTGCTTCTCCCGAGCCACAGTCTCTGCCCTCCCTCCTCCCGGGCAGGCTGGCTCCGGCGGGGTGAGCCCCATGAGGACGATCGGAGCCCCACGATGGCCACTCTGGGTCCCCTCCTCCGCGGAGCCAAGACAAGGAGTCCCACGCAGGGAAGCAGTGCCGGAGCGGGGGCGAGCGCCAGGGGTGAGCGGTGCCCGCAGCCCAGCGAGGAAGCAGTGGGTGTGCGGGGCCGTGGCCAGCGCTCCGCCATGGCCCGCAGCGCAGCCCCTTCCCGCTCCGGCGGGCAGCGGCGGCAGCGGTCTCAGCTCGGCAGCCAGGCTGGCTGAGGCTGTGCCAGGCTGATCCCTAGACCCCTGCCCATGGCAGGGGGGTTGGCACTGGCTGCTCCTTGCGGTGCCTTCCAGCGGTGCCTGGCTGACTGTGATTTCGGCTGCGGGGCGGCCCAGCGGTGTGGGAAGCGGTGAGAGGCGCAGGCCCAGGCACACGCCCCCGGGGAGCCGCGGGAGCTGCCGACGGCGCCGGCCCGGGGCGGGGGAGCTGCGGCTGCCCTTTGCCCAGCCGGGCGGCCAGGGGCCCATGTGGCAGTGGACTTCGGCAGCGGCGCCCGGCGAGCGGAGGCAGGGCCCCGGCGGGCTCCCAGCAGGTGTGTGCGCGTCGGGGGGCGAGCAGCCCTGGGGACCCCCTTGGGAGCAGGGAGATGCTGGGCCTGGCGCTGCCGGAACGCGGCGGCTCCTCAGGGGAAGGCTTTATCCCGACTGCAGCTAGAGCAGGCACTGAACGGAGCTGCTTCTCTTCAGACCTGAGTGTCTGTGTGTGTGTCCCAGCTCTTAAGTGCCCCCCAAATGGCTGGAGCGTTGGGTGGGAGGGGGGTGACAAGGGGTCCGGACAGCATCCAGCCGTCTGCCTGTGAGGGGCAGGTGTGTGAGCTCTGTGGAGCAGGTACTTCGGTACCGCTGCGTCTGGAGGAGACAGGGAGCGCTCCAGGGTGGCATCCTGGCAGCTGTCCCCTCGCCCACCCTAACATTCTCCTCAGGGTTTCCTCTGCTGTGTGGGCCCATCGCAGGTAAATCTGCTGTCTGCCTAACCTGCTGGGCTCTCGCTGGGGCTGAAGGGCAGAAGGAATCCCCGCGTCCACCTTGTGGCGTAGCTCGCAGGAGTGAAGCTCCTTTCCCCCCTGCCTCTCTCATTGCTCACGTCTTTCACAATAACCCTTCCTGCTCCTGCTTGTAGTTTTCTCACTGCCCTTTCCCCTCTCAGTATGGAACTCCCCCTCCCACCGCCTTGTCTCGGAGGTGGAGCTGCTGTGGCCCCTGCCCGGGGAGGCAGTGAGCGGTTGGTGGTGTTCTGCAGGGTGCGGGATGATGCTGCCTGGGTGCTTGCTCCTGCTCTGAGGAGAGCTGGGTGCCTCTTGCTGGCGAAAATGGTCAGTTTCATCCTGGTGTTGTAAAGAGGTCTTCAAGGTTAGGCAGGTGCAGAGGCGGCCTGGGCATTTTGGAAAGGATGTTTGGTCTCCAGCAGGCTCCCGAGAGCAGAGAGCAGGTGGCAAGAGGCTTGGAGGAGGGTGGCAAGCTGCTGATCAGCTGCACTGTAACTGACCTCGTTGTTTGCAGAGCACTAAAGCAACCTCCCCTCCCACCCCACAAGGAGAGAGGAGCTCGTGAGGAGACTGTGATGGAGCCCTGGGCCCCTGCCCCTGCCCGGCCACCCCAGCCCTGGGAGAGGCAGGCAGCCCGCGGGGCGCGGGGGGAGGCCTCGCATGGGCCCCAGCCCAGGCGGCAGCTCATCCGCACCGGGCACCCACCTCGGCCTGGCTCCTGGGATGGGAGCTACCTCTCCGGCCACCAGCCCTGGGAAGAGGGCCACCCCCCCCGAAGGGACATCCACAAACAGGCTTCCCGGAGCAGCTACCACGAAAGCAGTTACCCCAGCAGGTGAGAGCTGCCCAACTTTGTGATGCTTGTGCTCAGCCCCCTCCTTGGAAACCTTCCCAGAACAACATTTGACCACAGCACAGAGAGTGCTGCTGAATGCAGTTCACTCCAGCTGGCAGCTGGTTGGTGTTGCCCAGGGCCCTGTACTGGGACCACTGCTCTTTCATATCCTTATCAATGACCTGGATGAGAGATTGATGTCACCTCTAGTAAGTTTGCAGATGGCACCAAGTTAGGTGGGAGTGTTGAGATGCTTGAGGGTAGGGAGGTTCTGCAAAGACACCTGGACAGGCAGAACTGATGGGCTGAGACCAGTGGGATGAGGTTCAACAACACCAGGTGCCAAGTCCTGCACTTGGGTCGTGACAACCCCATGCAATGCTCCAGGATTGGGAAAGCGTAGCTGGAAAGCTGCCTGGTGGAAAAGGACCTGGGGATGTTGGTCAGCAGCCAGTTAAGCACAAGCTACTGTGTGCCCAGGTGGCCAAGAAGTCCAACAGCATCCTGGGCTAGCTCAGGAGCAGTGTGGGCAGCAGGACAAGGGAGGTTCTTCTGCCCCTGTGCTCAGCACTGCTCAGGCCACACCTTGAGTGCTGTGTCCAGCTCTGGACTCCTCAATTCAAGAGAGATGTTGAGGTGCTGGAAGGTGTCCAGAGAAGGGCAGCAAGGCTGGTGAGGGGCCTGGAGCACAGCCCTGTGAGGAGAGGCTGAGGGAGCTGGGGGGGTGCAGCCTGCAGAAGAGGAGGCTCAGGGCAGAGCTCATTGCTGTCTACAACTCCCTGAAGGGAGGCTATAGCCAGGTGGGGTTGGTCTCTCCTGCCAGGCAAGCAGCAACAGAACAAGGGGACACAGTCTGAAGTTGTGCCAGGACAGGTCTAGGCTGGATGATAGGAGGAAGTCCCTGGCAGAGAGAGTGATTGGCATTGGAATGGGCTGCCCAGGGAGGTGGTGGAGACTGAGGAGGGAGACCTTCTCGCTCTCTACAACTCCCTGAAAGGAGTGAGGTGGGGGTTGGCCTCTTCTTTCAGGTGGCAAGCAATAGGGTGAAAGGAAATGGCCTCAAGTTGCATCAGAGGAGGATTAAATGATCATTAGGAACAATTTCTTCCCCTAAAGGGCTGTGAAGCCCTGGAATAGGCTGTCCAGGGCAGCAGTGGAGTCCCCACCCCTGAGGGAATTGAAAATCCATGTAGCTGTGGTGCTGAGGGACAGGGGTTTTGGCAGTTTTGAGTTGACAGCTGAACTAGATAATCTTAAAGGTCTCTTCCAACCAAAATTATTCTGCTCTCTCAGGCTTGCAACACAGGTGCTGCCCTCATCATGTTGTGGGGGAAAATGGTGACCAGCCACTTGCTGCAGGCTCAGAGGCAGTGTGTGATGAGGTGATTGATGTCCAGTAGCCACGGAATTTAAGGCTACATAGGATCCTAGAATCAGTCAGGCTTGGAAGGGACCACAAGGATCAGCCAGTTCCAACCCCCCTGCCATGCCCAGGGACACCCTACCCTAGAGCAGCCTGGCCACAGCCTCATCCAGCCTGGCCTCAAACACCTCCAGCCATGGGGCCTCAACCACCTCCCTGGGCAACCCATTCCAGCCTCTCACCACTCTCAGGCTCAACAACTTCCTCCTCACCTCCACTCTGACTCTCCCCACCTCCAGCTTTGCTCCATTTCCCCCAGTCCTGTCACTCCCTGACAGCCTGAAAAGTCCCTCCCCAGCTTTTTTGTAGCCCCCTTCAGATGCTGGAAGGCCACAAGAAGGTCACCTGGGAGCCTCCTCTGCTCCAGCCTGCACAGCCCCAACTCTTTCAGTCTGTGCTCACAGCAGAGCTGCTGCAGCCTCTGAGCATCCTCCTGGCCCTGCTCTGGACACACTCCAGCACATCCACATCCCTCTTGTAATGGGGGCTCCAGAACTGGATGCAAGTGCAAGCTCTGGTTTCTTCTTACAGCTGTGCTTTCTGTGGCTGCCGTTATGCAGGTGGCTTCCTGGTCCTGAGGCACAATTTTCATGAGGGTTTGATTAAATGCAATTCTTTTTAACTAGGTGCAAGGTGAACAATAAAAATGTGACTGCAATATAGGAGCAGAAAGAGAGCTTGCAAGCTCAGCTGCTGAAACAGCGGAGGGAGGAAGGATAAATTGTGGGCTAGAGGATGCTGTCAGTGCTGAGAGCTCAGAGTGATTCATCACATTTGGGCTGATTTGCCTGAGTTATTGCCCTCAGTGGCTTCTGGTGAGGCCGTGCAGGGTTTGTGCTGAGGTTGTATACTGGGAAGGGGCTGTGGCCTGGGGCTGACCAAAGCACTGTGTAATTTGTGAAGGGGGAAGGTATGTGAGTGCTGTGTGGGTGGCTTAGGCTGGGCCTGGGCTTCCTTGCAGACAGTGACCTGCTGAGCTGTGTGGTGGGCACAGCAGCTCCAGAGTTTGGTGGAGAAAGTGCTTTTTGTGGGACCTTTCCTAAACTGTTGGTGAGAGTTGGTCTGCATGAGAAGCCTACACCACCGAGCTGGAAGTGGACATCACCTGAAACTGCAGTGTGCAGCTTCCTCATAGCTTGGGGTGGGAAAGCATCCAAATCTTCTGCTGTTCCTTCCACATGTGATGCTGGACCAGTTTCTGGTCCTGCCACTGAGCAGGGCACCTGGACAGGAGACCTGGCTTGATTTCCATCCTGCTTTCTACCTCCAAGGGTCCTACCCAGGGCACAAATCTAACCCTAGGTGTGGGCCCGTTTCTTTCTCAGATTGAGTGTTCTGTGTTGTGCTTCAGGCAAGGATACGAAGATCCTCACTGGCAGTACCCAGCAGACAGTTATGGCAATGACTACACCTACCAAAGCCACCAGTGGCAACCAGGGGCCTGGCAGGATGACAGAGGTATGGGCTTATCTTTTGGGTCTGGGGGTGGAGGCAACTTGCTTGCAGCAGAAGAGAAAATGCTTTCTCCAGGATGGATGTCTACAACTCAGGGCTGTCTCATCTCAAGGGGTTTCATCTTCAGGGGTTTCTGCTGCCTACAGTCCTGGGCTGCTGATGCTTTTCTGACTTCAGTTTGCATTAGGGAGACATAAACAGGAACTTGGTGGACCCATGGGAATGCTTGACCTTGACTTCCATGGCTAAAAACCTGTGTCATTTCTAGTCCTGGGTTGAACTCAGTGCTGAAGGTGCTGTGTGCTCAGAGTGCCCAGGGCCTTGGTTTTGCTGTTTCTGAAGGGAAGGGTGGAAGGAAGGAAGGACATCAGTGGTCTGTTGGCAAACTTGTACCAGGGCTTTATCATACCTCCAATGTGTTGGGCTAATTTGGAAGCAAATGGGGTGTGCATGGCAAATTGCCTGACTCATTGCTTTTCTTCTGCAACTTCATTATAGCTTGCTTCTGTGGAGGAGCAACACTAAATCTTGATTGTCTCTCTAGACCCAAGGCAGGGAGAGCACTATGGCAAGAGTGCCAGTTATCGGGACCAGCACTACTACAGGGGCTACCACCCCAACCTGGCCTCCAACCCCCCAGGGCAAGAGAGGTAAGGGTGAGGGGTCTGGGCATCACCATTAGCTGCAAAAGTAGCAAGTCTCTGGCTAGTCCACAAACTCTCTGACCTTCAGAGCTCCTCCTTTTGCTCTGTTCTGCAGGACTCAGACCTCTGACTCCCACAAGGAGAGACACAGCTCAGCTGGCCGGTCTGAGTGGGCTGGGGGAGAAACCCTCAGCCAGGATTCGAGGGAAGCAAGTGGCCTGCCTCAAGAGGTAACATCAAGATGGGCAGGGGTACAGGACAAAAGGCTTGGGGATCTCCCAGAGGTTTTGGGGAGCAATCTCTGTTCCTCTTGCAGCTAAGGAGAAAAGGGCTGCTTTGCTATGTTGCACTCAGTGTTTGACAGTCTGTGGGGATGATTATGGTGGGTTATTATCATTTAGGAGCTCTTCATCTACTGGGCTGTTGTCTTCTCAGGCATTGCTTTTACACTGCTCCTGTACAAGGCCATGAGCAGGACAGAAATCCAGGCTGGGTAGGATGCTCTCCTGCACCCTCCCTAGCTAGCCAAAAGCTGTGTGTCATTTTCATCTCTGTCCACCAAAGTCTGCTCCATCAGACTTGTGCCCTGACCACTGTTTTGTCAAAGAGCAAATTAAAATATCATATCAAAGCTGCTCTGATGGTTTGGCTCCTGAGCAGAGCTTGGATTCCCAAGCACTGTCTGCTGATGATGTTGAGGAGGTCATGCTGAGTCTAGGAGAGCTGTTCATAGAATTACAGGACCAGTCAGGGTTGGAAGGGACCACAAGGAGCAGCCAGTTCCAACCCCCCTGCCATGCCCAGGGACACCCTACCCTAGAGCAGGCTGCACACAGCCTCAGCCAGCCTGGCCTGAAACACCCCCAGCCATGGGGCCTCAACCACCTCCCTGGGCAACCCATTCCAGCCTCTCACCACTCTCAGGCTCAACAACTTCCTCCTCATGGCCATTCTGACTCTCCCCACCTCCAGCTTTGCTCCATTCCCCCCAGTCCTGGCACTCCCTGACAGCCTCCAAAGTCCCTCCCCAGCTTTTTTGTAGGCCCCCTTCAGATCCTGGAAGGCCACAAGAAGGTCACCTGGGAGCCTCCTCTTCTGCAGCCTGCACAGCCCCAACTCTTTCAGTCTGTGCTCACAGCAGAGCTGCTGCAGCCTCTGAGCATCCTCCTGGCCCTGCTCTGGACACACTCCAGCATCTCCTCATCCTTCTTGGAATGGGGGCTCCAGAACTGGATGCAGTACTGCATGTGGGGTCTCAGCAGAGCACAGCAGAGGGAGAGAATCACCTCCCTGGCCCTGCTGGCCACACTTCTGCTGCTGCAGCCCAGGCTCTGCTTGGCTTTCTGGGCTGCAAGTGCACACTGCTGGCTCCTGTTGAGCTTCTCGTCCAGCAGCACCCCCAAGTCCCTCTCCTCAGGGCTGCTCTCCAGCCACTCCCTGCCCAGCCTGGATTAGTGCTTGGCATTGCTGGGCTGGACTGGTGGCTGATGTCCAATTACTGTAGAAGCCAGTGAGTGTTATCAGGGGCATGTGCTATGATGAACTTAAGATGCTGAACAAAGTCAGCTGCTCAGATGGGAATCAGCTGTGCTGTGCTGCTCCTCCTTGACACTTCTATGGAGCAGCAGAGCCTGACTCACCACCCTGGGAGCAGAAAAGCAGCACTGTTCCTAGTTTCTCAGCCAGGTTTATGTTTTCTCTCCTCTTCACAGTCCTTGGGCCAGCCCAGTCTGCTCCTGCAGTACCACGAGTCAGGGCTCAGCTCCAGCAGCTATGAGCTCAGCCAGTACATCCGTGATGGTTCTGACCACTATGACCCCACGCTTTCAGGGACCTGGAGCCCAGCACAAGCAGGTGAAGTGTGATGGGGCACTCACTCCTCTGACAAGGAAATAAATGGCTGGTGGTAGGTTTGCTGTCTGAGCTTTGACCTTAGTCTTGCTCTGGTAGGTGCAGGAGCTGCCATGCATGCCTCCTGCTTCAGGGGACAGTTCTGGCATGGGAGTGAGGGTCAGCAGAGGGTTGCTTAAGCTGGAGGTCCAGGTTGAGACCTGGTGGATGTGGCGTGGGGTCAGTGGAGGGCCTCACAGTGGCTTTTGTGTCGTTGCAGGAGGGCATTCGGTGTCTGCTCTGGCCCCAGTGGTCCCTCCCAAGTTCTGGCGGCCACACGTGGCGGTGTGCTTTGGAGCGGCAGGGCAGCTGGTGCTGGTGTGTCCCCACCAGCCTGCCGAGGGGCAGCCAGCCTATGTCGAGCTACACAGCCTGGAGGTACAGCACAGCCCAGTTCCCCAGCCCCGCCTCAGTCCCCCTGCTGGAGCTGCGCTGCACTTCGGCGCCCAGCAGCCTCCTTAGCAGCTTCTCCCCCTTGCTGCTATCTCATCTTCAGCCCATGTGAGCTCTGGGGTCTGCATCATGGCAGCCCACTCCTGGGCAGTGCTTCCATGCTTTGGGCATCCTGCTCCTTCAGCTCCATAACCCATGTCATCTGTGACCTGCTGACACTGATCTCTTTCTATGGGGACAGATGTGGTCTGTGTCTCTCTGGAGGAGATTCTACTCACTTTTTTGGTGTGCTCCCATACAAAATATCCATCCCCTGAGTGGACAATGGTGTTTCAGTCTCATTTTTTACCTCTCAAAGGAGGTAGATGCCATCTCAACACACAAGACTCAAACTGAGTCTTTCCTGGACTCAGTTGTGGGGCCCATGTGATGGTTTAGAGTCTATGCTTTGGGGTTGCCTAAAGACAGCACTGAGAACAGGTTGACCATCAGTGTTGAAGCCTTGGCCAGGGCTCTGACTTTAAGCATGGCAGCTGGGGCTGGTCTGGTTGCTGGAGTCCAGCTGCTGAATTCCCTCTTGTTTTCAGGCAAGACTTCATGACACAAAGGAGCTGCAGGAGCTGCAAGCATTCCCAGGACCCCTGTCCAGGTAAGCTGCACTGACAGGACCAGGAGTTGCACCCTCCTGGCTGTACTGGCCTGGGAGCACCTCTGCTTTGAGAGGAGACATGAGCTCAAGGCAGACTTCAGGATTCCTGTGTGTTTCTCATTCCTATCTGCAAAGACCAAGGCTGGGTTCAGCCTGGGAGCTCAGCCCCTTTGCTGCAGTGTGAGTTGCTTTGGATTGTGGGAGGTGGTCATTTTGAATCCTCATAGGATGTGGGTTTAGTGTGGTTTGTATGTCTGACCTTACTTGGCACTCATGTCCCAGAAAAATTATTTCTGGGAGATCTCTTTGGAGGTCATAGAATCAACCAGGTTGGAAGAGACCTCCAAGCTCAGCCAGTCCAGCCTAGCACCCAGCCCTGGCCAAGCAACCAGACCATGGCACTAAGTGCCCCAGCCAGGCTTGGCTTCAACACCTCCAGGCACAGTGACTCCACCACCTCCCTGGGCAGCCCATTCCAATGCCAATCACTCTCTCTGCCAACAACTTCCTCCTAACATCCAGCCCAGACCTCCCCTGCCACAACTTGAGACTCTGTCCCCTTGTTCTGTTGCTGGTTGCCTGGCAGCAGAGCCCAACCCCACCTGGCTACAGCCTCCCTTCAGGTAGCTGTAGACAGCAGTGTGGTCACCCTTGAGCCTCCTCTTGTCCAAGCCCTGTGTCAACCTGTACTTTAGCTTTTCCCTGAGCTTTTGTCCTCTGAGACTGCTCAGCATGGCAAGGTCAGACCCAGAATGCACCTTCATCTGGTGTGAGCCTGGGGATGAATCCTGGCACGCTGCACCAGCTCAGCTCCCTGATGCTGGTTGCATCAGCATGGTCACTTGTAACTAAGGTGGTGAGAGACAAGGAGTGTGCAGAAGAAGGAAAACCATTTACTGGGCAGAAGAGCTGAAGATTGCCCAGAAGCTCCTTCTGCTCTACTATGCTGAGATACCACCTGCAATACTCTGTCCAGCTCTGGAGCCACCAGCACAAGAACTGGAACCGAGAGGGGACAGTGGACAGCAATGAAGATGGTCATGACACTGAAATATCTCTACTATGAGGACAGGCTGAAAGAGCTGGGGTTGTTCAGCCTGGAGAAGAGAAGGCTCTGGCAAGACCTTCGAGTAGTCTTCCAGTACTTAAAAGGGGCTACAGGAGTTGTGGAGTCTCCAACCCTGGAACTGTTCAAAGCCAGGTTGGCTCGAGCCTTGAGGAACCTGGTCCAGCAGGAGGTGCCCCTGCCCATGGCAGGGGAGTTGGAACTAGTTGATCTTTAAGGTCCTTTCCAACCCAAACCATTCTATGATTCTGTGAAGCTGGGCAGAAGACCTGGAGTTACTTGTGCTGGAGGAGATGTGGAGAACATCTGCATGGTTTGCAGGTGTGATTGAGTCAGGATCAGCACCTCCCTCCCTGACCCCTCTTCCCTGGCTGAGCTTGTCTCTCAGCTGCCTTTTCTCTTCAACTGTCTGATTTTTGTTTTGCTGTTCTGCCTGGTTTGCACGTGGCTTTGAGGTTTCTGCTCCTGTTTCAGACCCGAAGGCTTTGTGTGGGCACAGGAGTGCCTTTCTCCCCAGGCTGTGCCTGTTAATCAAAGACACTGCCTGTGTGCCTGCTCCTACAGCCTCGGATATCCACGGCTGTAGCTGCAGCACAGCTAAGCAAAAGCAAGCTCCTTGGTGAAGGTGTGAGAGGATTATGAGGAGGGCAGAGAGAGGGTTTGAGATTCCACCTGCATGCCTGGAACAGAAATGTGTAGAGTCATGAATCGTGATTAAATGGGAGCATTTTGGGGCCTGTTGGTGCCAGGGTGGTATGTGGCTGTTGATATTTCTTTGTCTCTCCCTTTGAATCTTGGCATCTTTGAGGAGGCACTGGAACAGGTCCCTTCCAACCCAAACCATTCTAGGAATCTGTGATCCCCACCAGAGACCCTGGGCATGCTGAATGATTGCTTTGGGTTTCTTTTGATACTTTTCTTTGCTGCTGTAGGGAAGATCTGCACAAGGTGGATGTGATGACATTTTGCCAGCAGAAGATAGCCAGGAGCTGTGATCTCTCGACACAGAAAGGCAGAGATTCAGCTCTTCTCTGGAAGCTCCTGCTCCTCCTCTGCCGGCAGAATGGGGTAGGTGTCCCCGGAGGTGTCCCCAGGTGCTGACCTGTTTGATCTTAGAAGTGAGGCCAGTTATATGGCCCTTATGTGCTTCTTAATCCAGTTGATGGTTTTAAGGGTTATGCCCAGGTGGGCAGGAAAGCCAATGGCATCCTAGGAACAGTGTGGGCAGCAGGACAAGGGAGGTTCTTCTGCCCCTGTGCTCAGCACTGCTCAGGCCACCCCTGGAGTGCTGTGTCCAGTTCTGGGCTCCTCAATTCAAGAGAGATGTTGAAGTACTGGAAGGTGTCCAGAGAAGGGCAACAGAGCTGGGGAGGGCCTGGAGCACAGCCCTGTGAGGAGAGGCTGAGGGAGCTGGGGGTGTGCAGCCTGCAGCAGAGGAGGCTCAGGGCAGAGCTCATTGCTGTCTGCAGCTGCCTGAAGGGAGGCTGTAGCCAGGTGGGGTTGGGCTCTGCTGCCAGGCAAGCAGCAACAGAACAAGGGGACAGAGTCTCAAGTTGTTGTCAGAGAGAGTGATTGGCATTGGAATGGGCTGCCCAGGGAGGTGGTGGAGTCACTGTCCCTGTAGGTGTTGAAGCCAAGCCTGGCTGGGGCACTTAGTGCCATGGTCTGGTTGCTTGGCCAGGGCTGGGTGCTAGGTTGGCCTGGCTGAGCTTGGAGGTCTCTTCCAACCTGGTTGATTCTATGATTCTATTCCCTCAGTATCATCAATCAGTTGGGGCTGCTTGGGTATTTGAAGCACCCTCTTCTCCTGGATTGTTTTTCGTCCTTGTAACACTCCACAGCCCAGTACTGCATGCAGTAGCTCTGAATGGGTGTGTGGCCACTTCCACTGAGGAGCCATCCCTCATGCTTCCAAGGGGATTATTCCCTTAACCCAGCAAAACCCACCTGGTCTAATCCATGGCTATTTGCTGGAAGCAGATCTTGCAATAGAATCTTCAGAGTGAGTGCTGCAGAGCTCTTGATAGTTGAGTTCAATTCTTTGCTGTTCAGAACTTTGTGTTGGTGGCCAAGGCTGGTCTCACAGGGAAGAAATGCTAGAACAAGGGTAGGGAAGGGGTGTCGGACTGCAAGTGCCAGCAGCCTTGGTTCATGAGGCAACCTTCATGGGTCTTACTCTTCACCTTCCCTTTTGCAGTCCATGGTGGGCTCAGATACAGCCGAGCTGTTGATGCAAGACTGCAGGCATGAGGAGAGGTACAGGAGGCAGGAGCCTGCAGCAAACCTGATCGGGCTAACAGATGACGAGCTGATATCGCGGCAGCCAGGGACGCTGGACCTCATCACAGGGGAGGTCCCTCCGGTCGTGGAGACGCAGGAGCAGATAGTGGAGAAGTTCACCAAACTGCTCTACTATGGCAGGAAGAAAGTAAGTGGTGAGCAGGACCCAGGACACAAGGTGGAGATTTGCTGTTGGTGTCTTTGACCTCTTCAGGCATTAAAAGGAACCATGGTCAAGGGCTGCCTTGTGGTGGAGGGATCGACTCATTAAGCTCTTTGTACAAGAGGGCTTATGGCTGTGATTTCCCACCACTGGGAGCTGGGATTGGGCCCTGAGGGAAAACAAGATGCAGAGGGATTTACCAGTACCATGGGTTTAGTTGCAGCTGTGTGGATTGAGACCAAAGGTAGAGGGAGAAAGGAAGGTTGGATGCAGAGAAGCTTGGTGCCCAGTCTGGGATCCTGCACTGGTGACACTGAAAGCAGCCCAGGCCTGGAAACCCAGGCAAGACAATATTGCTGTGAAGGTCCCTCTTCTTGTCATGACAAGACAGAAAAGTAAAGAGGCTTTTGAACATGGAAGAGATCTTTGGAGGGTGTTAGCTAAAGCTAGAGCATTTACTGAGGATCTTCTCTGAGCTGGGTGAGCAGAGGGATTCCTGGCACTGAAGGTTAAGGACAAACAGAGTTAGTGCAAACCCTTTATCTGCTTCACTTTTACTGCAGGATGCTCTAGTCTGGGCCATGAGAAACCATCTGTGGGGCCATGCCCTCTTCCTTTCCAGCAAGATGGACCCTCGGACCTATAGCTGGGTGCTCACTGGGTAAGTTGGAGAAACTAAAGTGAGGGGTGATGCTCTGTGACTGGCTTTGCCAAGCCTGTTACTCCTTTTAGTGCCCTCAGCCCCAGTGCTCTGAAAAAAAAGCACTGGTTTCATCTGGAGTCTTTCAGAGAGGACAAAGGGCCATTTGGATGGGCTTGAGTCCTTCAGTCTTCCTGAAAGGAGAACCCAAGTGGGGTCTGGAAAGCAAGAGGAAAGAAAGCCATTTCTTGGAGATGTGGGGTGGAGTTATTCTGAGGCTCTTGGCTTTGTCCCTGCTGCTCTAGCAAATGCATTCAGTGGGGCAAGGGGAGCTGAGCCACCTGCACCGTGACCCAGCGTGGTCTGAGCTGTTCAACCCACTCGTATGAGCTTTTCCTGGTGGCATTAACACACTTAGTCTGGACTGGGTCAAACTCTCCAGGGAGACTTAAGCAGAAGTTTTCTGTCTTATGTGATCTGAACCCTTTTCAGGAGGTTTTAGCCAGCATTGTGCTGGAGCTTTGTCTGCCCTGGAGGTAATGCAGATCATCAGCCTGGTTGGCCAATGATCCTTTCTGCCTTCTCCAGGAAGCCCCTGAGGACATTGCATTTAGGATATGCCCTCGGAGGTGAATGAGGCTTTAGAGTCCCAGCACAGCAGCTCTGTCTCTGCTGTCTCCTCACAGGTTCACCAGCACACTGGCCACCAATGACCCACTGCAGACCCTCTTCCAGCTCATGTCAGGAAAGATCCCTCAGGCAGCACTGGTTCGTAAGCAAGAGTCTGGCCCTGGCACCTGTACCTTTGTGCTGTCACCTGCCTGTGGCACCCACCTGGTGGTGATCATCTTTGCTCACCTTCACTCTCCTCTTGTCTCCATCCAGTGCTGTGGTGATGCCACCTGGGGAGACTGGAGGCCCCACCTGGCCGTGATGCTGTCCAACAAGGTTGGAGATGTGGAGCTGAACAACAGAGCCATTGTCACCATGGGAGACACTTTGGGTGAGCAAGGACCATTGTGAGCAGCTATGTTCCTGCTGTCTTCTGCTAGAGGGTGGACACCTGCAATGTCACCCTGCATGTCCACACTGGCATGGATGCGTGCTGGTGCCAAGATAAGAAGCACATACATGTGTGGTGGAGGGGTGAGGCATTGGCAGATCCTGCTGCCCTTCCTGCTGGCAGATGGGTCAGGCTCAGGCACATCCAATAGCTGCTCTTCTGGGGACACTGTGTGACTGCACCCAGGGAGGCCATATGGAACTGCAGGGACCTAGACTCGCTCCTATGCTGAGGACTTGGGGGTTTCACACTGGCAATAGCATCCTGCAGAGCTGAAAAGCCCTGCTCAGGCTGCCCTGGTCCTACCACTGAACTGATTCCCCCTCCTAGGGACAAACACAAGCAGTGATGAAAAATAGGGAGAAGGGATCAGGGTCAACATGGACAGGGAAGAAAAGTGGGGCAGTCAATTTGGGTTCTTTGGACTGATTTGTGGCCTCCAAAGCAATGCTGACCACAGGGTGACCTCTCTCTTAGGACTAAACATTTGTTATCTTTTCTCCTCCTATCCAGCTGGCAAGGGAGCAGTTGAAGCAGCTCATTTCTGCTACCTGATGGCAGATGTTCCTTTTGGTTACTTTGGGTCAAAGGTGGACCGCATGGCTCTGCTGGGCAGCAGCCACCGGTGAGTGAGTCCAAGAAATGATGCTCATGCCAGAGTGATGTGTCCCAACTTCTCCCCATCCCCACAATCTCAGCTTTATGCAAAACCAGTCCCTGTGTGTGGGACTTTGCTGCTCTTCATGTGAGCTTTGCTCTGGGCCTCTCCAGCTGCAGGCTGGCACGACGGTGGAGCCCTGTATCACAGTATCACAGAGTGTCAGGGGCTGGAAGGGACCTCAAAAGCTCATCCAGTCCAACCCTCCTGCAGGAGCAGGATCATCTATAGCAGATCACATAGGAACCCATCCAGGCAGGTTTCAAATATCTCCAGAGAGGGAGACTTCACCATCCCCCTGAGCAGCCTGTTCCAGGGCTCTGTCACTCTCCCAGGGAAAAAATCCCTCCTCATGTTGCATGAAATTTCCTGTGCCTCAACTTCCACCCATTGCCCCTTGTCCTGTCATCGGGCATCACCCAGCAGAGCCTGGCTCCAGCCTCCTGGCACTCACCTGCACATATTTATAAACATTAATAAGGTCACCTCTCAGTCTCCTCTTCTCCAACCCGTGTGTGTGGCTGTCTGTGGAGAGCTCTGCTCCTGCCTGCTGAATCTGCTTCTCCTCTCTGCAGACAGACATTTGCCCAGTTTGCCAGGACAGAGGCCATCCAGCGGATGGAGATCTTTGAGTACTGCCAGCGCCTGCAACAGCCCAAATCCTTCCTGCTCCCCTTCCAGGTAGTGCAGACACACAAGCATGTGCCCCAGAATGTGCCTCCACCCTCCCAAACCCAGGAATTCAGGCTGCTCTCCACGACCTGTCCCCTTGATGGGCTTTGGGAGTGATGGGGAGGCTGCACCAGCCAAGGGACTCCTCCATGACAGAGGTTTGGGCAGATTTTGGGGCAGGGTGTGTTCGATCAGGGCTTGCTCAGGTCTGGCTACTTTGCAGCTTTCTAGGCTTTCCATGTTGCAGATAAGCACCTGACACTTGGTGCTGCACATAGCAGACACTTTTGGGTTGGCAAAGACTTCTAAGATGATTGAGTCCAGTTCTCTAACCTTACCAAGCCTGGTGCTAAACTATGTCACTCAGCACCACATCTCTGTGTCTCCTAAACACCTCCAGGGATTGGGATTCAAACATCCCTAGGGTTTCAGAATCCTTTCAGTGAAGATGTTTCTTCTGATATCCAACCTAAACCTCCCCTGCTGCAACTTGAGGCCATTTCCTCTTGCCCTATCACCTGTTATTAGAGAGAAGAAAGTGTGGGTACACCCACCTGGCTCCAATCTCCTTTCAGGGGGTTGTAGAGAGCAAGAAAGTCTCCCTTCAGCCTTCTCTTCTTTAACCTAAAGAACCCCAGTTCCTTCAGCCACTCTTCACCAGGCTTGTTCTCCAGACCCTTCCCAATCTTTGTTGCTCTGGACCTGTTCCAGCTGATCATCATCTTCCTTGTAGTGAGCACCCCAAAAGTGCCCCCAGTACTCGGATGGATGAGTGAGAATGAGGGACTGGTGTGCTCTCCACATCACCTGTCTGCTGGCTCTGGGCTGTCTGGTGCTAGCCCCATGGGGTGGGTGGGGGTGGTGAGGTCCTTGCTGCAGGCAGCTCTGAGTCCCACTGAGATGATGTGCTGTGCCAGAGGGAAGCCACACGGCATGCCCACCCCCGTGCTCACCGTGCTCTGTCTTCTCCTCTCCCGAGGTGTACAAGCTCCTCTACGCCTCTTGCTTGGCTGGCCACGGTCTCCCAGGCCAGGCCCTGCAATACTGTGAGCAGATTGCCACTGTGCTTCTGGGCCAGGACCCGGCCAGCCACCCTGTCCTGGCCCAGCAAGTGATAAAGGTGAGTCTCATACCCCCTGCATCCTCGCCAGGGTGTGATACCCAACTGGCGAGGGTGTGATACCCAACTGTACCCAGTACAGTGAGAAGCAGCCTCAAGGTTTCCCATGGCCAGTGGTGCTTGGCAGCTCTGAGCAGCTCCCCAGGGCTTGCTGCCTGCTGTGTGCTGTGCACAGCCAAGCAACATCTCCGTGGGGTCTGTAGTACCCCATGGATTCAGGATAGAAAACAAAGGAATAGTGGTGACTGCTGAGGAGGAGCAGAGTTATTTACTTGAAAGCAAAGGATATTTTTTGATTCTGGAGAGGCTTTTTGAGCTTCTAAATGGCACAGACATAAGAAGCTGCAGTCTGAGTGCTTGACATTTCCCCTCCAGCACATCAGCCCATGAGTCCATTTACCTGCCAGGGGATCTTCTGGAGTGACAGTGAATGGGAGCGTGTCCCAGCTTGTATCATTGAGTTCATGAGCAGGGTGCTGAGGCAGGGAGGGATGAAGCAAAGTGCCCCAGGTCCCCTGAGCAGTTTGGGCTTTTAGGAGAGTGGTTCTATCCACCCTGTGCACATCACCAGGGCAGTGCTGAGGCTGCTCAAAGCCTTTCACCTTTGGGAAAGGGGGCAGAAACAGCAGTGCTGTGGGATGAGGGGGCAGGAAGATGCCAGTCTGAAGCCAACGCTGCAGAAATTGCCCCAAAATTTGGTTTGTGCAGCCTCCCTCCCCATTGTCAAAACCTATTTACTGTCTAACAGCCTCTCAGATCTGCTGTTCTGCTGGGGATAATGCTTCTGCTGGGAGAAAACACTTTCATCTGAAAAACTACTGCCTTCGTAGACACTCTTGTCTTTGATGTTTTAGACTGTGTTACAAATTATGATACACATTAGTGTTTGATTAAGACTTCCCCTCTTTTGAAGCTGGGGAGATACACAACCAGGTGCTGGTTCATTAATATTGGATCAAAGTGCACATTAGCTTTTGGATTAAACATTCCCCCCATTTAGGAGTAATCATGCTCCTAATTTCCTCCTTCCTGCCATTGATTTAGGATGAGCACATGTGTGTCTGCAAAGAGATGGGACAAAGGCTCTGTAGGCAGGGTG
The DNA here is from genome assembly GCF_015220805.1 of Pogoniulus pusillus. NCBI lineage: Eukaryota > Metazoa > Chordata > Aves > Piciformes > Lybiidae > Pogoniulus > Pogoniulus pusillus. The sequence goes on along the minus strand of NC_087271.1, from coordinate 39,189,706 downwards.
AGTTCCTGGCTGGCTGCTGGCTTACTCCACCCTCTGTGGCCAGTCCCTGTCCCAAGCTGGTCTCCAGCTGAGTGAGTCGTGCAGCCTCCTGGAACTGGGAAGTGTGTTTTGCACTTGCTTTTGAATGACTTTGGGAATAGGGAGAAATGTCCCATGGGGACTGTTGTGGGAGGGATGGCTGAGACCTGTATACCTGTGGAAGGTGACTGAGCTCCAAAGGGGCTTTTGAATGGACTTTGGTGACCCTTGGTGCATCAGCCTCAAAGTGTAAAAGATAAAGGAGCGTGAGGGAGCTGGGAGGGAGCCTGATAAATGCCCAAGAAGTGAGTTGATACCAGTAAGAGAAAATTCAGTAAAGACTCTGAAGAGCAGAGCTTTGATTGTCATCCCTGTCTTAAAACAGGATCCTTGTCTAAGCAATTTCTCCAGACTGGGGTCCTCCATTTCACCCCAGGTTGGTTGGATATGTGGCCCCAGAAGCTCCTCTTCCACAGGTAGCTGGAGCCCCCTGAGATGGCTGCAGCTGGGGTTGCAGAGCCCCAGCTCTTGCAGTAGAAATTAAACACTCAGCAGCAATACTGCAGAGAGGGACCTGGGGGAGATAGTGGAGCATGGAAAAATATCAAGCAGCACCAGGATAACAGGATGCTGGTGAGGGAAAAAAAAAGACAAGAAAAGCATCAATGTTATAATGTTATTCTGGGCTGTGAGAGCAAGAGTGACGTGGGTGAGACAAGGAGGTGATAAACCCCTCCATGCTCAGGTCTCAGGGGTCTTGGCTGGGGCACTGTGCCCCCTCCAGGGCGCTGCACTCAGAGATGTGGCCAAATTGGAGCAAGTGTGAAGGAAAGACTGCAGAGTGATAAGAGATTGAGGGGGAAACGACCTCTGAAGGAGGCCTTGGGGTTATTTTTTCCAGGCGAGATATGCTGTGGGAAGAAGGGGTAGAGGGGATGTGATAACAACCCTTGGGCACGAAGGAGATGCCTGGCTGTCCCTGCAGCTTCCACAGGAGCAGCAACCAAGAGGCTTAATTTGCAGCGAGGAAGATTTCACTTAGATATTAGGAAAAAAAACCTCTCTTACTCTCAGGACATTAAACACCAGCACAGGCCTAGGAGGTTGTGAAATCTTATCCTTGGAGATAGAGAAGTGCAAATCAGACAAAACCAGGCTGGTGTGGGCACAGAGGATTTTCTTGAGTGCTGGCAGACAGATCAGGTAACCTCAGAAGGTCCCTTCCAGCCCTGCATTTTGGTTGTTTTCTGTGTGGTTATTAGTGATGGTAACGCTTGTTTGGTTGCTTTAGTGATGGTAATGCTTGTTTGGTTGTCTTCTGTGTGGTTATTAGTGATGGTAATGCTTGTTTGGTTGTCTTCTGTGTGGTTATTAGTGATGGTAATGCTTGTTGCAAAGCCAGATGCACCCTTAGCTCAAACCCTACCAGCTCCCATCCTCATAGGGTAGGTAAGGGTAAGCTGAGCTGCTTTCAGGATAGGTTGTTTCAGGATAGGTAGTAGCTGAGTTGCTTTCAGGATACCAGATAGTTGCTTTCAGGATAGCAGATAGTTGCTTTCAGGATGTCCTGCTAGCCTGCCAGTGTCCCAGGCTGGCTGTCAAGTGGTATTGAAGGTGCTTGTTTTCCCTGAAGCTAAGTTACCTGCCTGACTCGTGTGAAGAGCATCTTTGATGCTGTACATCTCTCTGGAGGTGGCTGAGATCGCCCTGCCTGGAGGCTCTCTGCAGGCCACAGGATGGGCCAGCACCTCCCTGTAGTAGTGCAGGGGAGGGAATAAAGGCTGCACAAGAGCCTGGAGCTGCTTTTGCCCTCATATTATGAAGAAGTGCAGTTCTGGTTCTGTCTTCCTCTGGGCCTGTGTGCAATTGCTGTGGGGGCCCCTGCAGAGCAGAGATGTGTGACGAGCCCTGTTCCTCCCTTGGCTCCACAGCTATCTGAGCGGCTGAAACTCTCAGACCCACTGCTCCTGGAGATGCCAGAGCAGGACCAGACACTGGAGCCTGACTGGCTGCTACAGCTCCGAGCCCACTGCCAGGAGCGGAAGGTAAGGAGGAGCAAGGATGCTGGGGAGCAGCTGGTCTGTGTGGTGGTTTGTCTGCAGCAGCATCTTCCTCCTCTGCCCTGAATCTGAGGGGATGGGTATGGAGAGCCAAAGGCTGTTCCTAAAGTGCCTTTGGGAATGGGTATGGAGAGCCAAAGGCTGTTCCTGAAGTGCCTTTGGGGATGGGTATGGAGAGCCAAAGGCTGTTCCTAAAGTGCCTTTCTCCTCAGCTTGTGAGCTCAGAGTTGTGGTCACTGTAGTGAGACCTGCAGCTTCAGCAGGAACAGAGGGATAGCAGTGCCTGAAGGTGTGAGCAGTGGGAGGTGCAGAGCTTCAGGCAGGGCAAAAAGCTCTTTGTCTTGGCTCAAGGAGGGCAGATGGGCTGGTGGTTGAGTGGTGACCTCTTCCTAGAGTGAGGATGTTTCAGAGGATACTGGTGGGGCATCACTTTGCAGACGTGTACTTTTGGGTTGCTTAATGGTGGTCTGGTCCTTGGATTAATGCTCTTTGCTTAGGTTTCATGCCTGCTTTTGGTTTTGTGCCCTTTTCTGTCTCCAGTTCCTCCTCCTGCCTGCTCTCAGTGGGACAGTGGTGCTGCAGCCCCCTTCACTTTCTAGGAAAGAGCTGTGACCACTCTGGTATGGGTCTCACCTATAACCAGGGCTCCTGCAGCCCAAGGTGGGTCATGAGCCCCAGGCCCAGCAGCACCATGCTTTCCTTTGCATCAGCTTCATTGTTTCCTTAGTCTTTGTTCTGTGCCATCTCACATTCCAACTGGCTTATCACAATTTCCCTCTGACTCCTTGCAGGTAGAAGATGACCTTTCTGAGGAGGCAGCACCCGCTCAGCTAGAGCTCTCCTGGACTGCTACATCAACAGCAGGTAAAGAAAATGAAGTGACAGGTTGCAGTCACCCCAGTGGACTACTCTGCATGTGGATGTTGTGCCGTCAAGGGCTTGGGGACAGCTCTCTGCTCCTTACATCCTCCCAGAGCTCACCATTTTGCCCTTGCCTGGATGCACCCCCTTGGTGTGAAGCTGCTGGGGCTGTGCTGCAAAGCAAGGGGCTGACGCTCATGCCCTCCGTATGAAGTCGAAGTAATTGGGCCTAATTACCGCAGCTTCAGAAGTCCCTGTGGGCATTGTGGGAGGAAAAAGGGGGAGTGAGTGGCTGGGCAGACACGTGCCTCTCGGCTGAGCCTCTAGGGAGATGGTCCTGTTCCCAGGCAGTCCTCTGGGAATGCAAATGGGAGCTGAACTAAGGGGATTTCACACTTGCAGAGCAGAAGACTCGGGAAGGAGCTCCTCCCTCTGCATGCTGAACTGCGGCCTGCCTCTCGGTGAAGCCCCAGTATTTCCCTTTCCTGCTTTCTCTTTCATCTTTCTGCTTTGCCTTGGTGACCTCAAGTCCCCTCCAGCAACAGTTCACCCAGAGGATCAAGAGGCATTCTCCATCAGCAGGGTGCCCTGGCACAGCCCCACTGCTCCTTGCTGCTGCTCAGGTCTAGCTTAGCGCTGATGGGTGGAGAACAAAGGCTGGTGCAGACAGGATAAAACATGACAAACTCCTCCAACCCATTTCTTTTTTTGACTACTGCCAAATTCCTCTTCAAAGAGCTCTCCCAGGCAGTAAAAAGGATCATCAATCCTGATTGCCTTCTGCTTCTATCAGGGCCCGGGGGCAATGAGTATCCTTCCCTGGTTAAAATGTCACAGGTAGATTGGGATGGTTCCTCCACGTGGCTAGAACTGCTCCGTGTGGTCTTCACAGCTTGTTTTCCCAATGCTTGGCCCTGTTGTTGATTGAGAAGGCCATCCAGAGTCACCATCTGAGGACCCTGCATGCAGAGGAAGCTGGCAGAATGCTGAATTCATCTATCTTAGAGAGCCTAAGCCCAAACCACAGTGCCAAGCTGGGGTCTGCACAGTCACAGTGATCTGCCTCTCCATCCGTACAGTTTGGGCTGTCCATCCTGACTTTTCCTGGCTGAGCTTGCTGGGCACTGTAGAGTCATGCATTCACCTTTCTGTGGGCCTCAAGCACCTTTAGGATCACAGGATGTTAGGGGCTGGAAGGGACCCAAGGAGATCATTGAGTCCAATCCCCCTGCCAGAGCAGGACAATCCTATCTAACACAAATCACAGAGAAACACATCCAGACAGGCCTTGTAAGGCTCCAGAGAAGGAGACCTCACAACCTCTCTGGGGAGCCTGTGCCAGTGGTCTGTGAGGCTGTGTGGGAGCAGCTCATGGGTGCAAAGCCAACTCTCAGCAGGCTGGAGGTGATGCCAGAAGGCAAAGACCTTCCAGAGGTGCCCTAGTCTGTCCCTGTGCTCAGGCAGGATCTGGGGCCTGCCTGACTGTCTTATGATGACAGAAGAGAAACCTCTCAGTGCTCAGAATGTTTCTGGCTGGAGGCTGCAGAGATGGAACAAGCAGGACGTGCACCTGGGAGAAAGAGCAATGTGCTGCCTATGCCATGTCTAACATCTGACAGAGCAACCTGTGTATGTGTTAAATAAAACAAAGCCCACTTGCTCAGCCTGCCTTTCAAACCAAAAACCCCAGCCCTGACTCAACCTGCCTGCAGCAAGAAACTCAGCTGTGGGTGCTCCTGTGGAGCCAGGAATGAAGGTTGTGGCTTCTCAGTGCATTTGTTTTTCCTGCTCAGGGTGTGCAGCAGGGCTGGAAGAAAAGGCTGGAGGCTGAGCAAGAGGCTGCTGAGTGTGTGCTGCTCATGTTTGGTCTCTTTGCTTCCACAGCATTCCCTTTCTGAGATTGCCCAAAACCTGAGGCATGTTCCCAGGAGATTTTCTCCCCTGTCTTTTACAGCCCACCCTTCTTGAAGCCTCTGGAGGGTCCCTGCTGCTGTGTGGTGCCCTACCTCCTCCCTCGCCCATATGTGCTCCCCAGGGTGCCTCCTCACCCTCCCTGACTCCTGCTGATGTAGAAGGGAAAATGGGGGAATTCTGTGCAACCAACACCCTGATGAAAACACCAACACCAGAATAAACTCTGAGGTGTGGGTTGGTTGCTCTTTTGCAGATGAAGAGCCTGGCCAAGAGCTTCCACAGACTGAAGGCTACCAGTATGACCAATGGTATGAGCCCATGCCACTCCAGGGACCCAGCTCCCGTCAGGATGCGTCTCTCCGGCCCCCAGCACTCACTCAGGTGACAGCATCACCGCTGCTTGGTGCAGAGCAAGAGCTGCAGCCCCCAGCAGGTGGCTCAGAGAAGGCCACCCCTCCAGGAGGTGTTTTTGTCGAGCCCCGGCCGCAGGTGGTGCCACCAGCAGGTAAGAGCTCCAGCTTCGTTCCTCTGTGACAATGCCTGTTCCCCGTTAGCAGCAGTGGGATCAAGTGTCCCTGGGGAGAGTCGCAGAGTCACACATGGGTCACTTCACACACTGCTCCCTGCCGGTGCTGCCTTCAGCCAGCGTGGTCTTTCCCTCCAGCTTTGCCCAGATATGAAGCCATGCCTGCTCTGAAGCCATGCCCGCAAACTAAGTGCACCCCTGCCAGCTACCCTGGGCAGGTGGCTCTTCATTTTCACAAGCTAAAAGCAGCAAGGGAGGTGGGGTTGTGGGCACTGCTACCACATCCATGCTGGATGGAGAAATCAGTTTCATGTCAGGCAGCACAAGGCAGGTTTTGGAGATGCAGCAGTGCAGCTTTCTGACTGCTTCCCTGATGCTGGTATGGGCAGGGACCACAATGGTCTTCTGCATCTCTTGGAGGGACATCTTGGCCACCTGGCCTCGCTTTGGAGTGGGATGATAAAAGCAATGAGAATATCTCTGATAGATATGGCAGGCAGACCAAACCCTGACTGTGTCCTTCCTTCTGCTCTGCAGGAGCAGCAGAGCCCTGGGGTGTGCCAGCATCCTCTGATGGTGTGCAGCCACCCCTGCCAGCAGAGCAGGTGAGTTAGCAGGGTCAGGGACACCACCTCATGAGAGTCTGAGGGGGATTTGGAACTTGCCAGCTCATCCTTCCATGCACTTAACTTGCATGGGACTCACCTGTCATGGAGCCAGCCACCCTTTTGGGTACCTGACAGGTTAGGGAAACCCCTTCCATCCCTCTACCTCTGGGACTATGGACTGCCCACTGCACCCAACTGTGGGTGCTATCCCTCCCCACCTGCTGTATAAAGCACACAGAGTGTGTCCCTGGGGAAGTTACCCATTAAGCTTGGCATGGAGGAATTCCAGGGATGCTCTAAACATGCCTGGGGAATCGTGCCCTGGGAACACCACATGGCAGCTCCACTCTCTGATGCCAGGAGGCGGTAAAGGCAAGGGCTCGGACCACCTCAGAGAGCTCCACCATCTCCTTGGACAGCCGCCCATCCTCGGAGAGCGCAGCCGAAGACACTGCTGAAGATCCAGCAGCAGAGGGGAAGCCAGATGAGGACAAGGTGAGCATGCAAGAGCTGACCTGAAGCCTTGTGCTCCAAGCCTGCCTGTTCCTGATGTCCACTGTGCCTGCCCTAACCTGGGCAAAGTGATGCCTGCTCCTGGCCAGTGAGAGAGGCTGTGCCCTCCTCCTATTTCTGCTGACTGTGACAACCTCTAATTGCCAGAGCTCTGGATTCAGGTGGTTTGGCTGGTTTCGGTCGAAGCCCACCAAAGAAACCCCTCCCACAGCTGCATCTGAGACAGCTCCAGACTCCTCCACTGCAGGACAACAGGTAGGGGACAAAAGGCTGGCTTAACCTGAGGTTACAGTTGTGGGGAGAGATGACACACACCCCTCTTTACTCACTATTTCTCCTGTCCTCATGCAGGTGGCTGTGCATCAGGACAGCCACCTCTCCATGGCCATTGCTGCTCTGTATGGGGACAGTGACAAGAGGAGCCCTTTTAGCTTGGAAGTGAATCCTTGATTAATAATAACTGTAAAGCTATAAAGCCTCTTTGATCCAGGAGGTCCTCAGAACACTCAGCAGACTCTGCAGGCATCCCTTGCCCTCCACTGGAGTGGAAAACAGCAGCTGGAGCAGCACTGCTTGGGCAGGTTTTAGGAGCTAAAGGGAATTTTTAATTGGAAGTACAGCACAGAGTGGGAAGCAGTCATGTGTGGTTATCCCAGTCCTGGCCAGGTTCTCAGGCTGTCACATCCATGACTGCAGGCCCAGTGTGGGCTTGGAGGGAGATGTTGGAGCTAGATCCTCCCCTGGAAGATTCCTTCTACAGTTGCAGAGCAGGAAGTCTAGGGATATTATTCCAAAACCAGCAGATAAGGAGGAACAAAGTGGGACCCAAAGACCCTGGTAACCTTTTACAGTGTGCACAGGCTTGGTGTCCACCCTCCTGCCAGGTGGTTTAACTTTGTGACAGGGGTTGCTTCCCCTGACCCTGCAGTGCCTGCTTAGCTCAACTGCCTGCAGCACTTGGGGTACCTGTCCAGCAGGATGGATGCAGAGCAGTACCCCAGAAGCACAGTCATATCTAGTGCAGAGCTTCTGATCTAAATGGATGGATATGATTTCAGGAGTGGATGCCCCCAGCCCCACCTGATGCCCCTCTGGCCGCTGCGACAAGCCCTTCGGCTCCTCTTCCCCCCAGAAACCTCGGTAAATGCTGCATGTCCTCTTGCCCCCCTCCCATCAGTCTTTCAGAAGCTGCTTCTCTTAATTTTAAGGTTTTGGGTTTTTTTGGTTGTATGCCCCAGGAGGAATGGAAGGTGAAAATCTCTTTGCTGTTAACCCAGTGCCCACTGAGGTGAGAGATTCTTGGGAAGAGGATGGTGAGGAGCCAGGAGGGCAGGTGGGAAGGGAGGTGTATTGATGGGTGGTGGTGGGGAGTCCAGGACACTCCTCTGCTTGGGTTGGCTCTGAAGTTGGGGAGTGGCTGTTAAGGTTCTCTCCCTTCACCTTTTCCAGGCCAGCTTCCACAGACCTCCACCACCGGTGGGGGCAATCCCCCTCTTCAACCCTGTCCAGGTCTCTCAGGTGAGAGCATCCTCCTGGGGGCTGTTGCTGGATAGAATGGGCAGAGGTGGGCTCTGGCTTTTGGAGGGGTGGGTGGCATCTCGCTTCTGGAGGAAGTGAGGAGATGGCTCCTGGGTTTTGGAGGTGGGAGTGAGACAGCTGCTGGCTTTTGGGAGCAGGGAGATGGCTCCTGGCTTTTGGAGCTGAGGTGTAGCTCCTGGCTTTCAGGGTGATGCCAATCTGCTGCAGGCAGGGAGATGTAGGGGACATCAGCCCTGTGCTTAAGAGTTTGGCATTGATAAGAAACTAATTTGGGGGCAGGACAATTTGGGAATGTGATGGAGGTGGCAACTGGAAGAGGACATATCCTGACTCCAGCAAGGCTTCATTTTTGGGTACAACCTTTACAGCACCTTTCTGCTTTTGCAGCTCGCTGCCACTGCTCGACCCACCCAACCCAAGAGGCTTTCCCAGCGCCGCTACCCCAATGCCTTGTGAGCAGAAAGCCAGGGAGGGGGCAGAAATCAACTGCTTTTTTTTTAAACAAAAGGGTGTGTGTGGTTATTTTGAGGGGGGAGATAGAGGATACAAGAGGGTGGCAAAGGTTTGGCCCCATGGCCCTGAACCATGAAGCTTTCATAGAATCATAGAATCAGCCAGGTTGGAAGGGACCTCCAAGATCATCCAGGCCAACCTAGCACCCAGCCCTAACCAATCAACCAGACCATGGAACCAAGTGCCTCATCCAGGCTTGGCTTCAACACCTGCAGGGACAGCAACTCCACCACCTCCCTGGGCAGCCCATTCCAATGCCAATCACTCTCTTTGCCAACAACTTCCTCCTAACATCCTGCCCTGGCACAACTTGAGACTGTGTCCCCTTGTTCTGTTGCTGCTTGTCTGCAGCAGAGCCCAACCCCAGCTGGCTACAGCCCCCCTTCAGGGAGTTGTAGACATCAAGGAGGTCTGCCCTGAGCCTCCTCTTGTGCAGGCTGCACACCCCCAGCTCCCTCAGCCTCTCCTTGCAGGGCTGTGCTCCAGGCCCCTCCCCAGCCTTGCTGCCCTTCTCTGGGCACCTTCCAGCACCTTCAACATCTCTCTTGAATTGAGTTCGTGAGGGTTCAAGCCATAAAAGGAGGCTTCGAGTTGGGAGGGCACAGAAAAAAGTAGTCCGGGGGAGAGTAGTCTGAATTGGGTTGTAGGGCAGTGCCCCACCTCACCCATTGGACTCAGCGATCGCCGGCCGTGAGTCTGTCTCAAAGCACCGCGGGGCTACGAGCATCCACCGGGGTTCCGCGGAGCAGGGAGTTTCCCGAACCCCAACGTAACCAGCTCGGCTTCTCCTGCCCAGGACCGGCCCAAATGCGCGGCGCCCCCCTTTCTGGTGGCTCACCCGCCCCATCGCGGGCGGAGCTCTGCTAGAGCTGCGGGCGGCCCTTCCCTCAGACCTTCCCCGAGGCGGGCTTAAAGGGTGACGAACGCACCCCGTGCGTGGCCTCGGCAGTGAGCTTCCCCCGGACGTTAGGTGCGGCGTCTCCTGCCGTATATAACTGCTCGCTGCTCTCTCTCCTCTCAGCTTAGGGTGAGTCGCCGGTGCTACCCAGCGTGCACTCTGCTTCATGCTAATTTGGATCCGCCCCCTGCCCGGCGTTTGTCGCCTTGTGGCTGTCCTGGGTGGAACCTAAAGCGCCGCCTCGGAGCTGCGGCGCCGCCTCCGCCTAGCACGGCGCTGGCGGGGCTGCTGGGAACGGCCCGCCCCGGCCCGCCCCGCTCCGCCCCGCTCCGCCCCTGGCGGCGTGCCGGGTTAAGAGCGGCTTGTGACGAGCTGTTCCTTTCAGGCTGACCTCCCCCACCCCCGATGGGCAGTGAGCTGGAGGGTGCTTTGCTTGTGGCAGGCTGGAGCCCACTCGTGACGGGTTATTTTATAGGTTGTGGGCATGAAACCTGCAAACTCTGAAGCTGGAACCCACTCGTGACAGGCTACGGGGCTGAAACCTGCAGGCTGCCAGGCTGTGACCCGCTTGTGGCAGACTGGGATCAAAGCCCCCTTGAAACAGGCTGCAGGGCTGAGGCCGGTTTGTACCGGGCTGAATGTCTGGGGCCCACTCGTGCCAAGCTGAGGGGACTGGGACCCACTTAGGGCTGATTGTTGCCTGCCTGTGACAGGCTGTGTGACCATAGCCCTGCCTGTGACAGGCAGCAGGGCTGGGGCCCTCCTGTGCTGAGCTGCTGTGCTCTGTGCAGCGAGGGCTGGGGAACTGGCCGAGCCTGCAGCCCCTGGGTGAGTGCACCATGCACTGGGCTGAGAGCTGCCGGGGGGAGCCCGGGGCCCGGCTGAGCAGGGTGCTCGGGGCTGTGCAGCCCCTGGGTGAGGGCACCATGGGCTGGGCTGAGAGCTGCCGGGGGGAGCCCGGGGCCCGGCTGAGCAGGGTGCTCGGGGCTGTGCAGCCCCTGGGTGAGTGCACCATGCACTGAGCTGAGAGTGGCCGGGGGAAGCCCGGGGCCCGGCTGAGCAGGGTGCTCGGAGCTGTGCAGGGTGCTCGGGGCTGTGCAGCCCTGCAGAGGAGCACCTGAGGAGCCCTTACCCCTCATCGCTATTGTTCCAAGAGCACGAGGCCGGACACAGGTGGTGCACATAAAACCTTCAGTGCACCACCTGCTTGGAGGTGCAGGGCAACACAGGTGCCTTTAATATACCTCCCGAAACAAGAGCTGCTTTAGCCTTGGAGTTGCCTTTCTGGCTGGGCAGACGCTGCAGACTGCTGCTGTGACCACACAGCATGGTAGCTGGGTTTGGCACGCAGGGCTGCACGGCTGGAAGCGACTTGCTGAGCCTGGGATACTGCGCAGGATGAAGCTGGCTGCAGGGCACAATTCCAGTGGACTTCCTAGGAATGGGGCTCCTCATCCCGGCACGCTGCTTTCTTTCTCAGTGTGAGGTAAGTGATCCCCGGGCTCTGCTGGGGCCTCTCTCCTACTTGTTCTCACCGCTCTGACGCTGCAGTCCTGAGCCCCATAACTCTTTCTGTTCCTCCGTGTCGGCTGCAGGATGATCTGGGGAGCAGTGCTCATAGGGTGAGCCTTTGTGAGGGCAGTGTGGTGCTTCCCTGGCTTTATAAGGGCTCTTTGCAATTCTCCAGGCTTCTGAATTGGTTTTAAAGGGCTGAGCTCTCTCTTTTAGGCCTCTTAAGGCATGTTCTGCTTCCCTGAGCCTGAACGTGGTCTGTCCAGTTTTTAGGCATTCTTCTTTTCACAGGAAAATTATAAGCACAGGGGACTTCTTGCTTGTGTGAGTTTGCAGCTGTGACCAATCTTGACTAAATCAGATGGTTAGTTTCTGACTCCGCTCATCCCCCTGAGGTTGTAAAGATTGGGTGGCAAAGCTTTTATGAAGAAGAGTGCACTGCAAATCCCCTTAGGAGGGGCAGCTCAGAGTGTAGCTGTGCATGTGGGGGCAGAGGGTTTCCTTACTTGCACGTGGCCCCTTGAACTTTTTAGCCTTGGTACCATGCAGGGTGTGGAGATCAAGAGTCACAAAAAAAGAGGCTTGTTTGGTGCACAACCACTGCACGTGAGCTGCATTAAGCTTCAGGTGAAGCCCAGGGAGGTGGTGGAGTCGCCGTCCCTGGAGGTGCTCAAGAAAAGAGTGGATGAGGCACTTAGTGCCATGGTCTGGATGAGCTTTGGAGGTCTCTTCCAACCTGGTTGATTCTATGAAGAAACTAAAATCCAGGAGAGGCAGTGTTGCTGCCTTCTTGCAGCAGAGAGGGTGTCTCGTTTTGGGTGAGATGTGATCTTCCATTAGCTTCTTTCTGTGGAAATGGCAGCTCTCTCTTTGGATTAGGAGGGCTGGAGGAGCTTCCCCCCACACACCTGCTGCTTTGGGCGCTTCAAAGGTGGCTAATGTCCCTGGGAAAATGGGTGCCTGGGAAGATTGCCAGCAAGTTGCTTTCTTGTGGCCTCCCAGTGAACTTGAGATAAACTGGGCCTAAGACTCCCCTTTCCTTCCTCATCTTCTCCGGAGAGCACTGGAAGTGCATTAACTTGAAGCTAATTGTTGCTCTGACTGATAGCAGCAATTAGAGTCTGTAATCCAAGACCAAGTCTGCTATCTAGAGCGTCCTAACTGCTGCCTGGGGGAGCTCTTTGCTAAACACCCTGAGCTAGAAGGCATTGAGGAAGCCCTGGGATGCTCCTGAATGTTGTAAAAGGAGGTTTGTTCCCACTGAGCTGAGCAAACTGTGCCTGAAACGCTGCCATTTATTACAGAACTGCACACCTGATCTGCCGGGGAGAAGTCTCCTCTCTTCCCCACTGCTGCCCAGCCTCTCCCAGGCAGGCTTGCTAAGATGAGCCACTGCCCTGCCTGGCTTTGCAGTTCAGGCATCTGTTTCCCTGATGCTTTCAGCTTCATCTGGGTCCCGCTGGGCATGGCAAGGCCACGCTCATTTAGAACTGTTATTTATTAGAAGAAGTGCTGGGTGATGACCCTGCCTCTGTCCCTTCAGCTCCTGGTGACACCAGTGACGCAGCTGGTCTTAAGAGGTCACTCGTTTCCCCTCGCTTAATGATCTGCTGTCGAAAGCAAGCTTTCATTGCTTGCTGGCGTGGCAATGGGACATGAATATTAATGAAACCTCGGTGGTCCTGTGGTGCTGTCACGGCGAGGAGGGCTCGTTTGGAGCTGCTGGGCAGTGCGGCCAACTCCGTGATGGAGTGATAATGAAGTGTTCCTGGACTCTGCTCCGAGGTGCTGCTTGGGACTTTGAACTTGCAGGCTCCTGGCACGGCGGCCCGGGGCCGGCTCGCCGGTTTGCGGGGCGGCCCGGGGCCGGCTCGCCGGTTTGCGGGGCGGCCCGGGGCCGGCTCGCCGGTTTGCGGGGCGGCCCGGGGCCGGCTCGCCGGTTTGCGGGGCGGCCCGGGGCCGGCTCGCCGGTTTGCGGGGCGGCCCGGGGCCGGCTCGCCGGTTTGCGGGGCGGCCCGGGGCCGGCTCGCCGGTTTGCGGGGCGGCCCGGGGCCGGCTCGCCGGTTTGCGGGGCGGCCCGGGGCCGGCTCGCCGGTTTGCAGGGCGGCCCGGGGCCGGCTCGCCGGTTTGCACAGCAGCCTGAACCTTAGCAGGAGAGGGGCCCATGGGGACGCTGTGCGTGCTGCAAACCTGGGACCGTTTGTTGCGTGCAACTTCAGGTGGCAAACGGTTTGCTTAATTGGGACCTGACGTCTCTCTGCAGCACTGAGCTGGGATCAGGGCAAGGGCAGGGACAGCAGCCTCAAATTTTGCCAGAGGAGGTCTAGGCTGGGTGTTAGGATGAAGCTCTTCCCAGGGAGAGTGATTGGCATTGGAATGGGCTGCCCAGGGAGGTGGTGGAGACTGAGGGAGGGAGACCACCTTGCTCTCTACAGCTCCCTGAAAGGAGTGAGGTGGGGGTTGGCCTCTTCTTTCAGGTGGCAAGCAACAGGGTGAAAGGAAGTGGCCTCAGGTTGCAGCAGAGGAGGATTAAGAGATCGTTAGGAACAATTTCTTCCTTTTAAGAGCTGTCAAGCCCTGGAATAGGCTGTTGAGGGCAGCGGTGGAGTCCGCACCCCTGAGGCAATGGCAAATCCATGTAGCTGTGGTGCCGAGGGACAGGGTTTTTGGCAGTTTTGGGTTGACTGCTTGTTGCAGAGGGGTTTGAGTCTGCGTTTGGGGTGAGATACGAGGCCGATTTGAAGGTTATTAAATTATGTATTGATATAGACTAAGAGAATCTCGCCCAAACTTAGGTACAGCTAACCCACACAAACCCTCTGTGCACGGCTGGTGAAACTACTTTACAGGAGGTCTGTTTATAGCCGGATTAAGCAACTGGGTAGAGGTTTTGGAAATGTCCTGGTCAGAGAGTCTGGTGGCATAAAGTGCCAATGGTGAAGTCAATGAAATTCCTTGGCAACTTGAATCAGGAGGGTCTGAAAACTCACCAATTGGAAGGCTCAGTGTCTGTGGTCCCCAAAATACATATAGCGAAAGCCACGCAGCTGATTTCTGGTGGAGCTGGTAGTTCAGTTCGAATTTGGGGCGCGCTGGGTGCGGAGGTCCCACGGGCACGGTGGGGCTGGAGCGGCGGCCGGCCGGGGGCGCCTCGTCCTATCGCCCGCTGCGCGGGTGCGGAGCGCCGGGGAACGACGGCGCACAGAAAGCGAACAGAGGCAGCGGCCCCAGGCAGCAGGCAGCTGGCAGAGGTGAGCGGAGAGAGTGGCAAGAGCCCCTTGTTTACCTGGATTGCCCTGTTCATCGGATGTGAGCCGAGATGGATGGTCCTTTGGCCACAGTATTGTCCAACAGGCTTCTGGCAGTCAGCCAAAACGCAACAAATTAAGAAGGGTCCACAAGTCTGGTACCCCCAAACGGTGGGGATACCATGGGTGGGACACACGCTGAGCGCCGGGGCTTATGCAACCTGTTTACAACCTGAGCCTTGGGCAGGCCAGACTTGGTGGCTCCTGTTGTGCCCCTTTTGTCTGTTTGATGTGTTTGCCTCTGCTTTAGGCAGGAAAACATGTCCAGGCAAGGCATATGTAAGCCTGTTTGGGCCTCTCTGGCCCTCCGCTGCACAGCTGAACTAAATAATCTTAAAGGTCTCTTCCAATCAAAATGATTCTGCTCGCTGGGGCTTGCAACACAGGTGCTGCCCTCATCATGGTGTGGGGAAAAATGGTGACCAGCCACTTGCTGCAGGCTCAGATGTGTGATGAGGTGATTGATGTCCAGCAGCCACGGAGTTTAAGGCTACATAGGATCCTAGAATCAGTCAGGCTTGGAAGGGACCACAAGGACCAGCCAATTCCAACACCCTGCTATGGGCAAGGACACTCTACCCCAGATCAGCCTGGCCACAGCCTCAGCCAGCCTGGCCTTAAACACCTTCAGGCACTTCTGTCCCTGGAGGTGTCCAAGAAAAGCCTGGATGGGGCACTTAGTGTCATGGTCTGGTTCATTGGATGGGGCTGGGTGCTAGGTTGGACTGGATGTTGTACAGGGTTAACCTTCCTGGAGGGAGTGATCTTGAACCTGACCCCCAGGTGGTCCTGACCCCTCCCCAGGGTTGGGTCTGAGCTCTACCAGGTACCGGTTCACCCACTCCCTGTCTAAAGGTCCATAAAAGCAGGGGGACTTCATCTTCTCTCTCTCTGCCTGCATCCCCATTCCTGTTTCCTGCTGCTTATTGTTTCACCACATGGCCATCATCACTACAAGGTGGACAAAACCAATTGCCATCAAATCTGGTTGTATAGTTACACGTTTTGTATCTTGTTTTCCCTTCCCTACACAATTGTAACTTCCCTACCTCAGATACCTTTTATTTATTGCTAAACTTTTCTTCTTTTAACTTCCAAATGGCAGTGAGATTATTTATTTGGGTCTGCTTTACCTTTTCTCTCTCTCCATCGAATTCCTTTTCATTTGGGAAAGAAGGGGGAAGAGGGAAGGGCATCCTGTAAGTTGTTATTGGTTCTATCAACTCTGAGTCTTTGGGAAATTTAAATTAGAACCAAGACAGATGAGCTTGGAGGTCTCTTCCAGCCTGGTTGATTCTGTGTTGTCTGTGATGTCTCCCAGCTGCGATCACGGCAGGCTGTGCTGTTGTAGCAATGTGAAAAGCCTGCCTGCATTCTGTGAAGTTGCTCACCTCCTTTATTTAACACCTGAGGATGAAGTGCAAAAGTGGGAACTGTAGGCTTTGTGTTAAGTGGTATCACAGTGTCCAGTGGCTTCCTTCAGACTGGCTTCTTTTTGCAGTAAGTGAGCTATGGACAGATCAGATTGTGGATCCTTACCTCCTGCTTCCCAAACACCTGGGAAAGATCTTGGCTGGTGCAGGAGCATCATGTGCCTGGGGAGCTGGCAATCAGTTCTGTGATTTGGTTCACATGGCCTGGGCGAGGACAGATGGGAGAAGAAAAAGAATGTTTTCTGTGGTAGGAAAACAGGTTGGGGCTGCCTGTACTCAACACTGGTCAGGCCAAACCTTGTGTGCTGTGTCCAGCTCTGGGCTTCTGGATTTCAAGAGATGTTGAGGTGCTGAAAGATGTCCAGAGAAGGGCAAGGAAGCTGTTGAGGGGCCTGGAGCAGAGCCCTGTGAGGAGAGGCTGGGGGAGCTGGGGGTGTGCAGCCTGCAGAAGAGGAGGCTCAGGGCAGAGCTCATTGCTGGCTACAACTATGTGAAGGGAGGCTGTAGCCAGGTGGGGTTGGGTTCTTCTGCCAGGCAAGCAGCAACAGAACAAGGGGACAGAGTTGTGCCAGGGGAGGTCTGGGCTGGATGTTAGGAGGAAGTTGTTGTCAGAGAGAGTGATTGGCATTGGAATGGGCTGCCCAGGGAGGTGGTGGAGTCTCTGTGCCTGGAGGTGTTGAAGCCAAGCCTGGCTGAGGCACTTAGTGCCATGATCTGGTTGATTGGCCAGGGCTGGGTGCTAGGCTGGCCTGGCTGAGCTTGGAAGTCTCTTCCAACCTGGTTGATTCTATGATTTGTAGGTAGGGTGCAGGGTGGTTTTGTACCTCCTTGTCTTTGCTCTGACACACTGGAGATACTCAGCCCTCTGATGATAATAGGAAAACTGACCTGCAGACCCCTTTCTGAGCCTGTGCCCATGCACTCCTGCAGTATAATCCCTATGAGTAAGAAGCAGGAGGGGCTGCTGTACTTGCACTCCCTGAGGGACCTGTGCCGCTGCCTTTGGAAATGTAAAGTTCTGACTATTACCTGGAGGATGTGGATTATATCCAGAGAAGGGGAGAAAAAAGCAACTACATTTGTTAGAAGCCCTTGGTGGTGTAGGGTAAAAGTGTCACCTCTCTTGACACATTTGTCTGGAGCGGAGCTGGTATCTGGCGGTGGGATGAGGAGGAGGCACACACTGCCTGGTGTTAATTACAAAGGGAAAGCCACATGGAAATGGAGTGAAACTGAATCCCACTGCATTTGATATTCCCAGAGTTGACGGCCTTGGTGCATCTCATTAGTTTTAAACCCCCTGATGGAGAGAGCTCAGCTTTGAATAGGAAATTGATATGACATGGAGACCTAGGAGAAGATTAGCTGCCTGCCTCTGAACTTGTCTAAAGGAGTCGAACATGCTCTCGTAGAGCAGCTCCCTGCGAGGAGCTGTGCCGCTTAATTAAGGCCCCTGGGATTGCACAGGGGCTGGGAGGGAGGGGTATGAGGTCTGTGTGTGGAAAATCTTGCTGCTGTTCTCTTCCCGTGGTGGAAAGCACAGGCTGTATAGGCAGCCCCAAAGCTTTACTCGGGCATGCTGGAGATCCCCAGCCCTCTAATGATGGTAGGAAAGACTGACCTGCAAACCTTG
Organism: Pogoniulus pusillus; assembly: GCF_015220805.1. Lineage (NCBI taxonomy): Eukaryota > Metazoa > Chordata > Aves > Piciformes > Lybiidae > Pogoniulus > Pogoniulus pusillus. The sequence continues at coordinate 39,172,370 of NC_087271.1, read as the reverse complement.
GGTGTTTGGGCTGTGCTTGGATGCTGGTAGAAGGTGTACCAGGCTTTGAGTTAGGGTTGAACTGACATCATAGGATTGTTTAGGCTGGAAAAGAACTTCAGAGTCCAGCCATTAACCTAACACTAAACAGCTAAACTGTGTCCCGCAGCACCACATCTACATGGTACTTAAATCCTTCCAGCAATGATGACTTTACCATTTCTCTGGACAGCTTGTTCCAGGGCATGACAACCCTTCTGGGGAAGAGATTTTTCCTAAAGTCCAGAGTTCTGGCTGAGGTGTCTGTTGACAGTGTGTGGCTAGGAGAACTTCAATTTTGCCCAGAGGCAGCTTAGGGGCTGCTTTTTGTGCCAGCTTTTCATGGAATCATAAAATTGTTATGGCTGGAAAAGACCTCCACAGTCACAGAGTTCAGCCTTCAACCTAACACCACCATGGCCATTAAACCACGTCCCGAAGTGCCTTGTCCACACACGTTTTGAACATGTCCAGAGACAGTGAGCACTTCCCTGAGCAGCCTATTCCAATGCCTGACCACTCTTTCAGTAAAGAAATAGAACCTTCTACCCAATCCAAACCTCCCCTGGCACAGTGTCAGGTCATTTCCTTTTGTTCTGTCAGCTGATACTAGGGAGAAGAGACTGACCCCCACCTCACTCCAGCCTCTTTTCAGAGAGGAGCACAGACTGAAAGAGTTGAGGCTGTGCAGGCTGGAGCAGAGGAGGCTCCCAGGTGATCTTCTTGTGGCCTTCCAGGATCTGAAGTGGGCTACAAAAAAGCTGGGGAGGGACTTTTTAGTCTGTCAGGGAGTGCCAGGACTGGGGGGAATGGAGCAAAGCTGGAGGTGAGGGGGAAGTTCTTCGGCATAAAAGTGGTGAGAGGCTGGAATGGGTTGCCCAGGGAGGTGGTTGAGGCCCCATGGCTGGAGGTGTTTGAGGCCAGGCTGACTGAGGCTGTGGCCAGGCTGACCTCGGGTAGGGTGTCCCTGGGCATGGCAGGGGGCTTGGAACTGGCTGCTCCTTGTGGTCCCTTCCAACCCTGACTGATTCTATAGAGTTGTAAAGAGCAGCGAGGTTTGGTTCTGTTTCGAGCCCCTGGGAAGATGCTGAAGTTCTAGAGCTCTGTGGGTGTCTCATTTAGATGCCAAAACACATCTGGTTGCTGAGCCCCAGTGTCTTTGCTCTAATGGTATGGAAATTGCAACAGCAAGGCAATGTCCTTGCTGTACCCAAAAAGCTGTAGCTGCCTTTTATTTGTGTTTTCTATTTTTTTTGTCAGTGCTTGAGCTGATGATAGGTGATATTTTCCAGGGAGTACAGCCCATCAGATATGCCATGCCTGCCAATTTGTACCTGTGAGCCTGTGTGCCTCAGGCCCTGCTGTGTTCACCCTTCCAATGGAGTGTTTTGTGTGTGCAGAAAGGATGTTTCCCATTTTCCTCTCGCAAACACCAGCCGTGCTGCATGCAGGCTGGAGGTGAGGTGCTAATGATGAAGAATCCACAGCTTGGGAGCACGCTGGGGTTTCAGCACTAAACTTTGCTCCTCCTGAAAAAGAACCCTGTTTGGGGTCTGGCTGATCCCTCTGGCAGGTGGAGTTTGCAGGGTGTACCCATGTCATTGTGCCTCTCGTGTCGCTGGGACGTTGCAGTCCGCGGGCAGGATTGCTGGAAGCAGAGCTGGCAGGGCCCTTTGCTTGCAGCAAGGTGATGGAGGCTGTGGAAGATGGTAGGGATCTGGCTGTCAGAATGATGCCTCTGCTTTGGACAGCCCTGCCCAAGCAGCCAGAGGGTGACAATCTCTGCTTCACTCTGGCATAGGCTTCCTCAGGGAAAAACCTCTGGCTGTGGGGGTAGGGATTCTCCTCATCCACCCTCTGTCTCTCAAGCCCTTCTTGAAGTAAACAGGCCTTCAGTTTCTCCATCAGCTCCTGTGAGGAGCCCCAGAGGAAAGCTCTGATCTCAGCACAAGACATTGCTCACGTTGATGTTGCTGGTGGGGAAAATGCTGGCTGGAGAAGGGAGGGGTATTTCATCTAACTCAGTGGTGCTGCAGCTACCCTTTGAGTAGCCTAGCTCAGGATTCACTGGCTTGGCAAAGATGGGAGCAAGTAGGATGTGAAAGACACCTATAATGTCATTCAAGAAGGTGATTAGGAAGGAACTGATTGTCTCCTGCAGGGCATTAAGCCAGGTCTGCACACTGGAGCTAGGAGCTGAAGGTTTAAACCAAACAGCATTACATGCTGTGTGCAGAGGGAGGAACTAATTCTGCCCTAGAAGTTGTCCTGGGTTTTGTGGAGGCTGACAACTATCATGGACTTTTAAAGAGGAATTTGGCAATTTCATGGCAGATAACTCTTGATGGTGGGGCTGAACACAGCCCTGCAGTGATTTACAGCTTGGGAGCCCCAGGCTGCTAGGGGCTGGAGAAATGCCCTGGGAACACACCTCCACGTTCCACCTTCTGGTCAGCTCTTTCTGTTAACATCAAGCTCAGCTGCTGCTTGAGACAGGAAGCTGAATCAGAGGGACCTGTGATCTCTTGGCCGTTGGCTGTCATGGGTGGACAGTGGTGGGTTGATGACCCCATGTCTTGGAAGGCTAAGAGGCCTATTAGATATCCTGGCTTGCCCCACCCTTATGCTGATGGGGGAAGCAAGGGCAGGAGGAGAACAAAGGCTTGGGCCATTATGTCCCCTCCCAAAGTGACAAACAGGTACCCACAGGTGTTTAGGTAGCTGTTAGTGTCTTGCCCAAAGAAGGGTGAGCAAGCCCTGGGGGCACCCAATATGGTCAGTTTGGCAAATGCCATCTGATTGGTGAACCTCTGTGGCCAAAGGAGCCTCTGCACTCGGGCAAGTAGTAGAAATGGAGCTGAAGTTGCAAGCAGTTGTGCTGCTTCTGCCTTGCTGCTCCTGCCTTAGTGTGTGCTGCTTGTGCCTCACAGAGCTGTCTCTGCCTCACTGCTCTTGGCCAACAAGTTCTGCTCTGCCTCATGCTTCAGACCAGCTCAGCCCTGATGTTTTGGGCTTTGACTACCTGGCAACTTAAGTGCCTCAAGTTTCCCAGGAGAAGGCATTTAAGTGGCTCATGCCATGGCAAGGAGTGCCACTGATATGGTGCTCTCTGCACAGCTGCAAGAGATGCTGCCTGCACCTCTGCAAAGCTCTGTGCCAAGAGGAACCAGGGTCAGGTCAGAGATCCTCTGCCTCTTTCCCAGCACCCTGGGAAGATCTGGAAGCTTCTCAGTAGCTGAGCAGTTCCAACGCTGCCACAGAGCAGCCAGGGACTATGTTGAAATTCCTACTGCACTGCAGTCAGTAGCAGAGACTTGCCCTAGGGCTCCAGGCTGCCTATTGGTGAGTGAGGCAAAGCCATTTTGTGGCTAAACTTTTCCACTGTTCTGATTCTCCTAACGGAATGAATTGCCCAGGAGCATCCTTGGGAAGATCTTCCTGACTGAATTAGCACCCAAATGTAACTCATTTGTACAGAGCTGTGGGCAGGGCTTGCCAGAAATTAAATTAACTACCTATTTTATAACCCCTGCCTTGTTAATTGGCACAACTAAATCACTTCACCACACAGTCTGAAGTAAGACTTCCCTTTCTGGGAGGAGGCTCTGATCCGTAGAGGCGTTCCAGCTCCAACGTTGGCATCGTGTGCTCTGTGGCACAGGAGATGTGCAAGTGACTCCTCCAGTGGCCATTCCTGCCTGTGCAGAAGTTGAGGGTATGTTTAGGGGGTTGTTTGGTGACAGTTCTTCTGGGCAGGTTTAGAGAAATGAAGAGCAAGTAGGATTAATAAAAGCCTATCAAAACATGTAAACATGTATCACATCTCTTTGGTAATGAAGGAGCAGTTAATAAGCATTTGCAGTCAACCTTCCTACCTGGAAGCTTTCTCTGAAAGCATATCAGGGGCTGCTCAAACAACCCATTTATTTCCATCATTTTAACAGCCTTTTTTCTCAGTGCCATCGGAGTGACTTGATTGAAGAGTTGTGTCCCCTCCTCCCCACCTACGACATGCTTCACTTAAGCCTTTGCCTGGTCTCTGGCTCTTGGCTGTGTCCTGAGTTACTGCTGCTGGATCCTAGAACTAGGGCTGCCTAGGGTCCTGCTCTGCTGTAGGTGTCAGTAGGGCAGGTGGGCAGCCTTGGGTGATGGTAACTCATCATCACCCATGTGGAGATCTCTCCCCAAAAGCCAGCATAGTCAGAAGCCACCTTGATGCCTGGCCTGACAGAGCACTGGAGTTTCCTTCTTTGCAGAGTTTCCAAACCCACCTGGATGCAGCCTGCTCTGGCTGAATGTCCATTAGCACTGGGGTTGGACTAGATGATCTCTAGAGGACCCTTCCAGCCCCCCACCATTCTGCAATTCTGGGTGGTGTGTGCATGTCACTTGGAAACAGGAGCACTGCCTGGAGGTGCAGATGATCTCTAGAGGTCCCTTCCAGTCCCCCACCATTCTGCAATTCTGGGTGGTGTGTGCATGTCACTTGGAAACAGGAGCACTGACTGGCAGCAGGATGCTTCTTCTGCTGTGCTGTGGAAGTGACACTTCCCGCTGGTGTCCCCTGAGGACTTGTAGGTCTCTATTTTTCTTAGTCACTCCACCTCTCTTCCAGGTTCCTTCAGCACCTTGGTAAGCTTCTGTACATACACATCTTGGTTCTTCTCTGGGGTAGAGAGAAATACAGGTCCCTACCTGTTGCTCCCATCATGTATGTATGGATGACTCTCATTGGTGCTGTCAGAGCAGTATTTCTTCCTCTCCATAGGCAGCGGTGTGGTGTAGGTGGCACCCAGAGCAAAGACTCGTGTGGGTCAGGGCTGGTGCAGGAATAGTCTAGATCTCCACAGTATCAGACCAGCAGAGGCACAGTGTTGCCTTGCTCCTAGCACAAAGGAGTGTTGCACCTGTGCTTCTTCCTGGAAGAGCTCTGTATGTGCCATGTGCAGTCTTAAATTGTTGCTCTCCCACCTTCCAGACTGGGCACATCCCAGGACAGGCTTTGAAAGGTCAGTGGGATTGATCCCTGCCCATTCACAGTGGCACCTTACTCTTGGGTAAGGAAAGATAGCAGTTGATGAGTGAAATCTTCCAGGGCTCTTCTCCACGTGCCTGTTGCAAGGATTTCAGTGGTGAGGCTGTGCTGCTGCCTTGCCTTTCCCTGAGGCCTGGGGAGCTGGGAGCCATGTGGCTTGTGATGTTCCCCTGGGATTATCCCCTGCTCCCCTGTCTGAGGATGTTTTTGGGCTCTGCTTTGTGAGATAACTAATAGGCCTTGTCCCAACAACCTGAGAAGATAAATAGTTCAACATGTGCAGCCACCTTCCCAGGTCCTGAGGCCTTGGCAGGAGCCAGCACTGTGACAGATGGGCTGACAAGCAGGGCTGACACAACTGGGTCAGTGTGAATGTCGAAGGGGTGGAAGCCATGTCTCTGTCTTCCCTCTGCTTGGCACCCCAGTGCCTCTGGGCCAGACAGTGGCCACTTATCACCATCTCCTTCAGTGTCTGCTGTAAGCTGGCAGCATGAGAGCCTTGTCTAGAAGAAAGACACCAGTCTTGGTCCTCACAGTGCTCTGCAGAGCTGCCATCTGTCCTCTCCTTGGATGCTACTGCCAAGGCAGACTGGGAACATAACCCAGCACTGATGCTGTGTCAGAGAAGTATCTGGTTAGACTCTGCTCTATGCCTTTTGCCTTCCCATCACATTGTGATGCTGCCTTCACTCCAAAAGAGATGGCCTTCATATACCTGCACGTGTAGAAGCCTAGGTATGTGTTTTTCAGAGAGCTCCAGCTTTGTGGCTTGGTACCTCTTTGGTTGTCTGCCCTCCTGAAGTCTCAGCACTGTGTTCCTCTCCTCTCCCACCTAGAGCCAGCTTGTGTGCTGCAGGAAAGGGTTAGTTGTTTGGAAGAGGCTGTGCAAATAATCACGTGTGCTGCTGCTTCTGTAGATGGGTGAGGAAAATTTGGCAGGGCAGCTGCAAGCGAGCATCCTGGAGCGGGGAGCTGAGAGCTCTGAGCCGGTCTGACTGTGCGAAATCCATTAGCCACGAGCGGAGCTGCTCCTGCGCTCAGCATTCACTACCTGTTACGAGCTGAATTAGCCCCTAATTCCTGTCCCTGGCAGTTAAAATGACTCAGACAGTTCTTTTTGAGATGGGGTATTGCGTCTGACTAAGTGCTCTGCAGCCATGCCTCTGCTGCCTGTTAGATTGTCCTCAGGAATGCAGGGATGGTCTCGTCTTGGGGTCAGTGCGGGCTGCTGCTGTCACCTGCGTGTTGCTGTGGGCCTAGGGCAGGTGCTCTGCTTTGCTATAGGAAAGCAAATATTGAGCCACATCTGAGGATTCGATGGCTGCAGGTTTAATAAGATCAATACCACCCCTGCAAAAGATTACATGGTATGCTAGGCAGCAAATAGACCACTTATGCTGGATTTGGAAACCATTTATAGAGTCTATTAGAGATGGGGAGGTAGAAGGGACAGATTCGGAATGAACTGCACAGATGCCTTGGTTGAGACTCCAGTGTTAAGGGTTTTGCAGTCTGCTAAGTATCAGAATTAAAAGCATTATAAATGAGAAGGTTTTGCCCAAGAAGTAAAGACTTGCAACCGTGTCATCAGCTGACATGCAAGAGCTGGGCTGTGACACCCATCTGCCTCTTGCTGCTGCCTGTGGAAGGGATCCACCTCCTAAAGTAAAGGCAGTGGCATGACCTTGCCTGGAGGCTGAAGCCTCAACCTTGCAGATAGAGCAGAGCTGCCTAGAAGATGTGTGCTTGTTCCTGGGTCTGTTGGTCAGTGCTGCCATTGAGAGTGAGGATTCTGTCCCTCTGTTCTGCTCTAGTGAGGCCCCACCTGCAGTGCACTGGAGTCCTCAGCACAGGAGAGACATGGACCTGTTGGAGTGGGGTCAGAATTGGCCATGGAAACAGTCAGAGGTCGAGGCCCCCTCTGCTGTGAGGACAGGCTGAGAGAGTTGGGCTTGTTCAGCCTGGAGAAGAACATGCTCTGAGGAGACCACCTGGGGGCCGTTCAGTGCTTAAAGTGGCACTTCAGAAGGCTGGGGACAGACTTCTTAGCAGTTGTGAGAGGGCAGGGGTGGTGGGTTTAAACTAAAAGAGGGAGATTCAGATTAGAGAGAAGGAAGACCTTGTTTTTTCAGTGATGAGGCACTGGGCCAGAGAGGTGGTTGCCCTATCCCTGGAACCATTCCAGGTCAGGTTGGACAGGGCTCTGAGCAGCCTGAGGTAGTTGCAGGTGTCTGTGCTGGTGTCAGGGGGATTGGACAGCATTCTTTTTTAAAGGTCCTTTACAACCCAAACCATTCTCTTGGTTCTTCCTGCAGCCTTGAGAGGTGTTGGGAGGGAGTATCAGACAGAAGAGCCTGCCAAGGGGCAATCTTGGAGATCCTTGCTGCTCCCAGACAGCAAGTTGAATCTTCCACTCACAGTTGGCAGGTCAAAAGGATCATAGAATCACCCAGGCTGGAAGAGACCTCCAAGCTCAGCCAGTCCAACCTAGCACCCAGCCCTGGCCAATCAACCAGACCATGGCACTAAGTGCCTCAGCCAGGCTTGGCTTGAACACCTCCAGGGGCGGCGACTCCACCTCCCTGGGCAGCCCATTCCAATGGTAAGTCAGTCTCAGAGGTGTCTCGTGCTGTGGAACATCCTCTTGCTCCCTGCTCCATCCCTCACACTGTGCTCTCTGCAGGCAGTGATAATGCTGCTGCCACGCTGGGCTGGCTTGAATTGAGAAGCAGCTTTTGGGATCAGCCTGAGTGGGCCCAGGTCATTCTGTTGGTCTTGTTTGAGCTGGCCTTGTGGCTCCATCCCCTCCTGTGGTGTGCCCTCAGAATAATTAACTCTAATAACAGATGAGTGATGGCCTGGCTGGTCGCCCTGCCCCAGGGAGCGAGGCAGGGCACTCATTTCTCCGGCGCTCTGTCCGGTCTCATTGGAAGTGCCTGCAGGATGAATTACAGTGCTCCCAGGGAATCTGCAAAATAGGATCACAGGCCAATTGAATCCATCTGCAAAGCAGGGCAGGACGATCTATCACCCCCACGGAGGGATTCCACCCCCCACCTCCCCCTTGGAATCAGTAAGGACAGCAGAGGTTTAGAGAACAAATGCTGTGGTGTAAGGAGGAGCTGGATCAGGACTTGCTGGCTGAAGGTGGGTGGTGCAGAAGTGAAGTGGATGCTAAGGGTATACATGGGAGGAATGGCTCATTGGTGGGTAAGCAAGCAAGGGATTTATACTATGGAACTGCTCAGCCTGCTGCCTCTGGAAGCAGAATAATGTGATGTGAGCCTCTGGGAATGTTCCATGGGGTAAAGTGTGCTGGGAGAGGCAGGAGCTGAATATATTTACCAGCTGTGGAGGTTTTTGGGATGAATAGCAACCTGCACAACTCACTAGAAGCAGCCTTAGTAGGATCCAGGCAAATGCTGTGACCCACATGGGGGTCTCGGATATCCTGAACGTCTCCAAAAGCTCAATGCTGACCCAGGGGCAGCTGAATGCAGCCCTCAGGGTCCAGATTAGCAATTCCTGGCCGGTTACCCTGGCTGTGCTCCCCAGGGTCGCTCAGCTTGGCTTTTGGCCCTAGGGTGGGTGGGCTGCCGAGGAAGGAGTTAACCCCCTTGCACTCCGGGCGGATGGAGGCTGGCCGTTCCCAATCCTCCCACCTCCTCCAGCTGGGATGCTCCAGCCATTGCCCAAGGGGGAAGGGAAATGAGTTAAACCCATCTTCAGACACGTTTGTATTGATTCTGTCACTTTCTTGCTGCTTGCTGACAGGTGATGGATGGCTCATAATGCGACCGGCACAGTACATTACGTTTCCCATCCAGGGACTCCTAAATCATTTCAGATTTTCAAATTCCCTAATCAATATTTTATCAGTAGCAGGAGGAAGCGGAACGGGCCCATTTCTCAGGAGGCAGAGGAGCAGCTGCCTGCCTGCACGCCCTCGGTGCGCCGATAACCGCAGCTGGGGCGCTCCTGGCCTGGAGCAGAGCCCTGTGAGGAGAGGCTGAGGGAGCTGGGGGTGTGCAGCCTGCAGCAGAGGAGGCTCAGGGCAGAGCTCGTTGCTGTCTACAGCCACCTGAAGGGAGGCTGCAGCCAGGTGGGGTTGGGCTCTGCTGCCAGGCAAGCAGCAACAGAACAAGGGGACAGAGTCTGAAGCTGTGCCAGGGGAGGTCTAGGCTGGATGTTAGGAGGAAGTTGTTGTCAGAGAGAGTGATTGGCATTGGAATGGGCTGCCCAGGGAGGTGGTGGAGTCACTGTGCCAGGAGGTGTTCAAGAATAGCCTGGCTGGGTACTTAGTGCCATGGTCTGGATGATTGGATAGGGCTGGGTGCTAGGTTGGCCTGGATGATCCTGGAGGTCTCTTCCAGCCTGGTTGGTTCTATGACTTTCTATGACTGTCAGCACAAGGACAAATAACTTCTTGGAGTGGGTCCAGAGGAGGCCACAGAAACAGCAGAGGGCTTCCAGCCCTTAGACTATAGGGGCAGGCTAAGGGAGTTGGGGTGCCTGGAGAAGAAAAGGTGCCAGAGAGGCCTTCTTGTGGCCTTTCAGGACTTAAACAGGCTGTTAAGAAAGATAGAATCAGAATGAAGCAGGTTGGAAGAGACCTCCAAGATCGTCCAGCCCAACCTTAAGGGGCAGACTTTGTCGCAGAGCCTGTTGTGACGGGACAAGGGGTGATGGTTTGAAACCAGAAGAGGGAAATTTGGACTGGAAGACATTTTTTACCCTGAGAGTGGTGAGACACTGACCCAGCTTGCCCAGAGAGATGATAGATGCCCCTCCTCTGGTACCATTCCAGGTCAGGTCGGATGGAACTCTGAGCAGCCTGATCTAGTGGAAGGTGTCCCTGCTGACTGAAGGGGGTTGGACTAGGTGACCTTCAAAGGTCCTTTCCATTCCAAAGCATCCTGTGACTCTGTGTGTGCTTGAGCTGGCCCTGAGCAAACAGCATGTGCCTTTCCACGCTGCTGCTGGCATGTGCTGTGTGTGGTCCAGGATGAGGCGTGGTGAGACCTGGTGTGATGGGGCTGAATGAGGCTGGGGAAAGAAGTAGCAGTGCTTTTCAGAGGAAGTGCAGGAGGACTCTGTGCTGTTAGGGGACTGAGGCCCATATTCAGTGACTTGCTCTGTACTGGGCTTCCCTTCCCAGTAGCTCTCAGTTCCCACCTGGCGTTCTGCTAGACCTTGGGATGGAATAGCACAGGGAATAATGGATCTGGTTCCTCCTGCTGAGAGAACTGGAGGCAGCACAGAGCTTTGTTTCTTCCCCTGCAAGATGATCCTGGTGAGACAACCAGACAGGGAGAGCAGGAGCATGCCCATCTGCTCCAAAAATGGCTGCTGTCCCCAAATCCTCTCTATGTTGAAGGTCCTGCATGTGTGCTTCCTGCATCCCCTGACCTCTTCTGTTCAACAACCTCTCTCTGGTGTATTACCTGTTCTCTTGGGCTGCTCTTCTTGTTTGGGTGGGTTTTTTTATTCCCAGGCTGGATGCTTTCCAAGTAAAAGATTTATTTGTTAGATGTTTATCTTCTCCTAAAGAAAGCCTCCAAACAGCACAGATGTGAAGCTAAACATAACCTTCCTTGTTACTGTCACCTCTCCTCAGCATTTGCCTGGGTGATCTGGTGTCATCTTCGCTTCTAAGTGTTGTTTCACAGCTCAGCTGTAACTTGCTGCTGGAGCATGCAGCACAGTGCAGCCTGCCAGAGGGAGCAGGGTTGCTGGCTGTGGGAGCATGTGGCTGGAGTTCAAGGTGGCACCTGCAAAGCCTGTGTTGACTTGCTGGCCCTGTCCCAGCCTGTGTGGGGACTTCAGCCCTTCCAGCAGTGGTGTGGCATAGGCTGTGCAGAGGAGTCAGGCTCTGCTGGGAGAGGTGCTTTAATTGAAAACCTGGTGTTCACAGGAAAAAAAAACCACAAAAACCCAACTTACTGCCTTGGTCTCAACTTCTACATAGCCTCTCTTACAGGGAGAAACACATGTGCTTACCTGCTCTTTCCTCAGCACAATAGCTGCCCTGGTGGGGATCATATCAGTGGGGATCTGATTGATGCTGATCAATATCTAAAAGATGGGGGGGCAAGAGGATGGGGCCAAACTCTTTGTAGTAGTGCTCAGTGACAGGATAAGGGGCTATAGGCAATGCCAAGTACAAATCCAGGCTGGGCAGTGCCTGGCTGGATAGCAGCCCTGAGGAGAAGGACTTGGAGGTGCTTCTGGACAAGAAGCTCAACAGGAGCCAGCAGTGTGCACTTGCAGCCCAGGCTCTGGTTGGCATTCTGGGCTGCATCAGCAGAAGTGTGGCCAGCAAGGCCAGGGAGGTGGTTCTCCCCCTCTACTCCACTCTGCTGAGACCTCACCTGGAGTACTGCATCCAGCTCTGGAGCCTCTGTTACAAGAAGGATGTGGAGATGCTGGAGTGTGTCCAGAGCAGGGCCATGAGGATGCTCAGAGGCTGCAGCAGCTCTGCTGTGAGCACAGACTGAAAGAGTTGGGGCTGTGCAGGCTGGAGCAGAGGAGGCTCCCAGGTGACCTTCTTGTGGCCTTCCAGCATCTGAAGGGGGCTACAAAAAAGCTGGGGAGGGACTTTGGAGGCTGTCAGGGAGTGTCAGGAGTGGGGGGAATGGAGCAAAGCTGGAGGTGGGGAGAGTGAGAGTGGCTGTGAGGAGGAAGTTGTTGAGCATGAGAGTGGTGAGAGGCTGGAATGGGTTGCCCAGGGAGGTGGTTGAGGCCCCATGGCTGGAGGTGTTTAAGGCCAGGCTGCTCTAGGGTAGAGTGTCCCTGCCCATGGCAGGGGAGTTGGAAGTGGCTGATCCTTGTGTTCCCTTCAAACCCTGACCCATTCTATGAAGTTGGAACCCAGAAGGTTCCAGCAGAACATGAGGGAAAACTTTGCTGTGAGGGTGCTGGAGCCCTGCAGCAGGCTGCCCAGAGAGGTTGTTGAATCTCCTTCTCTGGAGAGATTCCAAACCCACCTGGACAGTGTGATGCTGAGCAGCATGTTTTGGGTGACCCTGACACCCTGCTTAGCAGAAGGATTGTTTTAGGTGATCTCCAAAGGTCCCTTCCAACCCCTATTTAGGATTCTGTGACTGCTCTCTTCCCTAGAGGCAGTGTGCATGCTGGGAGCCAGCTCCTGCATCTCTGGTTGATCACTGCAAAAAGATGCCTGGCAATAACTTCCTCTCCCTCTTCTGCAAGCCTGAGTCTGATCTGCTTGAGCAGGAATCCTTCTGTCTTGTGGCTGTTTTGAAGTTGAGTCTGAAAGGCCTGTGGTGCTGTGGGGCTCCTGTGGCCACGCTGTGCTGGGCTGTGTGTCTGTGGTTCCTGGAGCAGAGCAGGAGAGAGGAGAGAAGCTCCTGTGTGCCTCCCAGAGAGACAAGGTATTTGTCACGGAGCTGTCACCAGCCCCTCTCAAAGCAAACTTAGCCAGACTACCTGCTGCCTTCCTCTCTAATGTGCAGTGGCATGAACTGCCTTTGTCCCTCTGGCTTTGATGGTAGCCTCTGCTTGTTGCAGTGCTTGCTGAGGATACGTCATGTGTTCCTCTGCAAGGAGGACAAGAGGCAGACCCTGACCTTGGTGCTTCCCAGTTGCCACCTTTGCCACGCACACATGAGTCCCTGTCAGTAGCTGATCTAGACAACTGCTGCACTCGGCTGATAAACTCAGTCCTTCAGCAGAAGAGAAGTTCATTGTTTGGGCACAGACTGTTTCTCTGCATGAGAGATGTCCTGAAAACACTGTGTACCTGAGAGAAAAATGGGCCCCTACCTTCTGAAAGAGTTTGCTGTGGAATTGTGTGTTGTCATTCTCGCCTTGTGTGGTTGCTGTGCCTGGGGAAGAGGGGAGAGGCTGGGAAGCTGGCAGTGAGCAGTACTGTGGGGTACAGCTCAGACAGGAGGGGATGATCCCATCATACAGTTGGCTCCCTAAAGGGCAGTGCTTAACCTCCATTTGGCCTTACTGTAAGGAACATGTACACCTCTGAATCATAGAATCAGCCAGGATGGAAGAGACCTCCAAGCTCATCCAGCCCAATCTAGCACCCAGCTCTGTCCAGTGGTCAACCAGACCATGGCACTAAGTGCCCCAGCCAGGCTTGGCTTCAACACCTCCAGGCACAGCGACTCCACCACCTCCCTGGGCAGCCCATTCCAATGCCAATCACTCTCTCTGCCAACAGCTTCCTCCTAACATCCAGCCTAGACCTCCCCTGCCACAACTCCAGACTGTGTCCCCTTCTTCTGTTGCTGCTTGCCTGGCAGCAGAGCCCAACCCCACCTGGCTACAGCCTCCCTTCAGGCAGCTGCAGACAGCAATGAGCTCTGCCCTGAGCCTCCTCTGCTGCAGGCTGCACACCCCCAGCTCCCTCAGCCTCTCCTCACAGGGCTCTGCTCCAGGCCCCTCACCAACTTCCTTGCCCTTCTCTGGACACCTTCCAGCACCTCAACATCTCTCTTCAATTGAGAAGCACAGAATTGGACACAGCACTCAAGGTGTGGCCTGCCCAGTGCTGAGTACAGGGGAAGAAGAACCTCCCTCATCCTACTGGCCACACTGCTCCTGAGCCAGCCCAGGACACAGCTCCACTCTACATCTTGCAAGCTTTAAACTGTACTTGGGCATTCTGGACCCTGGGGGTCCCGGATGGATCTCAAGTTAGGAGTGGGATCTGTGTTCCTCAGGATATAACCTGAAGTTCTCAACTTGGCTTACCAACCCCCTCAGCTGGCAGGGTCAGGGTATCTTGTCCCATGTGCAGTGGAACAGAGCTGCTTGTGCCTGTACAGAGCTGTAGTAAGAAAAGAGACCTCTGCTTTTTTCTCAGTTAGCCCTGTTCTTTGCTGTATGTAGGCAAGGAGGACATGGGCTGAAGATACCCAGAGAGTTCCTGACCGAGCTGGCAGTTGCCAGCCTGACCAGAATGCCTTGCAAGGAAAGGAGTGTTGGCTTTCAAATGAGCTGTGGTGGCATGAAGGGAAAATGCCCTGCTGGTTTCAATAGCTGCCTTAAGGGAAGTCCCTTTGTTCCTTTAGCCTTGTTTAAAGTGGTCTGAGGAGGTGGAATGGTCCTGCCTCTTCTGGGGCTAAGCTGGATGCTGATAAGTAAAGAGCTGCTTTTCCCTGCCAGCCACTTCTACCAAGCCAGAAATAGCCTGCTGGAGTAAGCTCACCATAGCAGCATTTCTCATTCAAAAGTTAATAAGCTTTGAAATTGGATTTTAATCAACTAATCTTTGATCCTAGGTGGTAGAGCTTGGTTAGGAAGGTCCAGTAAACCAAGCTTCTTTCTTCTGTGCTGTCTGTTTTTTGTGCCCCAGTCTAGCAAAATAAGAGCTGGGAGATGTTTTAGCACTTGAGCACTTGCATGGTTTTTGGGTTGGTGTTGCACCTGCAATTTTGATCTGATCCATCCCATGGATGGATAGAGAAAGTGATCTCTGGTGGACACCTGCTCTTCCAAGGCTGAAGCCTGTAAGTGTTTTTTAACAGCTCCTTTGGGGGAAAGCACTGGATCTCTTGGAATCCAAACCTTTAGTAGAGATCAAATGAAGTGGGACAAGGGATAGAAGAAGTGCTGTGCCCCTAACCATAGGTTGGAAGAGACCTTAAAGATCATCAAGTTCCAATCCCACTGTCATGGGCAGGGACATCTTCCACTAGACCAGGCTGATCAAGGCATTGTCCAACCTGGCCTTGAACACCTCAGTGTTCCTCCTATTCTCAGCATCAAAATAGGGTACCATGAATCCTGCCTCCAACAGAAATGCAAAACAGTGCTGTGGGGGCACCTCTGGAACTCCTCTAGTCCAGCCTGCCTGCTCCAAGCAAGCTTAGCTAAAGCAGGCTGCCCAGGACCACAGCCAGTCTGTGTCTGAATGTCTGCAGGGATGTTTGCCTCTCTGGGCAACCTGTTAAGGTGTTAGGTTGTCCTTACAGGTCCTGTGTTGAAAGGGAATTCCTTGTACTGAAATGTATGCCTCTTAGCACTGTGAAGAAGGTGACTCTGTTGCCTTTACTCTCTCCTCTGAGTTATTTATGCATGTGGATAAGATCCCCCTGAGCCTTCTCTTCTGGACTAAACAGTCCCAGCTCTCTCAGCCTCTCTTTGCATGTTGGAACCTTCAAGGCCTTCATCATCTGTAGCTGGACGTTGGGGTTGTGTAGCTACACTTTCACTCAAGGGCTGGGTTCAGTTGAGGCTTTTCCAACTCATTATTCAGCCTCCCCCATCAATCTGAGCGAACGCTCCTGTCTTGGTTTGCTCTCCAAAGACTTTTCTGTTGATCAGATGGAGCAGAGGCTGATTTTATTTTTTCAAAGCTATATTTAGATGCTGGTGCACAGGCACCAGTTTCCTGCAGATCTTCTGGCTTAGCGAGCTCCCCGGGGACCAAGCAGCTCCTCCCTGCGCTTGTGGAATGGTCAAACGGAACGGGAGAGGCTTCTTCTGGCAGCAGAGTAACCACACCGAGGCACTCTGCTGCCTGCTTGCTGTGCTCCTTGGCTTCAGAGCAGTTCCAGGGTGCAGTTTTGGGCCCCTCAGTGTAGGAAAGACATTGAGGTGCTGGAGTGTATCCAGAGAGAGGCAACAAAGCTGGTGGAGGGTCTGGGAACAGGTCTGGTGAGGAGTGGCTGAGGGAATTAGGGTTGTTTAGTTTGGAGGAAAGGAGGCTGAGGGGAGACCTGTTTGTTCTCTACAGCTCCCTGAAAGGAGGCTGGGCAGAGGTGGGGGTCAGTCTGTTCTCCCTAGTAGCAGGTGACAGCACTAGAGCAAATGGCCCAAAATTGTGCCAGGGCAGGTTTAGGTGGGATATTAGGAAGAGTGCTCAGGCATTGGAAGAGGGAGGTGGTGGAGTCACTGTTCCTGGTGGTGTTCAAGAGAAGTGTGGGCATGGCACTTCAGGACACACTTCAGTGGCTGTGATGGGCTTAGGTTGAGGCTTGGATTCCATCATTGTAGAGGTCTCTTCTAACTGAACCAAGAGTCTAAGGAGCACCTCTTTCCCTAGCATCTCAGCACCCTGGCTGCTGGGAGAGTGGGACAAAGGCTCTAGTCCAGGCTTCCCAGGGGTGGACTGATTTTGATAGTGTGCTGGTGCTGGGCAAGCCTGCCGTGCTGTCTGTGAGCAGAGTCCCTGCACGTCTCTGCACTTCTGCTAGCTGTTAAAGAAGATGTTGCATTTCCCTTGCCCTGGGCTATGAACAACCAGCTAGACATTTGTCATCTTTCCCTTGTGGAAGGACAAGGGAGGGAGTGGAATCATCCCTCCAAACACACTTCATGAGGCAGAATATCTCTACCCAGTATAAAAGTGCCCTAATGGCCAGCTCTGAGTGTTTGCAGTGCTTCTCAAGGGAGTTAAGCCCAATGATGGTACTTGCCAGCAATATGAACTGTGGAATGTCAGCTTCAGGGGGCTGTCCAGCCTCTGCTGGTTTGACAGGTAGCTTGAAGGGAAGCTGGTCTGCTGGACAGGATTTAACTGGAAAACAGCCTGCTCAGGGTGAGTCAGCTTCCTCTGCAGGTGATGCTTCCAGCCACTCAAAGCCACGTGATGAATTAAGAGTGATGTTAATCTAACAAACCCCAGGCCAACACAGTTGTTAGAGCTGATGGTACCAAGTTATGAAGAGGAAGGAAGTTAGCCTGGTTACCAGCCTCGAAGGGCTCTGGATCTTGCAGATCTGGAGGCTGTCAGTTTCCAAACCTCCCCAGGCTGCAGGGGGATTTCAGCTGGTCTGACCTTCAGAGGGAGCCCAGAGTAGGTTTGGTGCCCCACAGAGTGACAGGCAGGGTCTCAGACGCCCTTTGTAGGGCACACTCAAGTTATAAAGGTCTAACACAGCCTTGTGGTGAGGAGAAGATGCTTTTGCATGAGTCTCAGGTTTCCACTCCATTTGTTTTTCCCTAGCTAGGCCTAGTTTTCTGCTGCTTAACTTCAGATAGAACCCCCTTAGCAAACAGCAGTCTTTTCTTGTATTACCAAGGAGCAAAAAGAGAATTGCTCTTGTGGCATTTGGTGCTCAATTATTTAGGAGAAAAGTTACCCAGTCCCATAAGAGAGCAGCAAGAAGTCTGCTGTGGCTGAACAGCATCGAACCACTCAGCTTGTCCTTAAGGCTTCTGAAAGGTGTGAATGAGCTGCCAGCAGCTGTGCTGGTGGGTGTGAAGGCTGGATCCCACTGCCCACCTGGGGATGCTGTGAATGTTGCTTTAACCTGCTTAGGGCTTTCCATCACCATGCTTTAGGGCCTGGTTTATGGCAGGACTGTGACAGGCTGCATGGGTGGGCAGAGGCCAATGGGATGAGACTGAACAAGGCCAAGTGCAGGGTTCTGCACCTTGGCCACAACAACCCCAAGCAGCACTACAGGCTGTGGCCAGAGTGGCTGAGAGCAGCCAAGCAGAGAGGAAGCTGGGGGTGCTGGGAGAGAGGAGCTGAAGCTGAGGCAGCAGTGCCCAGGTGGGCAGCAGAGCCAATGGCATCCTGGGCTGGCTGAGGAGCAGTGTGGGCAGCAGGACAAGGGAGGTTCTTGTGCCCCTGTGCTCAGCACTGCTCAGGCCACACCTTGAGTGCTGTGTCCAGTTCTGGGCTCCTTAGTTCAAGAGAGATGTTGAGGTGCTGGAAGGTGGTGAGAGAAGGGCAGCAAGGCTGGGGAGGGTCCTGGAGCAGAGCCCTGTGAGGAGAGGCTGAGAGAGCTGGGGGTGTGCAGCCTGCAGCAGAGGAGGCTCAGGGCAGAGCTCATTGCTGTCTGCAGCTGCCTGCAGGGAGGCTGTAGCCAGGTGGGGTTGGGCTCTTCTGCCAGGCAAGCAGCAACAGAAGAAGGGGACAGAGTCTGAAGTTGTGGCAGGGGAGGTCTAGGCTGGATGTGAGGAGGAAATTGTTGTCAGAGAGAGTGATTGGCATTGGAATGGGCTGCCCAGGGAGGTGGTGGAGTCGCTGTGGCTGGAGGTGTTGAAGCCAAGCCTGGCTGAGGCACTTAGTGCCATGGTCTGGTTGGTTGGCTAGGGCTGGGTGCTAGGTTGGCCTGGCTGAGCTTGGAGGTGTCTTCCATCCTGCTTGATTCTGTCATCTCTCAGCTTGTGTCCAGCTTTCTTGCCCATTTGACCCCCCAGCGATGGCTGAGCATGTTGTCAGGTTTGGGGACTTCTCCATGTACTGTGGCAATTGTCTGCTTGGATGAGCACAACAAGCATAGCTCAACTAGAAGAGATCACCTCAAGCTCTGTCTTCCTTGTTACTGCCAGCCATGGGAGGAGAAGAATCACTGGAGATTCTCTTGTTGGTTATGTGCATGTAGAGGAGACACTGGTTGTAGGAGAGGCTGTGTAGGTCACCTGTCCCTGCTGCCATGTTTAATCTATGTACAGCTATGGTGTAAAACCAGAGAGGTGCTACTTCACACCTGCCATTGTGAAAAGCAAGGTGATGCAGGAGCTTGCTGACACACAGAGCTGGCTGTTCTCTTCTGGAGAGCAACTCAACTTACAGCCAGCTGGTGACTGTGGTCCTGTTTTGCTGCAAGTCTTAAGGGTTTCAAGATTTTCAGGTGTTGTTTGGGATGGTTTCTGGTTTATTGGGATTTTGGGGGAGGAGAAAAAGGCAGAATCATAAAATCAACCAGGGTGGAAGAGACCTCCAAGATCACCCAGGCCAACCTAGCACCCAGCCCTGGCCAATCAACCAGACCATGGCACGAAGTGCCTCATCCAGGCTTTTCTTGAACACCTCCAGGGACAGTGCCTCCACCACCTCCCTGGGCAGCCCATTCCAATGCCAATCACTCTCTCTGTGAAGAACTTCAGGTAGAGGTCATGGAAGTTAGAGGTCACCAGGGTCTGAGCTGTGAGATCAGAATACTGGAGACTAAATTCTGACTCCTGAAGTTTCCTCCCAGTCAAACAGAGCAAGTTTTTTTCTGCCTGCTCACAGCTGGGCACCCTCTGATCTGGTCTGTGCTGTTGGTGCCCTCATCTTCCTCAGCTGCCTTTGTGGCTTCATCTCCCTGAAGAAGGTTGGCACTTGTAGCTGTCTTTTTTGTGGTTGTGCCGTGTTGTGACAGGTTTGGATGTGGTTGTGGGAGCCAGTAGGAGGATGCTGTAGAAATGCTCTGTGCTGTGATCGGGCAGTGGGGACAAGAGGGATGGGATGGAAAGCTACTGAAAACTCACTGCTCCACAGAGAGAGGAGAGTGTTTGCCTGGGGCTCTTCCCAAGGACTGGTGCTCAACGTCTGCTCTTTGCTGGTGATTCCCAGGGGTCCAGCTGTGGGGAACCACTTGAAAGATCTGACTCTGCTTAGAAGTTTAGACTGAGGACCCATCCAGACAAGTGCTGCCCTTTTGTTTTGTATTCTTTTAATGCTTCCTTTAAATGAGGGTGGTCCCCAGCTCCTCCTAGGGTATGCAGCTACATCAAGGGGGTACTGTGGTCCAGCTTTGTGTTACGTCACAGTCTTACTAGTGCCAATGCAACCCTTACAGGACATCACTTACAGAATGCCAGAATGTGTTAGGTTGGAAGGGACTTTGCAGTTCCTAATTCCAACCCCCCTGACATGGGCAGGGACACCTCCTACTAGACCAGGTTGCTCAAGACCCCATCCAGCTAGGCTTTGAACACTCACATATGGATGAGCTATGGAGTTGGCTTCTCTGCCCTCCACCCTGTCCCAGCACAGAGTGTCACCCCCAGCCCAGAGCTCATGTCTCATTCCTAGTGAAGGACCAAGTTGCCTCAGAAGGAAACCCTGTCCAGATGACAGTCCCCAGGGCCTGCTTTACAAAGAGGTGCCAGAGCTGCGGGGGCCACAGCCTCACTTAAATTCCACCAGCAAGCTTGCTGGTGCCAAGTCCCATTTGCATCACTGTGAAAAATGGTAAAATCATCTCTAGGTGTGCACTAAAATACTCTAAATTTTGCAGAGCATGAGGCATGAGTCAGGCATTGAAACCAGCATCCAAAGGAGGGGAGGGTGTGGGGAGAGGCAGCAGGAGCGCTTATGAAATATTTTGTTTCACTGGCAAGAGGACAAGAAATAATTGGGCCCTAAATCAAGGAAATGGGAGAAAAGGAACAGCAAATCAAGGGAAATGGTGGAAAATTAGGTCTTAGAGTAGAGAAATGTGTACACATGATCATGGTGGTTCTGGCAGAGGTGTATGCCCATAAATCTTGTCTTAACCTCTTCCCTGCTGCTTTGAGGATAACAGTGTCAGGTTTGCTGACCCTATTTGGCTTTTCTAGCAACTGCTGGATTTGGCTTCAGCTACCTGGCACTGAGCACCCATCAAGTGGCCTGAAGCCTCTTCAGAGCTGAGCAGGGAGCTCTCAGGTTGCCTGGACTCCTTGGGGCAGCCTGGAGAAGGTTGACCATCAAAAAATGGTCCATCGTGCAGCCCCATCCTGTGTCTCAGGTAGGGTTGGGTAGATGGGTTGAGCTACAGAGGACTCTTCTCTGGGGCTGTAGTCTGTGGGTGTGAACACCTCAGGATTCATGTCAGCAGGAATGGCTGATGTGGTCTGATGCTTGTCCCCTGCCAACTAGTGCAAGTCTCAATCTCCAGAAAGTGAAGTGGCCTTTAAGCAGCTGGGGGAGAACATCATGATCATGCCTGACCCTCACTGCAGGCACCAGCCGACTGCACTTGCAGCTGCGTCCTGGCAGGACGCGCTGATGTGGTTTGAGGGCCGTTTCCTTTCTTGAGACCTTGAAGAAGGTGACCACCAGGACAAATGAGGTGATTCTCCCCCTCTGCCCTGCCCTCGAGTCTTGTGAGACTCCCACCTGGAGTGCTGCATCCAGTCCTGGTGCACCCAGCACAAGTAGGATGTGGAACTGTTGGAGCAGGTCCAGAGGAGGGCCATGAAGTTGATCAGAGGGCTGGAGCACCTCCCTTAGCTGGGCAGGCTGAGAGAGTTGGATCTGTTCAGCCTGGATTTGAGCAGGCTCTGGGGAAACATTAGAGCACCTTCGCAGTACCTGAAGGGGGCTTACAAGAAAGCTGGAGAGGGCCTTTATATGAGGGCTTGTTGTGATAGGATGAGAGGGAATAGCCTGAAGCTGGAAGGGGGCAGATTTACACTGGAGATTAGAAAGGAATTCTTTCCAGTGAGGGTGGTGAGACACTGGAACAGGTTGCCCAGGGAGGTCATGGATTCCCCCTCCTGGAGGCGTTCAAGGCCAGGTTGGATGAAGCCCTGAGCATCCCTGCCCAGGATGGGGTGGTTGGAACTAGGTGATCTTAAGGTCCCTCGCAACCCAAAGCATTCTCTGAAGCTAAGGTGATTCTGTGACCTGCAGCGTTCTGCAGAGACCCATAC
Source organism: Pogoniulus pusillus (assembly GCF_015220805.1). Classification (NCBI taxonomy): domain Eukaryota; kingdom Metazoa; phylum Chordata; class Aves; order Piciformes; family Lybiidae; genus Pogoniulus; species Pogoniulus pusillus. The sequence goes on along the minus strand of NC_087271.1, from coordinate 39,150,976 downwards.
ATCTCCCTTCCCCTTCACAGGATGTTCCAGCAAGCTCTTGCAGAGTCAGCATCAGTCAGGGTTGGAAGGGACCACAAGGAGCAGACAGTTCCAAGCCCCCTGCCATGCCCAGGGACACCCTACCCTAGAGCAGCCTGGCCACAGCCTCAGCCAGCCTGGCCTCAAACACCTCCAGCCATGGGGCCTCAACCACCTCCCTGGGCAACCCATTCCAGCCTCTCACCACTCTCAGGCTCAACAACTTCCTCCTCACCTCCACTCTGACTCTCCCCACCTCCAGCTTTGCTCCATTCCCCCCCCCGTCCTGGCACTCCCTGATATCCTGAAAAGTCTTTCCCCAGCTTTTTTGTAGCCCCCTTCAGATGCTGGAAGGCCACAAGAAGGTCCCCTGGGAGCCTCCTCTGCTCCAGCCTGCACAGCCCCAACTCTTTCAGTCTGTTACTGCTGTTAACCTGTGATTCTTCTCTTAAAAAAACCAAAGTAAGAGAACCTCCTCTAGGCCTTGCTGGCTTATTTTTCTGATTAGAAACCAAAAAGAAAAAGCAGCTGAAATATTAAAAGGAAGCTTTCCCTGTTTGCTTTCTCCCAGCCCTCCCTCCCACGGCACAGTGCTCATTAACTCCCCCAACGCGCGGCTCAGACGTGGCCTCTGGTTAAAAACAGCAACCACCCTCATGCCTCGCCTGTTTCCCGGGAGCTGGCAGCCAGACAATAACACCAGTGGCATCATCTTCATCAGAAGATGTCAGCCCCTCTGTGAAATTTCAGTAACTCAGACTTGGAGTCAATTAAATGAAAACTCATGAGTTCTGGATAGAGAAGCAGCAAGAGGAAAGCTGCTGTTTGAGAGAGGCTGCTGGAGGAGCTTCTGCTCTGCTTGTCCCTCCTGGGGGCTGTTTTGGACAGGCAGAGGTTTTTGTTCCTGGGGTTGCAGGTTGTGTGAGTTATTTTACTGTGTGGTTCCCTCCCCGCCTTGGTTTGTGAAACCAGCAGAGCCGTTCTGAGCTGCTCTGATATTTGGGGGTAAAAGTACCCAGCAAGAGCGAGGCGCTAAGTTATTCTGTTGGAAACAAAAGTCTCAGCTGAACCTTGTTCTAAAATAGCCAACCTAAGCCACAGCCACGTGGTTGCCTGTGGTTTGAGGAGCTCTGTTGTGCAGGTGAAAATCTTGTCTCACTTATGCTTGATATCTAAATCATAGAATCAGGCAGGGCTGGAAGGGACCACAAGGAGCAGCCAGTTCCAACCCCCTGCCATGCCCAGGGACACCCTACCCTAGAGCAGGCTGCACACAGCCTCAGCCAGCCTGGCCTCAAACACCTCCAGCCATGGGGCCTCAACCACCTCCCTGGGCAACCCATTCCAGCCTCTCACCACTCTCCTGCTCAACAACTTCCTCCTCACCTCCACTCTGACTCTCCCCACCTCCAGCTTTGCTCCATTCCCCCCAGTCCTGGCACTCCCTGACAGCCTCAAAAGTCCCTCCCCAGCCTTTTTGTAGCCCCCTTCAGATCCTGGAAGGCCACAAGAAGGTCCCCTGGGAGCCTCCTCTGCTCCAGCCTGCACAGCCCCAACTCTTTCAGTCTGTGCTCACATCAGAGCTGCTGCAGCCTCTGAGCATCCTCCTGGCCCTGCTCTGGACACTCTCCAGCATCTCCACAGCCCTCTTGTCCCAGGGGCTCCAGAACTGGATGCAGTACTGCAGGTGGGGTCTCAGCAGAGCAGAGCAGAGGAGGAGAATCACCTCCCTGGCCCTGCTGGCCACACTTCTGCTGCTGCAGCCCAGGCTCTGCTTGGCTTTCTGGGCTGCAAGTGCACACTGCTGGCTCCTGTTGAGCTTCTTGTCCAGCAGCACCCCTAAGTCCCTCTCCTCAGGGCTGCTCTCCAGACACTCCCTGTCCAGCCTGGATTGGTGCTTGACATTGCCTCCACCCAGCTGCAGGACTTTGCACTTGTAATGGAAGCTTCCAGAAATTTCCAACACAGTCTTTTAATCTGTTCTTGTTTGGGTGTTGGCCCATCCTGGTGGGAATCTGGTGTCAGCCCACCCCTGGGTGCCCAAGGATGGCAAACCCAAATTGAAGCACTTAAGGCCTGAGGAAGTGCTGTGAGTTTGTGTGACAGTGGAGCTGCTGATCCCAAATTCCCACAGGAAATGCTGTGTGCTCAGGGCCAGGCTTTCATATGGCACCTCGTGGGATGTCCCTGTAAGGGAGGGAAGCCATCACACATTGTTTCAGTGTGGGAGGACCTGCATCCCTTTGGATACTTGGGATGACTATCCTGATCTAGCTGAAGGGAGCTCCTTCATCTCCATCTGTCAGGGGAAGCTTGCTCTGGTGTTACGTGGCCCTGGGGCTTGGAGTGCTTAATATTATCCTGGATCCTCTTTCAGGTTACACCAGAGGCAGATTTAGGTTGAACATTAGAAGAAACTTCTTCACTGAAAGCGTTCTCAAACATGAGAATAGGCTCCTCTGGGAGGTAGCTTAATCCTTGGACCTGTTCAAAAGACCTGGAGATGTGATGCTGAGGGACCTGGTTTAGCACCAGCCTTGGTAGAGCTACATAATGTTTGGACCTGGTAATCTTAGAGGGCTTGTCTGACCAAAGCAATTCTATGATTCTAAGGTCTGTGCAGTGAGTGGTCTTTTTTTGAGCCATTGCAGCAGAGCTAACACTGATGCCAGCAGCAGCTGAGGGTATCAGAAGCTGTCTGGGGCCATTATGGAGGAATTCAAGTCCTGGCCACCATGCTGTGTCCTAACAGCTCCTGGCTGAAGGCATGTTCAGGAGGTGTCAGGCAAAACTTCGTTGTTTTCTGCTGTTAGAAATGCAGAAGCTGCTGGAAGATGCTGTTGTGTGGGATGTGTGTCCAAGGCATACCAGCATAGCTTTTTCTGCCTGTTTTTCCATCCCTTCAGTCCCTGCTTGTTTGTTTGCTGCTGTTGTGCCTGTATGGGTTTTTTTCCTCCTCCTCCCCCTCTCCCTCCTTCATTTCCAGCATCAAGAAGTTCTTTAGTCCGTGAGTGCGTGGGAGCTTATTGTGCACGGGGAGCTGCAGCACAAAGGATTCCAGAGACAATCTTGTTTCCTCTCAGCAGCACAAGCCACCCGGCCAGATGATTCAGAAACACAACATCTGCGAGTCTTAAAAGAACGAGTTCTGCTCTGTTTGACTGCAGCTTAAAGCAGAGGGGGGACGGGGGAGGGAGAAGCCGTTCAGGAGCCTGGTGGGTTTTGTCAGGCCACTGGTGGTCCTGCGGAGCAGCTGCAGCCCAGCCTGTGCTGCTGTGTTGGTGGATGTCTGTGGTGGAGCTGGGGCTTCAGCTTGCAGCTGGTCTGTAGATGAGGCATGGGGAGATGGCTCCCCAGGTAGGCTCCTGCTTTAGCACCAGAACGGCTGCCCTGGTGTTCAGCAGGGCTCAGAAACCTGGATGCAGAGCTCCCTAATGGAGTGGTTCTGCTTTCCCTCAGTGGCAGCTGTGAAGAGCTCTGTGCTTTGTAGGACAGACCTGCTTCCTTGGTAGCAGCCTCAGGTTTTCCAGTGCTCCCATTGACCAGAGGAGTGTTGTGTAGGTCCTGAATACTGCCTCTATGGAGAGCCCCAGAGTTGTATTGCCAGCCCAGGCACATGGTGACTGTTAGAGGTCAGAAGCATGTGAGGAGGGAGTTGGGGAGACTGTTGGGTCCCTACATCTCCCAGTGCTGTTCCAAGTAAGGCTGTTTGAATGTTGTCTGGATGCTTGGCGTTCTCTGGCCTCTGTAGCAGCAATGGGAGAAGCTCTGAGCTTGGGTTCAGCAGATCAGTTTAGTCAGTGGTGTGTCTGAGAGGTTTGCTCTCCAGCTCAGTGCAAGCTCTGCTCCAGCTGGTGTACAATAGGCCATTTCTGATCAGTGAAATCCCTTTCAGACATCCCATGTCAGAATCTGCAGAGGAGAGGGCTGGGTAACCCCACCCCACAAGCCATTCCCTCCAGACTTCTGAGAGAATGCATTTCCATGGTTCAGCCTCCTAGCTGAGATGTGCTCTGTGATATGGCAGGATTTGGGTGACTCATTCCATCTCTCCTTGGGTGCTCCTTGGTGCCAACTGGGAGAAGAGGAGGAGTTCAAGAGAGTGGCAGAGGCAGGGAGCTTTAAAATACCCCTGTGATTGCAGAATGATATTTCTTTTAACCTTTCAAGTCACTGCTTTGCTTCCTCTCAAGGCCTCCTGCTTTGATTTCCCGTTCACAGTTGTCATTCTGGCAGCCCCTGGAAGAGAGGAGACATGTGTGGGGTTAAAGAACAGCTGCAGGAACATAATTAATGCTTTGCAACAGCTCTGAAGGCCTTTAGCACCTTGCCGTGACCCAGCCTGTAACATCTGTGCATTGGCAGTAGCCAAGCTGTAAAACTTCCCTCCTCCAAGCCCAGCACAAAGCAACTGTCGCCTGCCTGAGGCGTGCAGTCAGGGCAAACACTTAACAGCTCAGTCCAAGAGCAGGCTGCAGCCCAAATGGCAGGGCTTTGGGGGCTGGGAATGGCAGTGGTAAGGGGCTTCCAGCTGCTCATCCTTGATGGTGCCCAAGGAAGGAGGTGGAAAACCACTGTTTGTGCAGACAGTTGATGGGCAGAATAGGACCCATGCACATGTGAGCGTAGCATCAGCCCCTTTGCTTGTTTGTATTCCTACCCATGGAGTGGATCTGGGCAGAAGCCAGCGCCCAAACCCTGCCCAGAGCTGTCAGGATGGTTGTCTGCACAGCTGTCACCTCCCCCAAGGGATGCTGAGTGTGCCCCCATTTGGATTGTGTTTTATCAAGGTCTGTCTTTTGCAGCACTTTTCTGTGGCTAAAGGACACCTTCAGGGCTTGCCACCCTCATTTTTATGTGAGCTGTAACTCAGCACAAAGACGACACACAAGTGACTCCAACTCCCAGGAGCTCCAGCTTGCATCCTCCTTTCAGTCATAGACTCAGGCAGGGTTGGAAGGGACCACAAGGAGCAGGCAGTTCCAACCCCTCTGCCATAGGCAAGGGACACCCTGCCCTAGAGCAGCCTGGCCTCAGCCAGCCTGGCCTTAAACACCTCCAGGGCCTCAACCATCTCCCCCAGCAACCCATTCCAGGCTCTCACCACTCTCATGCTGAAGAGCTTCCTCCTCACGTCCAGTCCCAGGACACAAGTGCTAGCTGGAGCTACCTTAGTGGCCAAAGAGAAGATGAACCAAGTCCACTTTGGTTTTGAAGATTAACCTTTTTTCCCCTTCTTCCCTGTCTCCATTTTCCTCCCTATTTCACTGCAGCTAACCCTGCTGGGTTTCCAGCCTTTCAGAGCCCATCCTATCCAGCTGGACATGAGTGAGCTTGCCAAGGGCAAGTGTTTGTCCTCTGCTCCTTTTGGTTGTCTGAGAGGCCTGTGAGGGATGGCAAGCAGCCCTTGATCTTTGCCTAACCAGTGACAAAGCTGGGGAGGGACCTGCAGCACAAACCCTGTGAGGAGAGACTGAGGGAGCTGGGGGTGTGCAGCCTGCAGAAGAGGAGGCTCAGGGCAGAGCTCATTGCTGCCTGCAGCTGCCTGCAGGGAGGCTGTAGCCAGGTGGGGTTGGGCTCTGCTGCCAGGCAAGCAGCAACAGAACAAGGGGACACAGTCTCAAGTTGTACTGGGGGAGGTCTAGGCTGGATGTTAGGAGGAAGTTGTTGTCAGAGAGAGTGATTGGCATTGGATTGGGCTGCCCAGGGAGGTGGTGGAGTCACTGTCCCTGGAGGTGTTAAAGCAAAGCCTGGATGGGGCACTTAGTGCCATGGTCTGGTTGATTGGCCAGGGCTGGGTGCTAGGTTGGCCTGGGTGATCTTGGAGGTCTCTTCCAACCTGCTTGATTGTGTGATTCTAAGTGGAGTTCCTGGCTGCTACTGTGTTGCTACAGCATCTCTGCCTGATAGAAATTCAGCTCTGTTTCTCATACCTGGATATTTTCTGGGACAAATGGGTCTCATTTCTGATTCTAGTCTCCCTTTGGTGGACCAGGCTGTCTGCTCCCTGGGAGAGGTTTGTGCATCCGAAAGGCTGGAAGGAAGCATTGCATTTCTCTGCTGTCTGCTGCCAGAGACACTAATCCAGCATTTGAATTTCAGCCAGGTAGCTGGAAGGGACTGCATCTCGACACCTTCCACTGATGGACTATCCAGCACTGTTTCTCTTCACGCCTTCCTCTCCCTCTCTTGCCTCTGGGCAGGAGGGAGGTGTTGCTGGAGAGAAGAACTTTCTTTAAAGAAATCTTTTGCTTCACAAGTCAGAGGAGGATGTTTTGCTGCATCTCTGATGAAATTTCTTCCCTCCAGAAGAAAATGTGGTTGAGTTTGCAATTGGCTCCCTCTGGGTAATAAAAAACATGGGGGTTACTTCAGGGACAGCAGCTGGAGAGTTAGGGCTGGGTAATGGTATATTATTGCAGCTCATATCTTTGTGTATGGAGCTTAAACAATGCATGAGCCACAGCATCCCTGTAGGCTTAGTGAGCTCTGCAAGTTGTGTGGCCTTCCTAGGGCACTCCTGGAGATGGATCTCTGGTTTTGCAGCGTGGTGTGTGTTGATGCCTTACTGCCACACACGTGCTTACATTCTGCTTTCCTTTTCCTTCCATTACTGCCTTGCTGGGAGGCAGCTTGGTTTAGATTTCTAGGGCTGGACTACTTTTCCTTTGTAAACACTCCTAAGGAGGTATTGGTTTATCATTTTGGTTTTCTTTCTGGTAGTAGAGCCTTAGGGTCCTATTTCATGACCAGCTCCTCTTGATGGGTGCTATGCAGTCATCTCCTCCTCACCCTGTTAGCAGTTGGGGGTTTTTTGTTTGATTGTTTTGTGTTGGTTGGGTTTTAAGAGGACTTGAGGAAGCAATAAAGTGTTCTTTTAGTTTGGGAACTGAGGCTGAAATAGTCCTTGGTCTGCTGGCCAGTCCAGTATCATGCATGTCCAAGCTATGCTGGTTGGAAAATGCTAAGCAAGCTGCTGCAGGCTGCATGAAGTTGGAAGGAAGAGAGCATAATGATGGGGGACTGAAAGCTTGAGTGACTGAAGGTCTGGTGGCAACAGCCAGGAGCGTAGGAGAAGCCTTTGGGCTCTGCAGCCATGACAAAGCTGAAGTGGGAGAGAATAGGGCCAGGTACATCACCAACACTTGCTTTGTCCCCAGGGCTCTCCATAGCAGTAATGTCACCACACTGACTCCCCACAGGAGTCCACTGAGCTGGTGGAAGCTCTAGGAGGGCAGCACTGGGCAGAGGACCAAAGCAAACCTGTTTGCCGGCACTGGGCAAGTGCCTGTGCCTGGTGACCTGGAGTGCAGTAGGAGGTTGTGGGTATGTGCTGGTGGCCAGCTGTGCTGTCTGGGCTGGCAGTCCACCGTGCCATGGGGCTGCTATACCAGTGATTCTTTCCACAAGTCTTGCTGGGCACTGAAAAGCCTTTGGATCATGGTAGGGGACCCAGTCTCCAAACCACCAGAGCAGCCACTGAAGCATGTGCACAGAAGAGACCTGCTACCCTGACGGGGTGATACAAGCCATGTCCAGGCCTGCAGCATCTCTTCTCCAGGTGTGTGTTTTGTTTGGTGCTCAGGTTGCAGAGGGTCCCTCTTTCCTTGTGTGTGGGCCAACTCTTACCACAAATAATATGGCTCTTCCTGCCTGAGCTTTCTCCACAACAAGCAAGAACAAGACATGGCCATCAGAGAATGAAGCTCTGACAGGAGGATGCTAGTCTGGAGATACAATATATGAGCCACCTGCAACTCCTTGTTCCTGGCTGCCTGCAGAGCATGGTGCCCACCCTCCTCTGGCTGCCTGGCACAGGAGGGAGCAGCACCCAACCAAAGCCATTTGCAGTACACTTACCACTGCAGGTGGCCTGGGAGTGCAGGACCTCCCCAACCAGCCAGGCTGGGGCTGCAGCATCCGAGCAGGGAAGGGTCTTGGATGAGGACAGAAATGGGCTGCAGGAGGAAGAAAAGAGTGGTGGATTAATAAATTGGACAAATGGGATTGCCATGGCTCTCGTTCGTGGTCTTATCTCCTCAACTCCAAGGCAGTGATTTCTGAAAGCAAGCGAATGGCAAGCCTGCCTGTGGAACACAGACAAAATCCCAAGGGTTTTGTTCAGGAGCTGCTCTTTCCTCCTCAGAAGAGGCTTTCTCTTTGTGCAAATGCATTTGCTCTGCTCAAATCCCCTTGAAGTTATTTTGTGGCGGAGGCCCTTGAACGCTGGCGTTGGGAGGAGAACACGGCGTGTTTGCACCAGTTTCTGCTCGTATGGGTGGTTTTATCCCCCAGTGCTTGCACAGCCAGTTCTCCTGAAGCAGGGAAGCATTACATTCCTCTCCTTTGCTTGCTCTTAATGGGGCTTCTAGAGACGCTGAGCTCCTGTGTGAGCAGGAAAGCAGCACTGAAAATCAGATGTGAGAGCTCTCCAGCCCTCTGTTTGCTTCCTTCTTATTCCAGTGCATCCTGCAAGACCCCAGATGTGAGACCTGGTGTGTGTGCTAGCTACCAGCTTGTCTTGGGACCTCCTGTCTGCTTTACAGCCTTATGTATCTATACAGCCTTTCAGTATGGGGGCCTACAAAACAACTGGGGAAGGACTTTTCAGATACCAGGGAGTGACAGGTCTGGGGGGAATGGAACAAAGCTGGAGGTGGGGAGAGTCAGCCTGGATGTGAGGAGGAAGTTGTTGAGCAGGAGAGTGGTGAGAGGCTGGACTGGGTTGCCCAGGGAGGTGGTTGAGGCCCCATGGCTGGAGGTGTTTGAGGCCAGGCTGGCTGAGGCTGTGGCCAGGCTGCTCTAGGGTAGGGTGTCCCTGGGCATGGCAGGGGGGTTGGAACTGGCTGCTCCTTGTGGTCCCTTCCAACCCTGACTGATCCTAAGATTCTATGTAGTGGAGTACTCAAACCAGTGAGTTGCTGATCAGGCCAGATGATGGAGACCTGACCTGAGTGCTACTGCTTTTAGATGGTGGTCACCTTCCTTTCATTGCTGGGCATAAATCTCTCTGGGGTTCCAGGCAGAGATGAACACATCAGCGAGAGCCTGGCTGTGGAGTCAGAGCGAGCGGCTGAGCACTGCTGGTGTGTGGGTGTGTTTGCAGTCCTGTTGATGTGGCAGGATGCAAAGGACTGGTTAATCAAACTGGAGAAATGAGGTGCCACCTGGCCGTTTCTCAGTTGTCACCTGGTGATCAGACAGAGCAGCTGCTCTGACAGCCCCAAGCACTCAGGCAGTGGTGTTTGACAGTGAATTAAACAGCAGGACCATGTTCTCTGCTGCTTTGCTCTTACAAATTGGGACTGAGTCCTCCAAACCACCTGCATGTGGGAGGAAGCAAAACCAGGAGTGTAAAACAGAATGAATCAGACTGGTCAAGTAATTCTTAAATCTTCTCTCCCCTGGACTAATCTCCTCCAAGCCAATCTTTGCTCAGGTCAACTGCTTTTAATTAGCAAGCTTCATTGATCAGGGCAGGAGTGGGAGCTGGAGGGTTGCTGTCCAGGTCTTTTTAATTAGAGGCTTTTCTTTCTTGCAGAAGAGTTGGTATTGTCCAGAGAGGAACCTGGCAGGAAGATCCTGGGATTGTTTGAAGGAGTCTGACCTGTGGTCACCTTTACTGCATCTCTCCTGGCAGTGTCAGGGGTTGGCTAATTTTCAAGTGGAGAAAGGAGAGAGGAAGAGAGAATTAGCCTGACAGCAGGTTCTGGCGATGCTGGGAGTCACTGCATGGCTATAGATGCAGGCAAGGGTCTGAGAGTGGTTTTCTTCCTTTCTGGGAAAGGCAAACCCCCCAAAGCTGTTTGCAAACATCACCAGCCTCCCCAGCTCAGGAGGATGCTCTTCTCCAGTCTGCTTTTCCAAACAGGGCTGTGCAGCCACATGAGTCCCCTGTAGTCAGCATTGCTGAGGGCACAGCTTGAATATGGGCTTGAATTCAGGGCCCTCACTACATGAGTGACACCGAGGTCCTGGAGTGCATCCAGGGTAGGGCAGCCAGACTGCTGAAGGGCACAGAGAACAGGTCTTGTTAGGAGTGGCTGTCTCAAGTTGTGCCAGGTGAGGTCTAGGCTGGATGTTAGGAGGAAGTTGTTGGCAGAGAGAGTGATTGGCATTGGAATGGGCTGCCCAGGGAGGTGGTGGAGTCGCTGTCCCTGGAGGTGTTTGAGACAAACCTGACTGAGGCACTTAGTGCCATGGTCTGGTTGATTGGCCAGGGCTGGGTGCTAGGTTGGGCTGGCTGAGCTTGGAGGTCTCTCCCAACCTGGCTGATTCTGTGATTCTAAGAGTTGTGGCACTGTTAGCAGGTCGTGTGATGACTTGTAGAAGCAAATCTATAGGCTGTCGTAATGTGGTCACTGGGTGAGTGCTCTCTCTGCCTCCAGGCCTCTTGCAATCCATAGGTAAGGAAAAAGCATCTGATTAATTAGCACAGATTTGTTATTTTATGTGTTTGATCAACTAAGCCATGAAAACTTTGAAATGCAGTTAAATCAAACAGCAAGGAAGTGGCTTTGTATCAAACTATCGAATTAATATAATTACCTTATTGATTAAATCATCAAATAAACCTACAGCTCCTTTATCTGCTTTACTTAGCCATTTGGGAAGGCAACTGCTGAAGGCTGTGTGGTCACCCAGTGAGACCTGGACAGACTGGAGAGCTGGGCACAGTGGAGCCAAATGAGGTTCAACAAGGACAAGTGCAGAGTCCTGCACCTGGGGAGGAGTAATAAACTGCACCGGTACAGGCTGGGAGGTGACTGCTGGAGAGCAGCCCTGGGGAGAGGGACCTGGGAGTGCTGGGGGAGAACATCCCTGGCACAGCAATGTGCCCTGGTGGCCAAGAAGGCCAAGGGGATCCTGGGGTGTATTAGGAGGAGTGTGTGCAGCAGATCAAGGGAGGTTCTCCTTCCCCTCTACTCTGCCCTGCTGAGACCTCCTCTTGAATACTGTTTTGAGTCTCCCCAGTTGCAGAGGGACAGGGATCTGCTGGAGAGGGTCCAGCAGAAGGCTACAAGGGTGATGAGGGCACTGCCTTATGAGGAGAGGCTGAGGGACCTGGGGCTGCTTAGTCTGGAGAAGAGAAGACTGAGAGGGGATTTAATCAATGTTTATAAACATCTGAGGGTTAGGGGTCAGGAGGGGGGAGACAGGCTCAGCTCACTGCTCCCTGGGATAGGACAAGGAGCAATGGGTGTGAGCTGCAGCGCAGGAGGTTCCAGCTCGACACAAGGGGGAACTTCTTTGCTGTAAGGGTCCCAGAGCACTGGCACAGGCTGCCCAGAGAGGTTGTGGAGTCTCCTTCTCTGGAGCCTTCCAAGGGCTGTCTGGATGTGTTCCTCTGTGATCTGTGCTAGATTGTGTGGCTCTGCTGTGGCAGGGGGGTTGGATTCGATGCTCTCCTTGGGTCCCTTCCAACCCCTAACACCCTGCGTGCCTGTGAACTGCCTTGTTCAGCTCTCAGTCCCTGAAGCACCTGTCTCAGTGCCCACACTGCCTTTATATTCCAGTCAGAGAGCTGATCCTGTGGAGGTGGGCTCTGGCTGAATCTCCTGTGGAGAGCAAGGCTCTGATGTCCATTATAGCTATCAGCCAAAATGATATATATTTGGGTAAGAGGTGATCTCTGGCATAGCTGCGCTCTCCTCAGTCACCAAGCCTGAGCTGGCGTTACACAGCTTGTTGTGTTTCAGATTGCAGGAGGAAAATGCTGGTGAGTCATGACTCTTCAGGGTTAAATATACCACAGGAACATGGGCACCTGGCATGCTGAGCTACAGCAAGGGCTGCTTTTTGGAGTTGGGGAGGTGCTCATGCCATGTCTTCTCCCAGACCCTTCTTGGGTGGCTTTTTCTTTGCAGTGGGCTGCCTGTTCTTGTGTCTGGAGAGTGAAGCAAGTGGAAAATTATGAAAATATATAATATTCAAGTAAAGTCCACCTCAACACGAGGAGTAACTTCTTTAAGTGTGGCAGAGCACTGGAACAGGCTGCCCAGAGAGGTTGTGGAGTTTCCTTCTCTGGAGACTTTCAAAACCTGTCTAGGGGCATTCTTGTATGACCTACCCTAGGTGATCCTGATATGGCAGGGCTGGAGGGGGAGGGGTTGGGCTCAGTGATCTCCAGAGGTCCCTTCCAACCCCCCACTGTTCTGTGACTCTATGAATATTAGTTTTATTAACTATTACTTTTAAGAGAGACAAATGTGGAGACCTCCCCAAAGCACTGATGTTCTGCTGCAGGCAATTTTAACCAGCAGTTTTAGTTGCTCACCTATTCAATATATTATCAGACCAGAGAGCTGGCTGGAAGTTGCTTTCTTAGAGCTGTCAATTATGAGACCCTGCCAATGGCCCTGTTTCTTGGTAGCTTGCCAAAAGAGGGAGAGGAAGAAGCTGTGTCAAAAATGAGGTATGTAAGGTAGAGCCTAGCAGCTGCAGTGTGAAGCTGTAAAATGTGGGCTTGACTTTAAATCAGTGTCTGCTTCCCATTGGAGTAATCCAGATCTTTAACCAGGCAGCTAGCCAGGAGCTGGATGTGATTAGTTGGAGCCATTATGATCTGTGAGTCCACCTCCACTGACCCTGCAGAACTCCCAGCTTGAAAACATTAAGAACTTGCCACAGTTTGGTGCTAAAACTGTCATAGAGCCCACAAAAAGTTTCCTCCTCTCTAGGCAGGTGCAAGACACAGTTGCTGCCTTGGCAAGCAGATGTTTAACTTGGTTTTAAGCTTTGAAGCAGTGTAGCCAAGAAGGCCAATGACATCCTGGGATGCCTGGATCAGGAGCAGTGATCCAGTGTGGACCTCATTGCTGTCTACAGCTACCCATAGGGAGGCTGTAGCCAGGTGGGGTTGGGCTCTTCTGCCAGGCAAGCAGCAACAGAAGGGGACAGAGTCTCAAGTTGTGCCAGGGGAGGTCTAGGCTGGATGTGAGGATGAAGTTGTTGGCAGAGAGAGTGATTGGCATTGGAATGGGCTGCCCAGGGAGGTGGTGGAGTCGCTGTCCCTGGAGGTGCTCAAGCCAAGCCTGGCTGAGGCACTTAGTGCCATGGTCTGGTTGACTGGCCAGGGCTGGGTGCTAGGTTGGCCTGGCTGAGCTTGGAGGTCTCTTCCAACCTGTTTGATTCTGTGGTTAAGAAGTGTGTGGCTAACAGGTCAAGGGACTCATAGACTCATAGAATGGTCTGGGTTGGAAGTGACCTCTAAAGGTCATCTAGTCCAACCCCCTCTGCAGTCAGCAGGGACATCCTCAGCTAGATCAGGCTGCCCAGAGCCCTGTTGAGTCTCACCTTGAATATCTCCAGGGATGGAGCTGTATGTTCTGAGGCTGGAATAAAAACTTTGTGTTGCAGCTTAACCAGCATCATCCAGGTAGCTTAATGGTTTGTGAAGATAATTTCCCAGAGTTTCAATGCAGGAATGTGCAGAGTTCCCAAGGATTATAGCTGGTGTAACCCTTCTGCTCTACTCTGCCGTGGCGAGGCCACATCAGGAGTACTGTATCCAGTTCAGGGCTCCCCAGTTCAAGAGAGAAAAGAAACTACAGGAGAGAGTCCAGTGGAGAGTCACTGAGATGCTGAGGCAACTGGAATCTTATGAGGAAAGGCTGGGAGACATGGGGCTGTTTAACCTGGAGAAGAGGAGACTGAGGGGGATGCTTAGAAACATCTATAGGAGGAGGGCTCAGTGGTGACAGTGATAGGAGAAGGGGCTCTGAGTAAACGTAAGGGAGAAAACTCTACTTTCAGAGTGGCAGAGCACTGGAACAAGCTGCCCAGAGAGGCTGTGGAGCCTCTTATCTCTGGAGGCTTTCAAAAGCTGTCTGTATGTGCTCCTGTGTGATTTGCTGTAGGTGATGCTGCCTTAGAAGGGTGTTTAGGTTAGGTGATCTCCAGAGGTCCTTTACAGCCCCTACCATTCCACGACTCTGAGCTCGCTTAGGAGTTGGGCAAAACGGCTGGGGGCCTTTCAGAACGTTCCAGTTTTGGGTTCAGTTTACTGAGGCAAACCTCAGCCCCTCTGGTGAGTTCTGCAGCCACCCCCCTGCTGGCTCATTGCTGATAAGTGATGCAATTTCAGCCTCATCCCAGCTGACAGCAGTGGAGATGACTCATCCCCGGCACCGTGGCTGGGGTGTGAGGTTAGAGAGGAGAACAAGCAGGATAGATTCGGGAGGAGAGGCTGTATTGTTTCTTCCAGCTCAGGGCTGCTGGCTCAGACACCACCAACCGTTACTGCTCTCTCTGAATTCTCACTCCTGACATGCCTGAGCGTGGGGGAAGGCACAACCCAGGCTCGGCTTTGTGCTGTGCTCAAACTTCTCCGTGGTTCCTCCTCCTGCAGGAAGCAGCCACTCCGCAGGCGAGGCGTGAAAAGCATGCCCTGACCAAATTGAAGGAGACTGCCTTGGCAGGGGAGGGATCCGAATAACCTTGTGCTTCTGTCAGTTTTGGGGGGAGGTTCCCAGCCTTCCTTGGATGCAGATTTCCCAGGGGTGATGCTTTTTGTCACGCATGTGGTTCTTCGCTTCTGGCAGGCTGCCCTTGGCGCCGTCTATCGCTTGAGATGAAAAGTTGGAGCGAAGCATCTCCTTGACACTTTGGGAAGCAGCTGAAACATCAGATTCACCTTGAAATGCTGGCAAACAGCTTCGTGGGGGCCAGCATCCATGCCATCCTGCATTGCCAGGGCTGCTGCGTTGGCTGCAGTCTCTAGAGATGAGGAAGCCTATGGCCTCCCTTCCTGGTGGACAGCAGCAGTTGACTCAGGACAGAAAGGAGAGAGTTTGATTCTAGCCTCAATTTCTGGGAGTCTGGTTCAGCATTTGGGGTTGTACCCTGTGCTGATGTACCCTCTGTGCCGTGCCAGTCATCCTTGAGCTGTCTTTGAACAGCACAATTTCTCCTGGAGGGCTGTCATGGTCACCTGTTGGTGTCAGCTGGTGTGACCTTGTCTTCTGTCAGGATTTGCCTTCCTTTGATGTTGTGATATGATAGACACCTCCTTGGGCCCTTCATGAGCAGAGACTTTCAAGCGACATACCATATTTGTGAGGAGATGGGGCAGGTGGATGAGGATGGCTGAAGAAACATCTTGTGAAAATATATGCAGGTCAGGCACCATCAGAGCATCCTTGGCCTGTGCAGCTGGCATTAAGGTCAACATTTCTGGCTCTGCACCAAACCAAGTGTTTATTCCAAGCCTCTGCAGGGTGAGGGAGACCTTTCTGCTGGAGAAGGTCTCTCTGTAGCAGGTGTATGTCACTGCTGGTGCCTCGTGTGGTCTGTGCAGCCAGTCTGGTGCCAGCTCTCTGATTTATAACCCTAGCAGTGCTACAGAGTTGTGGACCTTGCTGGTCCTTGTGGGACCCCCTCCCTATCTCCTATGGTACCTGCCTTGACACTGATGTAGGAGAGTGCCACTACTGTAGATTAGCGTAAGGTCAGATGCCTCCTCCTCTTCCTCCTCCTCCTCCTCTTTGCTTGCATTATGCCCAAACAGTGTGCATCTGACAGGTTGATCTGCCCCAAGAAGACCTCCTGTCTGTTCCCTATTGAACATCAAAATCCTTCCCTTTTCGTTCCCATCAACCAGTCAAGGAATGCGACAGGGGAAAGCTCTGACCACTGGACCGTGCTGGTGCTTGAGTGCCACTGGGCTGTGTGAGAGCTGCAGGCAGGAGGGTGCCCCAGGGTGATCAAAGCCTTGACTTTCCCTGCACGTCTAAGTGTGGCAGTTCAGGAGGATGCAGCAGCACTTTTCTCTTCTTCCTCCTCTGTAAACAGACACTCCAGTCCAGCATTTGGTGTCAGTGCTGGCAGTGCTTGCGGTATTGTGTGTGGCAGAGGCTCTGATCTGCTTCAGCCCTGCAGTATCTCCCTTCTCCATCCCTTCCTAACTCTCCTTGAACTCCCTGCGTGCCCCTGTGTGGCTGTGGCGACTGAGGACATTGAGGCTGGACTGCTCTTTTTGATGGCAGAACAACAATCCGTGCTTAGGTCAGCTGTAACTTAATCGAGTGGCACAAAGGATTGAGTGCACCTGGCAGATGGAGATTGCCTTGGGCTGGAGGAAAGCAACGTGCTCACTGTTCCCTTTCTCCCCTCCTGTGCCTGCTGAAGCTCATGCCTGGGTTTTTCCCCCTGTCCTCCCTCTGTGACACACAACTCAGAGGTAGTTTGCATTTCTGTGCATCTCAAAAGGCCTTGTAACCCTTTTGCTAGCAGTGATGAATTCAGTGTGTGAAGCCCAAACCCATGATTTCCCTTAGGGCTCCCTGCAATAATAATTTCTGTAAATAAAGGCTGGAGTCAGGAGCTCTGCTGCGAGAGGATTTTGTTTGTGCAAGGGCTGGTAACCATGTACCCCTGGTGCTGCCTTGGAATAGGGCCGTGGGCTGGGACAGCTTTGCCACAGGGCTGGGGGGGGAGCCAGGTTGGCACAGATCACCCTTGCAGAAGCAGGACTGTCATTTGGAGTGTGCTGGGAAGTTTGCAGGCTGTGAGTGCAGAGCTGGTGGGCACCTGTCTCTCAGGGTTCTGCAGTTTGGCCACAACAACCTCAGGCAGTGCTACAGGCTGGGGCCAGAGTGGCTGAGAGCAGCCAGGCAGAGAGGGAGCTGGGGGTGCTGGGAGAGAGGAGCTGAAGCTGAGGCAGCAGTGCCCAGGTGGGCAGCAGACCCAATGGCATCCTGGGCTGGCTCAGGAGCAGTGTGGGCAGCAGGACAAGGGAGGTTCTTGTGCCCCTGTGCTCAGCACTGCTCAGGCCACAGCTTGAGTGCTGTGTCCAGTTCTGGGCTCCTCAATTGCAGAGAGATGTTGAGGTGCTGGAAGGTGTTTGGAGAAGGGCAGCAAGGATGGTGAGGGGCCTGGAGCACAGCCCTGTGAGGAGAGACTGAGGGAGCTGGGGATGTGCAGCCTGCAGCAGAGGAGGCTCAGGGCAGAGCTCATTGCTGTCTTCAGCTGCCTGAAGGGAGGCTGTAGCCAGGTGGGGTTGGGCTCTGCTGCCAGGCAAGCAGCAAGAGAAGAAGGGGACACTTAGTGCCATGGTGTAGTTGTTTGGACAGGGCTGGGTGCTAGATGATCTTGGAGGTCTCTTCCAACCTGGTTAATTCTGTGGTTCTCAGATCACTCAATCTTGCCAGGCTGTGAGGTACTTGGTTTGTATTCCTGGCAGGGCTCTCTGGCCCAGGTAAAGCCCCTGCTCCCTGTGAGGTGCCAGAGCCTGCAAGCTTTGGAGGAGGAGGAAGAGGCTGAGATCTGAAGCAGCTAGAGCATGCTCCTGCTGCTGGAGCAGCATTGATCTGCACAGAGAAACGCTGCAGCCTCTCCATTCATCTCTGGGCTCGCAGAAGTTTGGATTTGCCGTGCGGCTGCCGCAGTGACCCCCACCCCCAAGCTGCTGCCTTCTTGTGAAGCTCACACCTATAAAATCCCTGCTGCTGAGAGCCCAATTTGGCAGCCTCCTGGAATGAAAGAGTGCAAGGCTCTGGAGAGAAGTGGGTGCAGAGGCATCTGTAATCACAAGCCTTTGGGGCTGTTACATTTGCTTCTCACCTCTTCTTGCTCTAGCAGCGAGGGGCGTGCGGTGGAAGCGCGCAGGACTTAGCACCTTCACGCTGCTGCCCCTGCTGGGTGCACTCACTTGGCTGGGGAAAGGCTGCTGAGGGAAGCTTCTCATCAGCAGGAGGGACCAGTCCACGTGCTGGAAGTGATGGGCATTGTGGTGTCTGGGCTGCTGCAGAGCATCACCGCTGCAGATCCTGAGCAGCTGTGGGTGAATGCAGCATTTTGGAACACACAACTCTATCACACAAAGATTTCAAGTCCTGCCCTGGTTGTGGCTCGTACCAAGAGGAGCATCCTGAATTTGACCTATGGAGACTATCCAGGCCTGTGTGGATGTGTTCTTCTGTGATCTGTGTTAAATAGTATTATCCTGCTCTGGCAGAGGGATTGGACTCAATGGTCTCCGTGGGTCCCTTCCAACCCCTAACATCCTGTGAGCCTGTGAATGGCTCCTGCACCCGTCTTGGGTATTGCCTAGTGTTGTGAAGAGAATCACAGAATGGTTTGGGTCCAAAGGGACCTGAAGAGAATCACAGAATGGTTTGGGTCCAAAGGGACGTGAAGAGAATCACAGAATGGTTTGGGTCAGGAGGGACATGAAGAGAATCACAGAATGGTTTGGGTCCAAAGGGACCTGAAGAGAATCACAGAATGGTTTGGGTCCAAAGGGACCTGAAGAGAATCACAGAATGGTTTGGGTCCAAAGGGACCTGAAGAGAATCACAGAATGGTTTGGGTCCAAAGGGACCTGAAGAGAATCACAGAATGGTTTGGGTCAGGAGGGACGTGAAGAGAATCACAGAATGGTTTGGGTCCAAAGGGACCTGAAGAGAATCACAGAATGGTTTGGGTCCAAAGGGACCTGAAGAGAATCACAGAATGGTTTGGGTCCAAAGGGACCTGAAGAGAATCACAGAATGGTTTGGGTCAGGAGGGACATGAAGAGAATCACAGAATGGTTTGGGTCCAGAGGGACCTGAAGAGAATCACAGAATGGTTTGGGTCCAAAGGAACATGAAGAGAATCACAGAATGGTTTGGGTCCAAAGGGACCTGAAGAGAATCACAGAATGGTTTGGGTCAGGAGGGACGTGAAGAGAATCACAGAATGGTTTGGGTTGGAAGGGACTTTAAAGATCATCAAGTTCCAGCCCCTTGCCATCTGCAGGAAGTCCTTCCACAAGACCAGATTGTTTCAAAGGCTCCATCCAGTCTGGCCTTGAACACCTTCAGGGAGGGTTGAAGAAGAGGGTAAGAGAAGCCCAACCATTTCTACAGCATGGCAGTGAGAGACTTCTTCCATGGAATCCTAGAATCAGTGAGGGTTGGACGGGACCACAAGGAACATCCAGTCCCAACCCCCTTGCCATGGACAGGGACACCCTACCCTAGAGCAGCCTGGCCTTAAATATCTCCAGGGATGGGGCCTCAAGCACGTCCCTGGGCAGCCCATTCCAGCCTCTCCCCCCTCTCGGGGTGAAGTTCCTGCTCGTTTTCCCCCGGGCCGTCTCGGTGCAGGGGCTGGTGCCGCGTTGGCTGTCGGCAGCAGCGAGCCGCCCGCACAAGGCTAAGGCAGCGCCGGAGCCGCTTGTCACCGCTGCTCTGCGAAAGGTGTGGTGGCACTCCGCATCCCTCCCCGCCGGCGGGAGGAAGGCTGCGCTTAGCACTGACAAAGCCCCTGCACCGTTTGCAGTGTAATTAGCACCACAAGTCTTGCTAATTGCTGAGGGTTGATGTTTTTGTTGGCTGCTGCTTTGTTTGTTCCCTTTTCCCCTCTCCCCCCCCTCCCTTTTTCCAGCGCAGAAATGTCTCTAGTTATCTTGGGTTATCATCACGGCAGACGGCGTGCTAAGCCTGGATGCTCCTTCTGAGGGTTGGTGTCAGGAATAATTACTGCCACAGTAAGCTGATCAGCCCTTCATTATTAGCTGCTGTTGTTGTTACCCGACATTGATTAGTAATTTGTAGCTGCCGGTGGCTTTCCTCTGCCCTCATAATCTGAGCCTTTGCTGGTGCCGTGGTGCTGTTCTGCCAAGGGCAAATGAACATCACCCCTCTCTTGCCATCCCTTCCAGTGCTTCCTTCTCTGCCCCTTGAGGTTTTAAATAGGGTTTGTGGCTGGGAGAGCATCACCAGCCCTGTCTGAACACTGGTTTTGCAACTGGTCCCAGCTGGGCATTGGGTGGAAGATCTTGTGGGGAGTGATCCAGTAGCTGGGCAATGTAATTTCAGGTCAAGTTCTTCACAGTGTTTCCCTCAACCTGGCAGCGATGCCCACAGGCTGGCTCTGGCCAGCCTGAGCTAGGGTAGGATGTCCCTGCCCATGGCAGGGGAATTGGAACTAGGTGATCCTTGTGGTCCCTTCCAACCCTGACTGACTCTAGGATTCTAACCCTCTGGTCATCCCTGGGTCCTGCCAGCAAGAGAGGGCACCAGAGATGCCACTGTAAACGTGGCTATTTCCAGTGTGGTTGGTGGTGTTTGCAGGTGGCTGCTCACATGTGTGTGTGTCTGGGCTGGGGAGCAGTGATAAAGGTGAGATTGAAAGGGAAGAGAGAGAAAAATGCAGCTGTAGACCCAATCCTGGTGTGAGATGTTTGGGGTTGTTTTAGCCTAAGGCCATTTAGTAACCTGAAAGCTGCAAATGCTGCAAGCAGAGATGCTTCCCAGAGTGACCTGGACCAGCTGAGGGTCTTTGCTCTGCAGGCCCACCTTGTTCCATAGTGCAGACTCCCTCTGGGCTCTCCTTGCAGCTGAGTCTGTCTCTTAGGTGTTCTGGCTGCTCCTCCCTGGCTCTGTCATCCGTGTGCCATCACTTGTTTGTCTAATCTGCTGCTCTCTGGACCAGCTATGACTGTCAAAGTGGAGTCAGAAAGCATAAGGCAGATTTTGTAACCCTGTGCTGGGGTGGGGAGGGAAGTTTGGGGAAGGGTAGTTGGCAGGCAAGGGCTTTCTGTGTGATCTGCCTCCTGGCTGTGTCTCTTACGCTAGTGTGTTGCTGGCTCTCATGTTGTCTCAAGATCTCAGCAGTGAATCTTCTGAGTGATTTGGATTGTCCAACATGTTTTTTTGGAGAGAGCTGGTCTTCTTCAGTGCAAAAAGTAGTCTACCCAGGGCAAGCCTAACCTTGCTGGCAGGTTAAGGGTGGGTCAGCTCTCCTATGTGAAGGTCTCCACAATCCTTGCCCCAGTGCAGAACAGTCTCCCCAGCCATCTCCACAGCCCATGTCCCATGCAGAGCAGTCTCCCCAGCCATCTCCACAGTCCATGCCCCATGCAGAGCAGTCTCTCCAGCCATCTCCACAGCCCATGCCCCAGAGCAGAGCAGTCTCCCCAGGTGTCTCCACAGCCCATGTCCCATGCAGAGCAGTCTCCCCAGCCATCTCCACAGTCCATGCCCCATGCAGAGCAGTCTCCCCAGGTGTCTCCACAGTCCATGCCCCATGCAGAGCAGTCTCCCCAGTCCATGCCCCATGCAGAGCAGTCTCTCCAGCCATCTCCACAGCCCATGCCCCAGAGCAGAGCAGTCTCCCCAGGTGTCTCCACAGTCCATGCCCCATGCAGAGCAGTCTCCCCAGGTGTCTCCACAGTCCATGCCCCATGCAGAGCAGTCTCTCCAGCCATCTCCACAGTCCATGCCCCAGAGCAGAGCAGTCTCCCCAGGTGTCTCCACAGTCCATGCCCCATGCAGAGCAGTCTCTCCAGCCATCTCCACAGTCCATGCCCCATGCAGAGCAGTCTCCCCAGGTGTCTCCACAGTCCATGCCCCATGCAGAGCAGTCTCTCCAGCCATCTCCACAGTCCATGCCCCATGCAGAGCAGTCTCCCCAGGTGTCTCCACAGTCCATGCCCCATGCAGAGCAGTCTCCCCAGCCATCTCCACAGTCCATGCCCCATGCAGAGCAGTCTCCCCAGCCATCTCCACAGTCCATGCCCCATGCAGAGCAGTCTCCCCAGCCATCTCCACAGTCCATGCCCCATGCAGAGCAGTCTCCCCAGCCATCTCCACAGTCCATGCCCCATGCAGAGCAGTCTCCCCAGCCATCTCCACAGTCCATGCCCCATGCAGAGCAGTCTCCCCAGCCATCTCCACAGTCCATGCCCCATGCAGAGCAGTCTCCCCAGCCATCTCCACAGTCCATGCCCCATGCAGAGCAGTCTCCCCAGCCATCTCCACAGCCCATGCCCCAGTGCTGGGAGGTAGTGTGTGCAGTTGCTGTATGTAAATGTGGGTCTGACACAGCAGGTATAAATCATGCATGGGCAGCCAGAGACGGCAGGGAACTCACCTCCTCTAACCCCGACTCCTGACTAGCATCCTTGTAATGCCAACAGGGTGGCAAGGGGCAAAGCTTGATGTCACTTCTTGGCACTCACAGAGGACGTTATTCAAAGAGATGGGTGACCTCTCCTGGCGCTTGGAGTGCTGCTGGGGACCTCCAGCCCCACGTCTGCAGCAAATCAAATGATGTGCTGCGGGAGAGGAGGGCTGGGACTCAGGCATCCATCATCAACCTGCTGACCGTGGAGTAAAGGAGGAAGAAGCTGCCAGGATGCTTCCCCCTTGGTTGGTCCTGAGAGACGCCAGTGGCTTTTATCCTGGGGTGGCTCCTTACTCATCCATTAGCCAGCACTAACTGTGGCTCCCTGTGGAAGCACCTGAATGACTGCCTGGCCTGGCCCTGCCCTCATTAAGTCTGAGGAGCAGTTTCTTTCCTAGAGCCCCTGTTCAAATGTTTTTCTACTCTTTCACCTTCCCAGATGAGATTTATGGTGCTCAGGGTGGACTTCCCCCCTCCCCTGCCCTTCTTTAATAGTTCTGGTGATTCACCAGTTTAAAGATCTGAGAGGACAGTGGGATGCCCGACCAGACTCTCTTTCCAATCAACACATCCAGGGGATTTTATTATCTTTTCTCTTCTTCCCCAGACAGCTCAAGCTCAGAGGTAGCTCAGGTAGAAAGCTGCAAACCGCAGAAATTAATCTTTGCTGACAAAAGCTTCCCGACTAAGCGCTGGTTCTGGATTTGAGGACGTGCCTGAAGTTGCAGTTTGTCAGAAGAGCAAACCCAGGTGAGTTTGAAAAGATGGAGGCAGCACCAGGATGTGTCCCAGCAGTGGCTCACAGTGTGATGTGTGGTGGCTGTGGGGCAGAGAGATGGGTGTCTGGGCCATTTTCTGGCCGTGAGGATGTGCAGTGGCACAAACCTGTGACTGTTGCTGGGGACTTCGGAGGGTGAGGCCAATGGCTAAAGTGCCAACCTGCAACGATCTGCATCTTGCTTGCAGGCTTCTCTGCAGGGCTTCTTTAGCTTGGAGGCAGCACAATCCAGTGCAGTTCTTCACTGGTGCAAGCCAGTCTATGACCACTGATTTCAGTGGGCCAGCCTGGGTTTAGCCCAGGGTCACCTCGGGATGGTTTGCCTACGGTCACAGGGAAGATTTCCCAACTCACATCTCTCCAAGTGGCTTGCTGAGGGCAAGGCAAACCTTCAAACACAGCAAAGCAAGAGGAACTGCTTCCTAAGCACTGGCTAAGTTCTCCTAAGGAGAAAAGACAGACACAAACAGTACAACATCCCTTAAAGTGCTGTATCCAACGTTGATTGAAGTCTCTTGCAGCCTGGCCTGTGCCGCACTCCCCAGGTCCCCTGTCCAGCTCCTTGCAGGGGTCTGCGGAGGGTGGAAATTCCTCCCAGGTTTTCCCAAGCCCCTCCACGGAGAAGGCAAGGGACCTCTAGATGGCAGTGTTTCTGTTCAGGAGGCCGGGGACTGCTGTTCATGCAAGCTGTTGGTTCTCTTTCATGCAGAGCTTTGGTGAAGCTCTGAGATTTGCGCTGGGCTGAAGTGGACAGCTTAGCACCCCGCTGCCTCTTATCGCTTCCTCAGTGAGAGTGACTTGGATTTTGTGACCTCAGGGGACCAGGGGTTTTAGCAGGCTGGACAACAGTTTTCTGGCTGTCCTTCCCTCCATGTAATGAAATTGGCTCAGGCTTGAAGGCTTAGCCAGCTACCCATCAGTTGAGGAGGTACCAGGGTTTTTGGAGGTGGTTGGAGTCTCTTGCTCCACCTGGGAGCTGCCGGTAAAAGGCTTGGAGCTAGTGATGCTCCCCTGGACCTGCACCCAGCTGTCTTTGGTGCTTGAGTGATGAGGTTGCTGGGCTAAGTACCCTCTGCCTTTCCCAGGGCTCGTGATGTGACTCTGGACATCAGATGTGACATCTCAGAAGTCTGTGATTACCATCTCTCCTGGGTGCTAATGCAACAGGTACTTTGTCTGTCACTGTCAAGGGGGAGAGGCTGGAGGGAGGCTTGGCTTTCCAGAAGGCTCCTGTCCTTCACAGCATTAGTTCAAACCAAGTCATTTTACCTCACACTGGAGGACCCTCCACATGCAGTCTGGGTGATGGACTGCCTAAGGAGCCAGTTGTTGTGTGCCTTTGGCCTCTCCCTGAAGTCCTTGCAGCTCCCAGGACTGAGCTCATGCGACTTCTCCTGACCATATTTTGTTGTGGACTGAACCCACTTGCTGTGAAGAGGAAGAGAGGAAGGTTTACAGAGCTGGGGATGTCTTCCTGCCTGTGGGCACTCTGAAATGCAGCACGAGGAGGCTGAAGTCCTGTAGCGCTTCCATCTTGCCATCCTCCTGGGAGCTGGCAAGGAAATACAGTGCCTGTCAGGGTGCCCAGAGGAGCTGAGCAGGGTAGAAAGCAAGCACCATGTTTAGCAAGGGTCTTAGCAAGATGTGGAGTGACCAGTTTGTGCGTGATTTGGCTCCTTGGGGCTTTATGAATCCAACTATACCATTCCTGGGAGGGATAGATCTGTTTTGCAGACCAGAAATAGAGGCTAGACCCAGATCTTGCTTGAATTTGTCTGACAGAGTGATAACTGACCTGGGGTGTAGGGCTGTCTCCCCTTCAGCTTTTGGTGGTGGTTTGAGCTAACTCCACCAAAGTATGCACTGAAGGATGTGTGTGACAGTGTTTCCTGCTCATGTGGGGAGGACGAGAGTAGCAAGTCCCACTCCTGAAGCTCTGATCTTGCTCTCGATCCCTGCTGGTGATGGAGGACTGGAACAGGTTTCCCAGAGAGGCTGCTTGGTTTCCTCTGGAGAGATTCCAGACCCACTTGGACATTGTAATCTTGGCTGTGGGTGGCCCCACTTGAGCAGGGGAGTTGGAGTAAATGATCTCCAGAGGTCCCTTCCAACCCCTACCATTCTGTGATTCTTCTCTGCCTGCCTGGTCTGGCTCTCCCAGCCATTGACCCTCACCTGAGCTGCTCAAGCTGTGCTTTAGCAGTGCTGTGGAGGAGCTGAGAGCTGGTCTTGGGTGGTGCCACAGAGCATGGAGATAACGACGTGAAGGAACTGTGGGAGATGCCAACTGATCCCCAGCTCTGCCGTACCAGGGGAGAAATCCTTCCTGTTTCCCTCTGCATAAAACTGAGCCAGTGATCCCTT
Source organism: Pogoniulus pusillus (assembly GCF_015220805.1). Taxonomy (NCBI): domain Eukaryota; kingdom Metazoa; phylum Chordata; class Aves; order Piciformes; family Lybiidae; genus Pogoniulus; species Pogoniulus pusillus. The sequence continues at coordinate 39,125,922 of NC_087271.1, read as the reverse complement.
CCCCCTACCCTGCTTGATTTGATGCCAAAGAGGAGAGACTGACTCTTCCTTGGTGTGGGCAGCAGCCTCTTTGGAGCTGGCATGCTCATGCCTGGCAGGGCTCTCCCATCCACCAAGAGATCTCGAACCCTGGCCAAAGGGGCGTGTGGCAGCAGGGGAGGGGTGGCTGCCTCATAACCTCTCCATGCTCTCAAGGCCGTGTGAGAGCTCAGCCTGATCTCCAGCTTCTGCAGCAGCCTTCTCTGCCAGTCCTGCACCTGCAGCCCTGGGAAGGCAGCTCCAGCCTTGCTGCAGCAGGCATGGACAATTGATTAGAAGCGGTCGTAGATTACCTGGAGCAATGCTATTAAATTTAATACAGTTCTCCACCAGCTCTTGGGGCACAGCCTTGGGTTGTGTAACTGACATCTTGTTGCAGAAGCATTCTGGGGACATTGCTAAGGGAGTGAGGCAAAGAGATTCAGCTGGGAAGCGAGAGGAGATGAGTTTCTGTGGAGATTTATTTCCTGCCCAATAATTGCCCAGAAAAGCTGTGTAAACCTTCTCTGTTTGTGGAACAAATACTGCAAGAGTTACTGCTCTGACCCTTTTTTTCTTCTCCACTGGACAATTGTCTGCGCCCTTGCTATTCAGGAGCCTTGATATGCCTCTGGCAGATTTATGCTGTGTTGAAACCCACCTCTTATTGCCTCAGAGTTGATTGCAAGAAGGGAGACTTGTTGGCTGAAAAACAAACTTGCTGCCACGCACCCTTGCATGCCCAAGGTGGGGTTGGAGTTTAAGAGTACAGTTTGGAGCACTGACCTCTTTTCCTTGTCAGCTCCTTATCCTCTGTCACTGTGTCACCTGGATGATCTGAACAGGATCACCACTGCATTAAGGCAGGTGTGAGATACTTTATGACCAAAGCAAGCTGTGATGAAGCCAGGCAGTGACAGCAAGCAGTGGCCTCAGTGCCCCTGTTCTGTGTGCAAGTCCTGCCCTGGCTCAACAAAAGCTGGTGGCAAATCCTCACGTGAGCCCTCTCGCACTGATTGGGTGGCTGCTAAATTTGGGAGTAAATCTGCCTTCCTAGGCAGCCCTAGTAAATCAGATGAGGCTTGTCCAGCAGGGGTTTGGAGTCCACTGCAAAATGCACTTACTTTGTGTGTGGTTCAGAACTTGTCCATGCTGAAGGAGGAGCTGGCACTAAAGCACTCTGGAACAAACCTCTGACTTGAAATCCTGTCCTGGGTGAAATCCCAGTGATTCGTTAGAGCTTTTGAGGGTCTTCATCTCTCTGTGAGCCTCTGATAAGTGGCCTTCTTCCTTCTGTGTCAACACAGAGCTGATAAACCAACAAGGTTGTATAGCAGCCCAGCCGCCTGGAGAGGCTGCGTGAAGAAGGCCACTTAGAGTTGTTGGATGCTGCACAGGAGCAGATGCCACTTGCAAACCCAGCTTCAGCTCCTCATGCTTGTTGGGTGGCTGTGTGGTCCCTACGTTTTCTGCACACCGTTGCTACTGTGACTGTTTGGAGCTTGCCCCCATCTCAACCCTGCCAGCTTGCTGCCAGAAAGCAGCCATGCCAAGCAGAGCTGGTTCTGCCTCTAAGTTTTATTCTTGGTAAGGCAGGAGCTGTGGTAACTGGTAAATGTCAGCCCTCATTAGGAAATATCTCCCGTGGGTGTGTTTCTCCTCGCATGCAGACCTGTTGGAGGCTGCTGGTATGAAATCAAGCATCTGAGTGCAGAGTCGGGCCCATATGTGTGTATATATGTAAGTATGCATGCGAGCACTTCCTCCTGCAGGTGACAGGAGAGCAGAGGGTGTGGGCTTTAATCCGTGTGAGTGTGTGTGGGCAGCTCTGCTGATGCTGTTTGTCAGCTGGAATCCCAGCACAGGGCTCTGCGGCATCAGCCGCGGCTTCCTTTTTGCCTTCTGTCACATTCGGAGGGAGGGAAGATGTAGCTGAGTCTTGCAATAGTAGGTCAAAACATACTGCAGCACTAAAGATCAGAGCAAAAGCTTTCTTGTACAAACACATGGGTTTATTCATCCTGTTATTTTCTTTATCAAATGCTTCCTTGCCTTTCCAGAGCAGCTTTCAGCCCCAGGGAGAGCAGGCGTCTCGCTGGAAGGGAAGCTGGGCTAGCGAATGTGCTGGGCCCCAGTTCTGGAAGATGGGTGACCTAAACTTCTGTGCCTGGCTCTGCTCTGGCTCCTTATCATCCAGCTCTCCATAAGACCTTAAGACATGAAGAACAGGGGCTGTTGCAGCACATAGTGTGATGGCATCCCCAAGAAAATGCTGGTCAGGGTAAGCGTGTTTTGAACGAGGGTTGTTGTGCTGCTGGAGTGCAGCTCTCTCAGGGTGGGTAGCAGCCTGCTCAGGGCACAGCCTGGTTAGGGTGCTGGAGTGAGCTCTTCTACCCAGACAAAGCCCTGCTTGGGATTCTTCAACGTCCAGACACGCAGACAGCTTATTTTTAAGGTCTCATTTGAAAGATGTCAGCTCCCCCTCCCTGCTCTTCCCCAGGCAGTGAAAACAGAAGACTAAATTTATCTGCATTGGGATGGAGAGAGATGGAGCAAAGCAGCCAGGCACTGCTCCAGTGCAGTAACTGGCACAGGGCTCTCTGCCTGTCCGAGTCAGGATGCTGGGGGGGCTGCTGATGCTGGGGTGGCAGTGACAGCTTTGCAGCATGTTCCATTCCAGCCCCTGGGCTTTAGAATTTTCTGGAAGGTTTGCCTTGCTGGGGTGGTGTTTTACCTCACTCAGTCTCTGCCTTGGTTTGTTTTCTTACACGTGAGGCAAAGTGGTCCTTCTGCTTGCTGTGAGAAAGATGAGGAGCTACACTTCCTGCCTTCCTTCCCAAGACCTTGTGAGGACCCCAGTGTGGAGATGGTGCTGGAGGGAGAAGCACAGCCTGCAAAGAGCCCTTGCTGCTCAGGGACTCTTGAGTACCCTGTAGGTAGCACACAGGGATGGGAATTGTGAAGGACTCAAATATTTCCAATCAGAGCATAGCTGCTGCCCGCAGCTCCTTTCGTGGAGTGGCTCTTGGCTGATGCTTATGGGTGGAATGGGTGTGTGCCACACTGACTGTGGTGTGCCTGAATTAGAGACTCTTCAGCCCCTTGCTGGAGCTATCAGAGAATGCATTGTGTCTGGGGCACAGGTAGGTGGGGATGGGGTGAGATCTGTTTTCCTCTTCCACTGCCTCCTGAAACTGGAGCATCCATCTGCGTCAGGCTGCTGCTAATGAGTTAGTTAAACAGCATCTCCTTACTGGAAACTCTTTGCAGTCCCATTATGATCTTGCAACGTGTCAGTTGTGACAATAAAAGTGAATTAAGTCTCATTTCTCCTTTTTTATGATGTTTATTAGAAGATGGGAATGCTCATTCAGAGAAGCTAATCATGGTTATTTATTTGTCAGTGGTACCACGAAGCCCCTGCTCAGGCTGGGACCTGTTGTGCCAGATGCTGTGAGCAGTCATGGAAGGAAATGGGAGCCAGTCCTGGAGGAGAGATTTGAGCACGTGGGAAGAGCCCAGGTGAGGTAGGTAGACTCCCATGGCCATTCAGCCACCGTGCAGGACTTGCTGCTGCTGCCTGGAGGTGCTGTAAGAGCCACTGAAGCTGGCTGCTCAGCCAGGAAGCTGCTGCTCAGGTTGCTCTGAGCAGCAGCACAACCTCTCCTTTGACCACTTGTCCTCCTTGTTACAGTACTTCTGTCTAGTATGATGATTAGGGGACTGGAACATCTCTCTTATGGGAGGCCTGGGGCTGTTTAGCCAGGAGAAGAGAAGACTAGGAGGGGATTTGATTTGCCATTGGAATGGGCTGCCCAAGGAGGTGGTGGAGTCACTGTCCCTGGAGGTGTTGAAGCCAAGCCTGGCTGAGGCACTTAGTGCCATGGTCTGGTTGATTGGGCAGGGCTGGGTGCTAGGTTGGCCTGGCTGAGCTTGGAGCTCTCTTCCAACCTGGTTGATTCTGTGATGTTATTAATGTTAATAAGTGAATGGGTGTCGAGAAGATAGTGTTATTTTTTTCTCAGTGTCCTGTGATAGGACAAGGAGCAGTGGGTACAACTTGATTGGACAGGGCTGGCTGATAAGTTGGACTGGCTGATCTTGGAGGTCTCTTCCAACCTGGCTGATTCTGTGATGTTATTAATGTTAATAAGTGAATGAGTGTCAAGAAGATAGTGTTAGTTTTTTCTCAGTGTCCTGTGATAGGACAAGGAGCAGTGGGTACAAATTGATTGGACAGGGCTGGCTGATAAGTTGGACTGGCTGATCTTGGAGGTCTCTTCCAACCTGGTTGATTCTATGAAGTTGAAACACAGGAAGTTACAGCTGAAAACAAGGAAGAACTGTTGTGAGGGTGGCAGAGCCTTGGAGCAGGCTGCCCAGAGACGTAGAGCCTCCTTCTCTGGAGACTTTCAAAACCTGCCCAGATGTGTTCCTGTATGACCTGTCCTGCTTTGGCAGCAGGAGGGTTGGACTCAATCTCTGGAGGGCTCTTCCAAGCCCTGCCATTCTATGTTTCACCAGCTGGTCCTGGAATTGCTGGGCAGCATGTGTTGTGGAGAGAGGTGGGCAAGCATGTTGCAGGGCAGTGTAAACCTCTTGCCATGAGGAAACTGGGGTTTAAGTGAAGGTGAGAGGTCTAACTTGGCAGTGCAGCTTGACAGGAAGGGCCTGTAGGTCCTTTCTGCTTCAGATGGCCTCTATTCCTCACCCCCAGGCCTTTGTTTGCAGGCACAGAGCAGACTGCTGAATTCATCTCCCTTCTCAAGCTGTTTTGATTCAATGACTTGGCCAAGACTTAAAGCAGGCTCTTCCAGGGACTTGGGCTGCAAGTCAAGAAGCTTTCCAGCACATCTAACAGGCCAAAAGAGTTATTATTTCATTTCCACCAGGACTGCAGGCAGGGGGGATGCAAGAGAAAAGCCCTGCAGGATGGTTCAGTGCACCAGCTTGTTCTCAGGGACTTAGGTTTGTGGTTTTCAGTGCTGGTTAGCTCTGCCTTAAGCTTAAAGGACCAAGCAACCAGGAGCAGAAGCTCAAGGATGCAGAGACACAGGAACTGAGAAGCAGGCCAGGAGGGGGAAAGCTGTGTGCCAAACTGCTGCTTTCCCTCCACCCCGTGTCTGTCCTGCAGAGGGCCCAAGCCAGAGTCAATGCTCGGTGCCTCCCTGAGGGAGATCCCTGGGTCTGGAGTTTCGTGAGGAGGAACATGGTACAGCAGACTTCACTGTCTGGGAAGGGGAAGTGTTGACAGCATGACAAATTGTCCAGTGGCTTGCTGCCAACCCATGCTGGGATCACTTGTGACTGAGCTGTTGGCTTCTGGGCTCTGTCCTTAGCCCACGTTTTGGGCTTGCAGGTATCTGACTTTCGGCCTCTGCTCCTGTCTCTGTCAGGGCTTTCTGCTTTGCTGTTACCATGCTTGTGAGTGCTGTCCAGACTCCACATCTACCAATATGGGCTTGGGTTGCTTGTGGAGGTTCTCATGTGGAGAACAGAAGCAGGGGGATTTGGAGGGATGCCATTCAGAGGGACCTGAACAGGCTGGAGAGGTGGGCACAAGCCAACCTCATCAAGTTCAACAAGACCAAGTGCAAGGTCCTGCAGCTGGGTGGAGGCAATGCCAAGCACCAATCCAGGCTGGGAAGTGCCTGTCTGGAGAGCAGCCCTGAGGACAGGGCCTTAGGGGTGCTGCTGGAGGAGAAGCTCACCAGGAGCCAGCAGTGTGCACTTGCAGTCCAGAAAGCCAAGCAGAGCCTGGGCTGCAGCAGCAGAAGTGTGGCCAGCAGGGCCAGGGAGGTGATTCTCCTCCTCTGCTGTGCTCTGCTGAGACCCCACCTGGAGTCCTGCATCCAGTTCTGGAGCCCCCATTCCAAGAAGGATGTGGAGATGCTGGAGCATGTCTAATGTCTGCTATGAGGACAGACTGCAGGAGTTGGGGCTGTGCAGGCTGGAGCAGAGGAAGCTCCCAGGTGACCTTCTTGTGGCCTTCCAGGATCTGAAGTGGCCTACAAAAAAGCTGGGGAGGGACTTTTGAGGCTGTCAGGGAGTGCCAGGACTGGGGGGAATGGAGCAAAGCTGGAGGTGGGGAGAGTCAGCCTGGAGGTGAGGAGGAAGTTGTTGAGCCTGAGAGTGGTGAGAGGCTGGAATGGGTTGCCCAGGGAGGTGGTTGAGGCCTCATGGCTGGAGGTGTTTAAGGCCAGGCTGGCTGAGGCTGTGTGCAGCCTGCTCTAGGGTAGGGTGTCCCTGGGCATGGCAGGGGGCTTGGAACTGGCTGCTCCTTGTGGTCCCTTCCAATCCTGACTTACTCTGTGAACATTGCACTGGAGGTGATTGTGCAGAGAGCTGAGGTAGGTAAGGTGGCAGCAGGATGTGCTGACTCTGTTAGATAGCCTTGCCCTGCTCTGGCAGGGGCTTGGACCTGATGATCTCCTTGGTTCCCTTCCAGCCCCTAACATCCTGTGAGCCTGTGACTCCTCGACTCCCCCATCAATACTGCCAGGCTGGGGTGATCCAGCAGCAGCCAGCTAACTTGAGGAGCTGAGACCTTCAGGTTGGACTTCTGCTTCCTGCCACATGCATGCACCACACTTGGGCTCTTCCCTGCCCATTAACCCACCCTGCCACGTTGCAACAGGCTGCATCTCTGCCTGTATCAGAGGCAAAGCATCCTTCTCCTTCCAGTCCTGCAGCTGTTGCTGTTTTGAAGTTAGGAAAACATTTAAATGATTTTAGAAAACCCAAGCAACCCATCCTTGGTTTATCAAGGGAGCTTCTAATGAGCAGAAGAGGAGGGAGAGCAGACAGGAAGGGCTGCAGAGACTCGGAGGCTGGCAGAGCACTTGTCATCTTGACAACACAATAAGTTTCAAACTGGGCTCGCTCTTGACGGTTGCCTGGAGGTATATTTAACTAGTGCGGGAGACGCTGGAGCAGAAGTGTGCACCTTTGAGCCCAGGGAAGCCTCAGTGGGGGTTAGCTGGCTTTTGGAAGGGGGAAGATGAGCTCCAAATAGCAAATGTGCTTCCCTCCCTCCCTCCCTCCCTGTCTGTGTGCAGCCAGACTGGAAGGCTGTGCTCGCAGCGTGCTGGAGAGGATGCTAATGAAGCGTGAACCGGCTGCGCTCAGTGGCGGCTCCTGTGCTATCTGCCACCAGCCTGCCTCCTCCTTCCTTTCCTTCTTCCCCTATTTGCATGCCGTGTTTGAGGAATGGCAATGTGGGCTTCTCTTTGAAGCAGGAGGGATGGCAAGCAAGCAGGTAGGGGAGGAGCTCAAGTTCTCTCTTCCTGGGGTCGGGCTGAATTGTGAGAGGATGCACAAGGCGTCTGAGATCTTTGGGACCTTGAGGCTAATTGGTCTTTGAGCCCTTGGGCTTGGCTGGAGAACCTGAGTTTTAGAGGGTTAGTGAGGTGCAAAGAAGGGGTCCGAGTGCCCAGAGGGTTCCTGAGTGCCCAGAAATTCTTACTGTGTTTTTTTATTTGTTTCTCCAGTCCCTGCCCACAAGCCCTGACTTGGGGTGCTCTGTGCTCCAGGGCTGCTGCTGCTTTTTACAGGCTCCTTAGTCCCCATCTCTTTTCACTCCAGAGCTTCCAAAAACCACCTCTCACCTCCCTCAACTCCCCTCTAGTTGTCACTGCTGGAGCAAGACCTGCTCCATCTCTCCTTGTCCAGGTACCCCAGCTCTTCTCCCACACAGCTCTGGAAACTTACCATAGAGTCAGCCAGGTTGGAAGAGACCTCCAAGATCATCCAGTCCAACCCAGCACACCTCCCTTTCTTCTCCCAATTCTCAGTGTTTCTGTCCTCACACCCTGTGCTCTGGGAACTGAGAATCTGAGACATGAGCTGTCCTGAGATGGTGCTGACAGACCACAAGCTTGGATTGCATCCACATTGTGTGCACACAGGAGTGGAAGGCATCCCCTCCCCAAACTCTCCTGCTACCAGAATAGTGCAAGCAGTCACAGGAGGGCAGGATGCTGTGTCATGAGAAGCTTCTGTGCTGGAGCCTAAGGCTGAGGTGCTGTTGAAAATGGATGTGTTGGGTGTTTTTATAGTGGGTGACTTCTGAGCATTTCTGAGAGGCAAACTCCCAGCTCTGAGGCAGAATGAGCTGGGCATGGGAGGTGGAGGTCATGGAATCATAGAATCGAGCAGGTTGGAAGAGAGCTCCAAGATCATCCAGCCCAACCTAGCACCCAGCCCTGGCCAAGCAACCAGACCATGGCACTGAGTGCCCCAGCCAGACTTGGCTTCAACACCTCCAGGGACAGAGACTCCACCACCTCCCTGGGCAGCCCATTCCAATGCCAATCACTCTCTCTGCCAGGAACTTCCTCCTAACATCCAGCCTAGACCTCCCCTGGCACAGCTTCAGACTCTGTCCCCTTCTTCTGTTGCTGCTTGCCTGGCAGAAGAGCCCAACCCCCACCCACCAGACAGGGCATCTGCTGCCTTGGAGGGGTCTGAACTGTCCTCCCATTGCTTTTAACACATCCTCAGGCCTCTCACAGCAGGTCACCTGTGTGCAGAGAAACATCTGGAAGGGTGCAAATGCAAATCTGCACTTGTATTGGCCCAGCAGAACAGAGCCACCTTCCAATATCAGTAATAACAGGAGGAGGTTGGAAGACAGAGTTAGGAGAGGAAGCAGGAGCCTTGCCTGGCAGAGGGTGTCCGTGGCAGGATGGGGCATGGGCTAAAATCAGGGATGTCAGTCCACACTTGTCTCTTGCAGCAGTATGGCTTTATCTTCCTTTCCAGACTGGCTTTAAGATATGGGAAAGTGTTGACATTCTTCCCACAGGAGAGATTTGCTGAGGTCCTTAGCTGGTACAAATCAATCAAGCTCTAACTCACAAAGCACCCTATGGGGACACAACTTTGATAGGAACCTTCCCTCTGAAGCTTGATGCGATTTCCTTTTCTTCCAGCTGCACATTTGCCTCTCTTCACCATGAAAATAAAAGCTATGACAAACCTGCAGCAGACCAGGAGCTTGTCCCCACCTCCCTTATCCCAACTTTCATGCCCTCTATCAGAAATTCAGGAGGCATCACCTTTTGGCTCCACCAGCCTTGTAGTTTGGGTTTTTTTTTTCCTCCCTCTCTCCTCATCTTTTCCCCAGCTCAGCTGGGGTGAAGAAGCAAGAAAGCAAATAGGAATAAATACCTCCAGCCATAAAAGTGAAATAAATCAATACCTCTTCTCTGAAGCCAGAGATGCTTAATAGGCAAGGATCACTGCCAGATTGTAAAAGTGTGTTTAGTGTGTGGCTGGAGCGAGTTTAACCCTTGGACATAAACAGCTGAGCAGCTTCTCTCACCTCTGAGTGAAATAACTTTAACTGTGGAGGGCTGTGATTAATAGAGGAGCCTCTGGCTGGGATGCACCAGGTAGTTTGTGCATGTGGGCCAGCTGGGCAGGGAGAAGTTGTTGCCAGGTCCCTTCTGCAGACCCAGAGGTGGTTTGGTTGGTTTGTTTCTCTCTCTGTGACAGGGCAGCTCTATAGCATAGATTCACAGAATGGTTGGGCTTGGAAGGGATCTTAAAGATCATCTAATTCCAACTACCCCATCATGGGCAGGGACCCCTTCCACTAGACCAGGTTGTTCAAGGCCCCATCCAGCCTGGTCTTGAACACCTGCAGGGATGAGGCATCCACACCCTGCCTGTGCAGCCTGTTCCACTGTCTCACCACTCTCACTGCAAAGAATATCTAATACCCAGCCCACACCTCCCATCCAGCTTCATCCATTCCCTCATGTCCTGTCACAACAAGCCTGTGTAGAAAGTCCCTCCCAGCTTTCTGGTAGGGCAGCTTCAGGGTACTGGGCTGAGCAGGTGGCACTCTAGCTGTCCTTCCCAGGAGTTAAGGACCTTTTCAGCTCTCTGCTCTGCCTTTCTCTGGTGGGAATCGTACAATCAGCCAGGTTGGAAGAGAGCTCCAAGCTCAGCCAGCCCAACCTAGCACCCAGCCCTGGCCAATCAACCAGACCATGGCATTAAGTGCCCCAGCCAGGCTTTGCTTCAACACCTCCAGGGATGGTGACTCCACCATCTCCCTGGGCAGCCCATTCCAATGCTCTCTGCCAACAACTTCCTCCTAACATCCAGCCCAGACTTCCCCTGGCACAACTTGAGACTCTGTCCCCTTGTTCTGTTGCTGCTTGCCTGGCAGCAGAGCCCAACCCCACCTGGCTACAGCCTCCCTTCAGGGAGCTGCAGACAGCAATGAGCTCTGCCCTGAGCCTCCTCTGCTGCAGGCTGCACACCCCCAGCTCCCTCAGCCTCTCCTCACAGGACTCTGCTCCAGGCCTCTCAACAGCTTCCTTGCTGCCTTCCTCTGGACACCTTCCAGCACCTCAACATCTCTCTTGAATTGAGGAGGCCAGAGCTGGACACAGCACTCAACCTAAACCTCCCCTGTTGAGACTTGAGGTCATTTCCTCTTTGTCCTGTGGCTTGTTACTTCTCTGTCTCAAAGCTGGGCTGAGGGAGGGCAGGGACTCTAGTCCATGTCTCTAGGAACTGTCAGGGTTTTCTGTTTTCCTTCCAGGAGAGCTCATCTTGAGCTGTTCAGAACTTTCTGGTCAGCATTTTCTTGAAAGTATATGAGGCACCAGCACGATGAGATGCATGCAGGGTTGGAGCAACAGGGGTTGTAGGAAGTCTCTGTGAGGTGCTCCTGGTGGGCTGGGTGAAGTGTTAGCATTGCTGTGAGTTTCTTTGGTGCAACCACATCAGGAATAACAAGGATGTTCTCACTACTCTTTCTTGAAGTCTCATGAGAGCAGGTGTAAAGGAGCCCAGAGAGAAATTCTGAGGCATGAAGCTCCCCTCACACTTAGTTTGGCTTCACAAAATCAAAGCTGAGAGGTGGTGAGCTGCATGTATATCAAAGCACAAGTAATCAGCAAGGAGAAGAACTATTTAGAGTAAGCAAATGTTGGCACAAGGACAGGCAGTTATGGGCTGAGCATGAACTTGGGAGGCTGGTAACAAGCAGAAGGCTCCTACATGTTAGAGCAGATTGGTGCTGATCCCTTCCAGTGATTGTGGAGCAGGGAAGCCCTGGGAGTGGTTTAAAGTGCAGCCAAGCAGGAGGGATTATTTGACCCAGCCTCAGCACTGCTCAGAGGCTGGATATGGGGGCATAGGGTTTCTTGCTAGCCTTATTTATGATGGCCTCTGTTCTTTTAGTTTGGGCTAGGAGCTCAGAGACAGCCAAGATATTTCAGAGGAGGATTAGGGCTGGTTTCCCACAAAGCCTTCCTGCACCACTGTAAGCTTCTTGTCCTCCCTGCACGCAGACTCAGCCTCTGTTAAGTCCTACCTGGCACACCAGTGTTTTCCTGCAGCACAGCAGAACTCTTGCTGAGAAGAGACATGTGAGAGAGGGTTACTTTTTTATTTAGGTGCTGGAGGTGTCTGGCACAGCTCCTGCAAAGCCAACTGGTTTCCATGAGAAAGGAAGGCAGGTTGTACTGGGAAAGGTCATCCTGCTGTGAGGACAGACTGAGAGAGTTGGGGTTGTTCAGCCTGGCTCCAGGGAGGTTTTATTGCAGTCTTCAGTACTGAAAGGGAACCTATAGGAAAGAGTACTGTGTCCAGCTGTGGGCTCCCCAGTTTGAGAGGGACATAGGACTGCTTGAGAGAGTCCAGCACAGAGCCACAAAGATGATTAAAGAGATGGAACATCTCTCTTATGAGGAGAGCCTGAAGAGGATGGGGCTCTTCAGCTTGGAGGAGACTGAGAGGTGAGCTCATCAATGCTTATAAATACCTAAAGGTGAGTACCAGGATGATGGGGCCAGGCTCTGCTGGGGGATGGCCCATTAGAGAACAAGGGGCACTGAGTGGAAGCTGAGGCATAGGAAGTTTCATTTAAAAATGAAACTGTGAGGGTGACAGAACACTGGAACAGGCTGCCCAGAGGGGCTGTGGAGTCTCTCTCTCTCTGGAGATATTTAAAACCCCTCTGGGTGTGTTTCCATGTGATATGGCATAGGTGATCCTGCTCTGGCAGGAGGGTTGGACTGGATGAGCTTTGAAGGTCCCTTCCAGCTCCTGAGGTTCTGTGATTCTGTGATGGTACAGACTTTTTAGCCTGTTGTGGCAGGACAAGGGAGCTTTAGACTAGAGAGAAGGAAGACATTTTTCATAGCAGGAGGGGTGAGACACTGGCCCAGCTTGCCCAGAGGGGTGGTCCCCCACCCCTGGGAGTGTTTCAGGTGAAGCTGGATGAGTCTGTGAGCAGCCTAATCACTGCAGGGAGATAGCACTAGCTGACCTTCAAAGGTCCCTTCCAACCCATTCTGTGATTCTTTGTGCCCTTCTCTACCTCCAAAGGTGGGAGAAAATACTCCTGGTGGTGCTGGGAGAGCTGTCTGTGAAGTTCAGGCCACTGAAGAGCTGTTGAATTGCTTTTCTGCCCAAGGCAAGTGAAGTGCTGCCGGTAGGGTAATCAATCTTCCTGGGAGCTCCCTGAGCTGAAGGCAATGGGCCTGGCTTTATGGAGTGTGTGGTGTCTCCCCTGCAATGGGCACAAGTCCTTCTCCCAGGCAGAGGCAGGCAGCAGCTCACCCGTGGGATGGGGAGTCTGTGTGCCTGCCTTTAAGGGTGGTCAAGTGCTTTGTGGAGCAAAGCTCCAGCCGCTGCCCCTACCAAGGGGAGAGCTCCCAGCACTCAGCTTCCTTGGCACAAAACCACAGCAGCAGGTGGAGCCTGGGGAGACAAACCAAGTGACAGAGGGCAGAGTCAGGGAATAGAACCGTCATAGAATCACTTGAGTGCTGTGTCCAGTTCTGGGCTCCTCCATTCAAGAGAGATGTTGAGGTGCTGGAAGGTGTTTGGAGAAGGGCAGCAAGGCTGGGGAGAGGCCTGGAGCACAGCCCTGTGAGGAGAGGCTGAGGGAGCTGGGGGTGTGCAGCCTGCAGCAGAGGAGGCTCAGGGCAGAGCTCATTGCTGTCTGCAGCTGCCTGCAGGGAGGCTGTAGCCAGGTGGGGTTGGGCTCTGCTGCCAGGCAAGCAGCAACTGAAGAAGGGGACACAGTCTCAAGTTGTGGCAGGGCAGGTCTAGGCTGGGTGTTAGGAGGAAGTTGTTGTCAGAGAGAGTGATTGGCATTGGAATGGGCTGCCCAGGGAAGTGCTGGAGTCGCTGCCCCTGTGGATGAGGCACTTAGTGCCATGGTTTGGTTGATTGGTCAGGGCTGGGTGCTAGGTTGACCTGGATGATCTTGGAGGTCTCTTCCAACCTGGTTGATTCTGTGAGTTGGAAAAGACCTTTGAGATCCTCGAGTCCAAGCATTATCTAACTCTACCAAGTCTGGTGCTAAGCCATGAATCAGGCCATGGCCATGTGCAGGAGGTGGGGAATGTTTTCATGGTGTTTCACCCTCTCTTGTGGATACCAAATCACAGCAGGTAGCTTTTGGGTTTACTGGAGCTCCATCCAGTGAGGGGTGCCTGGTGATGAGTCCTAATAAGAGAGAGAGGTCATCTCTTTGATCTCACAGGACCATGTTACTCTTGTGTCTCCTGAAACGGTGAGGCAAGGCACTGGCTCTTTGCTGGGGCTGCCCTTTTGCTTCCTCCCTGCACTTCCTCACTCTGTCTGAAGGCACTTAGTGTTGGGGGGGGGAAATGCTCCCTGATGTCAGCGGTGTTGAGCTGGGTAGGCTCTGGCTTGACGGCTTCCCCTGGGGCCATCACCCATCACCCCGGCTGGGATTTCTCTAGAGGCTGGGAACTAGCTGCGGGGCAGGCTCTGAGGTGGGGGGAGGGAAAGGTTCCCTTTCCTTCAGTGTCTGAGGGTGGATTAAGTGGAGCGTTCCCTGTTAGCTAATTGAAACAGTCAAAATGTCAAACGAGGCATTTCAATAATAGTGATGTTTGGAGCCTTACATTTCTATTTCTTTGCCTTTTTCTGCTGTGCCTTCAAGACACGGGGACCTAAGTCCCTTGCTGCTCCAGGAGCCCCCTTCAAGAGGGGCTCGGGGAGGGGGATAGAGAGGAGCTGTTTTAATCCTCTCCAATTCCACGTTATTGTGTTTCAGCAAATATTGTGTGAAAGGATTTTGGAGCTGAACTTCAAACAGGCAAACACTTCACTCCAGTGGCTCGGGGAGCTGGGCAAATTTAGAAAGGAAAATCAAGATTGTTTTAGCTGACATTTTAAACCTCTTCTCTTCTCTTTTCCCAGCCTGTCAGAAAGCTTCATACACTTCGGGTCAGATGCTCTTTCCCTGAAGAAGAAAAGGATATTTATAGCTGGGTAGGGCTGTAATGGGGAAATCTCCAGGCTGCAGTACCTGTCAGATGAGGTTACTTATGACCCCGATACTAACAACCAACCTGGCACCCACTACAGGAAGCAGAAAGGTGAGGGTCTAGCCCTGGGACACACAGAGGGGGCTCCAGCCCAGGGAGCTGGGCCTGGTTCCTTGAGGATGAAGAGAAGCTTGTCTGGAGAGTGCTATTTTCTGGGCTAGTATTTCACAGAATCATAGAATCAAGCAGGTTGGAAGAGACCTCCAAGCTCACCCAGCCCAACCTAGTGCCCAGCCCTGGCCAATCAACCAGACCATGGCACTAAGTGCCTCAGCCAGGCTTGGCTTCAACACCTCCAGGGACAGCAACTCCACCACCTCCCTGGGCAGCCCATTCCAATGCCAATCACTCTCTCTGCCAACAACTTCCTCCTCACATCCAGCCTAGACCTCCCCCAGCACAACTTGAGACTCTGTCCCCTTCTTCTGTTGGTGGTTGTCTGGGAGAGGAGACCAACCCCACCTGGCTACAGCCTCCCTGCAGGGAGTTGCAGACTTGTGTAGCTCTCTGTTCTTGAGTTGCCCTGCTGAATCTTGGGGAGTGCTGGTGCAGAGAGACTTTGAAATGTAGTCTGGATCGTTCTGCCCCGTGGGGAGGTAGGGAAGGGGTTAGCCAGAGATGCCAAACCCAAAGCAAAAGAGCTTATCACAGGGAGAGGTTGTGGCTTGTTTCCCCTGCGTGGCAAGGAGCTCTTCAGGGCTTGATGGAGCATCTGGCTGCAGGTGTAGGTTCCTTCTTGCTCCCTCTCAGACAGGGCTGAAGATGGGCCAGCAGTGCTGAGCAGTGAGCAGCTGCCTGGGCTGTGGTTGGAGCAGTTTACTCCCAGGGTTTAGAGTGATTTGGGTTTCTTCAGGTAAAGACAGCTGGCAAAGAAAAAAAGCTGTGTGTCTGGGGACAGCAGAACTCTGCTGCAGCCTGCTCTTAGCCCCAGCTTGTTCTACACAAGAAGCTTTTGTTTGCATGTCACCTCTGATCCACTCCCAGTGAGGGAGCAGGGGAAGGGGCTGAGCAGGGAGCTCCCCATGTGGGGCTGAGGCTGGGCAGAGGGGTTGAGGGTGGCTGATTGGACTGACCAGGAGGTTTTGGCATAAGCATTTCTGCAACCTGAGCCTTGGGGCTTGCTCTGAGACCTCTGAGAAGGCACTGAGGAGACTTTGATGTAACACAAGTGGCTGGAAGCTGGATGGCAGTTGGTGTCAGGCTAATGTAGTCCTGGAGCTGTTGTTTCTATGTGCATTGGCTCATTGGAGTATAGTGTGGAAATCTCTGATGAGCTTAATCTAGGCCTGGGAGCATCTCCCCTGGCATAGTTCCATGCCTTTTCTTTCTGCCTGGCGTGGGCTGATCTCTCTCTCCATTTTTCACTTGTCTCCCTAGATTTCAAAGGGAAGAAATCCAAGGGCAGTGCTTGGAGATAATGGATGGATAATGGATCATTTTGGTTGGAAAAGGCCTTTAAGATCATCAAGGCCAACTGTTAACCCAGCACTGCCAGGTCACCACTAAACCATGCCCAGAGAAGGGGACTTTGTGCCTGCCCTGGGCAGCCTGTTCCAGGGCTTGACAACCCTTTGGGGGAAGAAATTATTCCTCCCATCCAACATAAACCTCCCTGACACAAGTTGAGGTCATTTTCTCATGTCCTACTACTTGTTACTGAGGAGAACAGAAACCCTCACCTGGCTCCAGCCTCCTTTCAGGGAGTTGTAAGAGTGAGAAGGTCTCTCCCAAGCCTCCTTTTTTCCAGGCTGAACAACCTCAGCTCCCTCATTCTCCAGACCCTTCCCCAGCTTCATTGTCCTTCTCTGCATGTGAGAGCAATGAGATCTGGCTAAAAGTCCTGGTTTAACCATAAGAGACTGGAATGGGGGTATAGGTACCACACAGAGCTGCATGGGGTGCTGCAGGCACACTTTTCTTCCAAGACCTACTGGGGTGAAGGAATAGCAGAACTTCTCTTATAGACCACGTGGAGATGAGACCCTGATTTAGTTGGGGCACTTAACGAGGCAGGAGTTAGGTAGTTAATTTCATTTCTGGCAAGCCCTGCCCACAGCTCTGTACAAATGAGTTACATTTGGGTGCTAATTCAGTCAGGAAGATCTTCCCAAGGATGCTCCTGGGCAATTCATTCCATTAGGAGAATCAGAACAGTGGAAAAGTTTAGCCACAAAATGGCTTTGCCTCACTCACCAATAGGCAGCCTGGAGCCCTAGGGCAAGTCTCTGCTACTGACTGCAGTGCAGTAGGAATTTCAACATAGTCCCAGGCTCCTCTGGGGCAGTGTTGGAACTGCTCAGCCATTGAGAGGCTTCCAGATCTTCCCAGGGTGCTGGGAAAGAGGCAGAGGATCTCTGACCTGACCCTGGTTCCTCTTGGCACAGAGCTTTGCAGAGGTGCAGGCAGCATCTCTTGCAGCTGTGCAGAGAGCATCATATCAGTGGCACTGCTTGCCATGGCATGAGCCACTTGAATGCCTTCTCCTGGGAAACTTGAGGCACTTAAGTTGCCAGGTAGTCAAAGCCCAAAACATCAGGGCTGAGCTGGTCTGAAGCATAAGGCAGAGCAGAACTTGTTGGCCAAGAGCAGTGAGGCAGAGGCAGCTCTGTGAGGCATAAGCAGCACACACTAAGGCAGGGGCAGCAAGGCAGAAGCAGCACAACTGCTTACCACTCAGCTCCATTTCTACTACTTGCCCGAGTGCAGAGGCTCCTTTGGCCACAGAGGTTCACCAATCAGATGGCATTTGCCAAACTGACCATATTAGGTGCCCCCAGGGCTTGCTCACCCTTCTTTGGGCAAGACACTAACAGCTACCTAAACACCTGTGGGTACCTGTTTGTCACTTTGGGAGGGGACACAATGGCCCAAGCCTTTGTTCTCCTCCTGCCCTTGCTTCCCCCATCAGCAGAAGGGTGAGGCAAGCCAGGACACCTAAAAGGCCTCTTAGCCTTCCAGGACAGACCCAGAGAGGTCTTCCTTGCAGACTTGGCTGATGTTGCACCTCTGAGCTCTGTAGATGTGGAGGAGATGGGGGGGTTGGACTGAATGATCTCCTTGAGTGCCTTCCAACCCTTAATATCCTGCTATCCTATGAGACCAGGGCACACTCCCACTTGTGCAGGCTGATGTTTGGTGGACATGAACTCACTTTGGCTGTGCTGCTGGCACTGCTGCCACATCCCAGCTCCAGCAGCACTGCCCTAGGGTTGAGCTTCCCAGGTTTTCACGGTCCCCAGATAGGAGGGCAACAAATCCTGCAGAGAGAGAGCACTCCACCATGGTTTTCTTGCCATCTGCCCAGCCTGGGGGATGTTAACAAGCTGGTAGATCTAGACCTGCTGTGTCTTGATAGAAATATTTATTTTTAGCACCTTGATATTTAAAATGATCTGTTATAATTTCATGCTTAAATAACACTAAATAATATCCCCTGTTTGCACAGTGTAATTGGAAGAGTTGAACAAAGCAAACAAAGCAGCTGTGACTGAGCTTCCTTAGGATATCCAAACCGAAACAAACAGCAAACATAAAAATACCAAGGCCCTGCCAAAGGCTTGACAAAGCTGGCAGCTGGTGGCTTGGGCAGGTCCACTCTGATATGGGTCAAGAACTGGCTGGGGGGGCTGGACCCAGAGAGTGGTGGTGAATGGTGCCACATCCAGCTGGCAGCTGGCACCAGTGCTGTGCCCCAAGGATCAGTGCTGGGCACAGTCCTGTTCAGTATCTTTAGTGATGATCTGGACCAGGGGATTGAGTCCAGCATCAGTAGGTTTGCAGATGACACCAAGCTAGGAGCAGCTGTGGAGCTGTTGGAGGGTAGGAGAGCCCTGCAGAGGGACCTGGCCAGGCTGCATGGGTGGGCAGAGGCCAATGGGATGAGACTGAACAAGGCCAAGTGCAGGGTTCTGCACCTTGGCCACAACAACCCCAAGCAGCACTACAGGCTGGGGCCAGAGTGGCTGAGAGCAGCCAGGCAGAGAGGGCCCTGGGGGTGCTGGGAGAGAGGAGCTGAAGCTGAGGCAGCAGTGCCCAGGTGGGCAGCAGAGCCAATGGCATCCTGGGCTGGCTGAGGAGCAGTGTGGGCAGCAGGACAAGGGAGGTTCTTGTGCCCCTGTGCTCAGCACTGCTCAGGCCACCCCTGGAGTGCTGTGTGCAGTTCTGGGCTCCTCCCTTGCAGAGAGATGTTGAGGTGCTGGAAGGTGTTTGGAGAAGGGCAGCAAGGCTGGGGAGGGGCCTGGAGCAGAGCCCTGTGAGGAGAGGCTGAGGAGAGGTGTTTAGCCTGGAGAAGAGGAGGCTCCAACTACCTGAAGGGAGGCTGTAGCCAGGTGGGGTTGGCCTCTTCTGCCAGGCAAGCAGCAACAGAAGAAGGGGACAGAGTCTCAAGTTGTGCCAGGGCAGGTCTGGGCTGGATGTTAGGAGGAAGTTGTTGTCAGAGAGAGTGATTGGCATTGGAATGGGCTGCCCAAGGAGGTGGTGGAGTCGCTGTGCCTGGAGGTGTTGAAGCCAAGCCTGGATGAGGCACTTAGTGCCATGGTCTGGTTGACTGGACAGGGCTGGGTGCTAGGTTGGGCTGGCTGAGCTTGGAGCTCTCTTCCAGCCTGGTTGTCTCTATGATTCCATGTTTTCAACACTTTGGAGGTATTTTCTGGTTGGCATTCCATGTTGTCATTTTCAGAGGCCAACAAACACAGAGCTGTGAGGTGCCAGTGGCTTCTTGCCAAGGAAAACTCAGTTGGTTCTTAGATTGTGTAAAAAAAGCAGGGAGAAAAGTGAACTTATTATTTGTTTCTCAAGAACTGGCAGGGCTAACGACTCTGGGAGTGCCGTGGGATTTTATGTGACTGCAGAAAAGACTTTGAACATATTCTGCAAGTTCATTTAGGCTCCTCTAATGCTTCTCAAATCCTCAGGCTTCTGTATTGCTGCTTGGGGTCGGTCTGACACTGTCTGATTTCACTCCTGCTCTCCCTTTTGCTGCCATGCCGCTGCCATGCTCGATGCCGAGTGGCTCCTGCCTTGGTCGTGTCTGCAGCGTCCCATGCCATCTGTGTGGGCTTTCAGGTGGTTGTATTGAAGCCTCTGGGTTTGGCTGGCTCTGTTTGGGGGGTGGGAAGTTGAGGCCAAGCCGATGTGATCTCTGTGCAAAGCCACAGGCGTTATCATTTGAGCAAAGAGATTTTGTGGTTAGTCCTGAGTGTGCTGTGTTCCTTGCTGGAAGGCTGCCACCAGAGAGGGGAGAGAGCCTGGGCTTCTGAAGCTGCTGCACCTCAGCTCGGCGGTGTGAGCTCTGGCTGGAAGCATCCTTGTGTTTAGGAGGATGAGAGCAGCTTTTCCATCCATGTCCCCGTGCTCAGATGCCCCATGGAGCAATGTTCCTGCAGGTAATGAAGGCGTTTCTAGGCTGCAGTACCTGTCAGATGAAGTTACTTTTGGCCCTAATAGTAACAGCCAACCTGGAGCCCACTACAGGAAGCAAAGAAGTGAGAGTCTAGCCCTGGGACATATGGAGGGGGTTCTAGCCTGGGTAGGTGGCCCTGACTCTTTGAGGATGAAGATAAGCTTGTTTTGAGTATAGGTTTTTCTAGGCTGGGATGGTGCTGAGGCTCCTTTGCAGTGCTATGCCCTGCCCTCAGTGCCCTCTCATAGAATCATAGAATCAGGCAGGGTGGGTTGGAAGGGACCACAAGGAGCAGCCAGTTCCAAGCCCCCTGCCATGCCCAGGGACACCCTACCCTAGAGCAGGCTGCACACAGCCTCAGCCAGCCTGGCCTGAAACACCTCCAGCCATGGGGTCTCAACCACCTCCCTGGGCAACCCATTCCAGCCTCTCACCACTCTCCTGCTCAACAACTTCCTCTTCACCTCCAGCCTCAATCTCCCTACCTCCAGCTCTGCTCCATTCCCCCCAGTCCTGTCACTCCCTGACAGCCTCCATAGTCCCTCCCCAGCTTTTTTGTAGCCTCCTTCATATGCTGGAAGGCCACAAGAAGGTCACCTGGGAGCCTCCTCTGCTGCAGCCTGCACAGCCCCAACTCTTTCAGTCTGTGCTCACAGCAGAGCTGCTGCAGCCTCTGAGCATCCTCCTGGCCCTAAGTACAGAGCGAAGCAGGCTGGAGAGTGGAGACCTCTTCATCCTCAGGACTGTGAGCTGCAGCCTGAGCGGATGTGATCTGTCAATGTCAATCCTCCAATTCCCTGTCCTCATTCCTGCTGGGGGCGGGCAGCTGACTTCCCCCCCACCCCAATGCCTGCCTCCTTCCCGTGCTGACAAAATCCTTCTCCACCTTCCCCTCCCTCAGCCGCACAGCCGCCCGGGCGCTGTTTGTGCCCGCATTAGCATTTCTGCTGACTGCGAGGATCGCTTTAATTTCATGGGTGTCATTTCCTTCAAGAAATCTCTCTCTGAGCAGCAGCCCGACCGCTGCCTGATAAAACATATTTTCCTACAGTAATGATTTTATGGACCCATAAGTCATGAATTTATTATGATCTCAGCCCCTGCTGCTGATTGCTGTAAAATGCAAAGTAATTAACAGCGGGCGGTAGCTGCTATTCCCACCTGGTACCCTGTGCTGGGGGATGCTGATGGCTTTGATTAGAGTAATGGCTAAAGTGTACAGCCCTGGCTGTAAAATATTAGCATGATTAATGCAGGAGCCTAAATAAGAAACAAAACTAATGGGCATGGTTTAAGGAATTAAATATATATATATATATATTCCTTTCTTCCTCCCCCCCCCCCCCCCCCTTCCTCCAGCTATTGTTCTGGCTCATTTGTGCTTTCTTTTCTGTTCAATAATGTATGGGCTGGAGGACCAGGGAGCAGGCAGGAGATGCATATTGCAGTTTCATAACATCTTAAGTGCTTGTGTTAATTTTTCACTCCTCCCTTCCCTTTCTCCTCGCCCTGCCGTCTCCCGTCGGATAGGGCAAGAAAGATAATCAAGTTTCCTGAACTTGGCCCCAAGTCAGGTGTGATTTGATTTGGGTTGCAGACAGCCTGAAGAAGCAGGCTTGAAGGCGACTTGCAGAGTTGGACTTGGGGTTTTGGCCCTGCAGAATGGAAACCCTGATGCTGTGTTGGCATTCCCCTGGCTGGGAGATGTCTCTGCTCTGCTTCAGCAGCCTCAAGCCCCTAAGTTGTAGGGGGGGTTATTCTTTTGCACATGAAGAATAACCACATCTGTCCAGAGGCTGCAATGTTCCTGCTGAAGAAAGAATGTTTTTGTTCTTCCCTTTTTTTTTCTGAACAGCTTAAAGAAACCCAGTGACTGGATTTGAGTGAAAAACTAGTGAAAACAGGACTAGAGCTAAAATAACCCATGTCAGATTTCTCCCCTGTCCTCCTTTCCCCAGGCAGTGATGGATTTGATTTCTGGCATTTTTCAGTGGATAAGATCAGAAATTAACAACAAAAATGGTCAAAACAACAACCCCAAGCAGCACTGCAGGCTGGGGACAAGTGGCTGAGAGCAGCCAGGCAGAGAGGGAGCTGGGGGTGCTGGGAGAGAGGAGCTGAAGCTGAGGCAGCAGTGCCCAGGTGGGCAGCAGAGCCAATGGCATCTTGGGCTGGCTCAGGAGCAGTGTGGGCAGCAGGACAAAGGAGGTTCTTGTGCCCCTGTGCTCAGCACTGCTCAGGCCACCCCTTGAGTGCTGTGTGCAGTTCTGGGCTCCTCAATTCCAGAGAGATGCTGAGGTGCTGGAAGGTGTCCAGAGAAGGGCAGCAAGGCTGGGGAGGTGCCTGGAGCACAGCCCTGTGAGGAGAGGCTGAGGGAGCTGGGGGTGTGCACCCTGCAGCAGAGGAGGCTCAGGGCAGAGGTCATTGCTGTCTGCAGCTCCCTGAAGGGAGGCTGTAGCCAGGTGGGGTTGGGCTGTGCTGCCAGGCAAGCAGCAATAGAACAAGGGGACACAGTTTCTAGTTGTGCCAGGACAGGTTCAGGCTGGATGTTAGGAGGAAGTTCCTGGCAGAGAGAGAGTGATTGGCATTGGAATGGGCTGCCCGGGGAGGTGGTGGAGTCTCTGTCCCTGGAGGTGTTGAAGCCAAGGCTGGCTGGGGCACTTAGTGCCATGGTCTGGTTGCTTGGCCAGGGCTGGGTGCTAGGTTGTGCAGGCTGAGCTTGGAGGTCTCTTCCTACCTGGTTGATTCTATGGTTACTTGCTTTAGGGGGTGAGAGCAAAATATATATATAAAATAGGCTGTTTATAGTTCAACACTTAGAAGAATGTGTTTGGCAGTGGAGAAAGGAGGAAGTAACCTGATTTTTAAAAAAAGGAAGAGAAAAAAAAACAAAAAAGGCTTTTTTGACCTGCACATTTTGATCAGCTCTTGTGATTTCTAAAGATGCATAAACCAGTGTCATCTAATTCCCTCTGATCTGCCTCTAACTTTTCAGATGTATTGATCTGCTCTAGTTTATGAAGCTACCAACTATTGGAAAGCAGAGATTGTAAATAACTACAGAGGAATGGGCTTCCCATGATGCAGGAGCTGCAGCTGAGCTGGTTTGGTTTAGCCTTTAACAGGGCCAAGTGCAGGGTTTTACACCTTGGCCACAACAAACCCAAGCAGCACTACAGGCTGGGGACAGAGTGGCTGAGAGCAGCCAGGCAGAGAGGGAGCTGGGGGTGCTGGGAGAGAGGAGCTGAAGCTGAGGCAGCAGTGCCCAGGTGGGCAGCAGAGCCAATGGCATCCTGGGTTGGCTCAGGAGCAGTGTGGGCAGCAGGGCAAGGGAGGTTCTTCTGCCCCTGTGCTCAGCACTGCTTAGGCCACCCCTTGAGTGCTGTGTGCAGTTCTGGGCTCCTCAATTGCAGAGAGATGTTGAGATGCTGGAAGGTGCCCAGAGAAGGGGAATGAAGCTGTTGAGGGGCCTGGAGCAGAGCCCTGTGAGGAGAGGCTGAGGGAGCTGGGGGTGTGCAGCCTGCAGCAGAGGAGGCTCAGGGCAGAGCTCATTGCTGTCTGCAGCTACCTGCAGGGAGGCTGTAGCCAGGTGGGGTTGGGCTCTGCTGCCAGGCAAGCAGCAACAGAATAAAGGGACAGAGTCTGGAGTTGTGTCAGGGGAGGTCTAGGCTGGATGTTAGGAGGAAGTTGCTGGCAGAGAGAGTGATTGGCATTGGAATGGGCTGCCCAGGGAGGTGGTGGAGTTGCTGTCCCTGGAGTTGTTGAAGCCGAGCCTGGCTGAGGCACTTAGTGCCGTGGTCTGGTTGCTTGGATAGGGCTGGACTGGATGATCTTGGTTGGGTCGGTTGGAATGGATGGATAGGTTGGCCTGTATGAGCTTGGAGGTCTCTTCCAACCTGGTTGATTCTATGATCCTCAACACACATTTTTGGGGGGAGAGCTTTTCTTAACCAGGAGGTTGCAAGAGGGAGCTCAGCATGGCAGTGTCACCAAGAGGTGTTGTGTTGTCCTGTGCAAATGGTGTTTTCTCTTGGGACAGAGAAGCTTTTGTGTTTGTTTTTGTAGTTAAGATATATATTCAGCAGTGGCTCCACTGGTAAATACAAGTACCCTCATGCTCTAGAAGATGTCTTGTTGCTCCCTCCAGGAATTTGACAAAGTATCTTTCCAGCAACCTCCTGCAAGTACAACCAGAACAATTTTATTCATCCTTCAGTCCCTGGAATGGTTGTGGCAAGGGGATGCTGCACTCCATCAATAACTACACCTGCAGCCAGCTCTCAGCCCACGTTGCTGTGGGTTTCAGATGTCTCACCCACGTTCACCAGTGGTCACAACAGGAGTAGACATTACCAAGAGGGTGAGAAAGGAGCTCTCTCCAAAATTGCCACAGCTGGAGTTGGGAAGGGCGTGGGGAACCTCCAAGAGTTACAGTCAGTGATTAGAGGTACAAGGAAGCTGCCATGTGAGCAGAGATAAACTGGGCTGAGATTCACAGATGTGTCAGCTGAGTAAAGAAGCAGCTGGGAGAGGGCTATTATTATGCTGTGTACAGTCCAGAGTCAAGTAGAGGCAGCACAGTTGGTTGTTTGCAGTGCCTTATGATTCAGGCTCTGAGGGTTTCATGGTGAGCTCATTAAGCAGAAGGCTTTAAGAAAATGAAGGACAGTCCATTGTTCCAGAGTACATAATTTCAGCTGTGTTTCATCCCCCACCTACTGCTGTGGAGTCCAAAAGAGGAGAACAGATGTGGAGCAGGTCTAGCTTGTGATGGAAGGCAGATCCTTGGGCATGCTGGATGTGGTGAAGGGTTGTATCAAGAAGAGGGCCATAGACACCTGCCATTCATTTGCTTCCTCTCTTCTCAGCAAGGCTGTGTTCTTGTGCTTGCTATGTTCTCTGGAAGCAGGGCCTCATGGGCTGAGCACTGGAGGATATAGCTGCTCTAGTTTGACAGCAATCTTTCCTGAGGAGTGGATCTCCCCACAGTAGTCTTCTGTTATGTGAGACTTTTTGTGCTGGATGGGGGAGCACAGGGCAGGTGATGGTACAGGGCAACACAGAACCCTAAGGGTGTAGAGTGTTAGGGGTTGCAGGGACCTCTGGAAACCATGGAGTTCAACTCCTGCAGCAGGATTGCCTAGGGCAGGTCACACAGAAAGGCATCCAGGCAGGTCTTGAAAGTCTCTAGGAGGGAGGACTCTGCAGCCTCTCTGGGCAGCCTATCCCAGTGCTCTGTCACCCTTATGATAAGGAAGTTTCTCCTCAGCTTGACATGGAACTTCCTGTGTGCCCTTTCATATCCATTGCTCCTTGTCCTATCACAGGGTACCATTGAGAAGAGGCTGTCCCCTTCTTCTTGGCATCCATCCTTCAGATAGTTATCCACATTAATAAGATCCTCTCTCAGGTTCTCACCAGAAACATCTGGCCTCAGAGAGATGGAGGACAGCACAGACCCTTGAGGCTGAGGCTTGGCAGTGGCCTTGAGAGGCGAGTGCTAAAGATGTGACTCTCATCCCATCTGTGAGACATGACACACTGGTGTGTGGTGGCTGGGTGAGGGCAGGCAGGTCCTTTTCACCTCCTGTGGAGGTAGTGTTTGGGTCAGTTGGTGCAACGAGGCAGCATGGCTGCAGGGTCACACCTGGGAGGCTGTCACAGCGGTGCTCACATGTTAAGGATGGTTGAGGAGTAGCTCCTGTGGGGGACCTGGTTGATGATTCTATGAGCAGCATTGCAGATCACCCCATTAGGAGATTTAAAAGAACCCTTCCATCCTGTAGGAACTGTTTCAGCCTTTGGAGATGTGCTAGAACTGTACCCCAGCCTGTACCACATCTGCTTCTCCTATTAGATCATTCCCTCTCTCCTGGTATCTATCTCTTTTCCTTCCCTCCTGGCTAGAGCTTTCTCCTGCCATTCTATCCAAGGCAGGCTTCAGTTACTGCCCTTTATGCTTCTCTTCCCTGGAACTTTGCAGGAGGATAGGTTGATAGGTTGGCATCTATATTGTTGTGGGTTTTTTATTTCCCTCCTTTTGGAGCTAATCACCCTGGTGAAATTGAGCTGTAATGCAGTTGGCAGTGGTTGGATGGAGCCTGAACGTGTGTGCTCCAGCACATACCCAGATTCTGGCATCGATCAAAACGAGCTCAAACAGCCACAAAGCAGAGCAGATATGGCAGGGCCTTGCTTAAAACACACTCACGTGGAAGCGTGAGCAACCTGAGCAAAAGCTGCCTGTCTCCTCTTTGGAGGTGGGTGAAGGAAGAAGTTATTGGGTTTGATGTGAGAAGGGGGGGAGGCATCATTTCCCCACCTCCTCCCCCCCTGCCATGCCTGCAGCAGGTAGGAAGAGGTTGTGCTTGGTGAGGAGGGTTGTAGCTGTCGTGAGTCAGTCAGAGTGTCAGGGTAAATCAAGCCTGACGTTTGGAACATCTTCCCCACACAAAGCAGGGGGGCAGGGGGGAGTGGAGGAAGCAGTTGTAATTTTATGTCTATATCCTGCTCGACTAATCAAGGTGAGCAAGAGACATGCCAGCCAGAGGAGGTTTTCCTCTTGTTAGCTTAATTGTTTCTTTGCTTTGGCTTCCCCCTTCCTTTCCTGGACTGCTCTGGCAATCTCCTGTGTGGAGGATAAAACATCCAGCTGCTCGGTGCTAGAGGCTTGGGTACAAATGGTTCTTGTTCCTCCAGACTGCTTCTTGTAGTATGTCCCTAACCAGGTAAGGGGCAGCTCATGGGAAGACCTGTTTTGTCAGAGGTTTGACTGTCTTTGGCCCTGTCTCCTCACTCCCTATCTTTCAGACCCAAAGTCTACTAGTAGCCCTGAGATGGTAGTGCTGTAGTGGGCCATATCCTCTCCTGGTCCCCTCCTACCCCTTGATCAGCTTGGACAGATTTGCCTGAGCCATAGCTCAGTATCAGCATTGTGAGGGGAAGCTAATTCCAGGGCACTTCCAGCAGCAGCATGGCTTAGCAGTTGTATTTGGTATACTTCTTGCCTTGCCTCAGGCTTCTGCTGCTGTGAAACCTCCCTGTGCCTTTTACCTTGCTGCCACTGCAGGCTGCCTCTTCTTGTCCCAGGTGGGCTAATTCTCTTCAGGCACTGAGGAGAGGCAAAATAAATACACAAATGGCCTTTCAGTACCTGAAGAGGGCCTGCAAGAAAGCTGAGGAGGGACTTTTTACAATAGCTTCTAGTGATTGGGTGAGAGGGAATGGATTGAAGCTTGAGGAGGGCAGATTTAGACCAGAGATGGGGAAGAAATTCTTTACAGTGAGGGTGATGAGACACTGGAGCAGATCACCCTGGGAGGTTGTGGATGCCTCCTCCCTGGAAGTGTTCAAGGCCAGGTTGGACAGAGCCTTGAGCATCCTGGTCTAGTGGAAGGTGTCCCTACCCTTGGTGGGGGGATTGGAACCAGATGATCTTTAAAGTCCCTCCCAACCCACTATAGAATTCTGTGGCTTTATGAAATAGGTCTTTGTTCCTCACCCTGCCTGTGCCACAGCCCAGGGCACTGTTGTGGTACCAAGAGCAGCCCAGGTTGAGTGCTGGGGCTAGCAGGCTGTTCTGTCTTCTACTGGGAGCAAGCATCCAGTAGGGTAGGATACCTCTTGGCAGTGGAAAAGCTTTTGCCTCAGGGAAGGACCCTGGCAGCTTCACTGCTGTCTTCCAGCTCCTGGCATGGGCTGACCCAAAAGTGGACAAAATGGATCTTGCACAGCACTGAGCCGGAGCTGTTGAGCAGCACTCGGAGCTGCACTCAGGGTCCCTGTGCCATCGAGGCAGGGCAGCAGCATTAAAATTCCCTGGGTGCACAGGAGTGGACTAAGTCATCAGCAGAGGGCAGGGAGCCTCTCTGAGCTCCATGGGCTTGTGCTGACTTACACCAGTTGGGGCACGGGGCCAAATCTGTCTCGTTCAGTGAACGATCATTCAATTTTTCTCTCTGCTATCAAGCTCTTAAACAAAAGCCAATTGAAATCAATGGGAGACTTTCATCATTTTCAGGGTTATAGGCCTAAAAAAGATTGGCTGTTTGGGGAAAAAACAGGCAGGGGAAGAGCAAGGGAAGAAGAAATAAATGCTGCTGTAACAGTCTGGCTCACCACGTAAACAGATGCAAGTGAGAAATGCTTTAGCTACGATTCTCCAGCAGCCACAGCTCAGTAAAGCTGTACGAGGCAATCTGTGCATTGAAGAGCAACCTGTGCTGGCTGAAACTGCTCCACAGGTGCAAAGGGAGCCTGTCCCTCTGTGAATCCTTCCCCTGCATCTCCTCCTTCTAGATGTGATTAAGTTCTCTGCTCCTCCATTGCACTTAGGGCTCTTATTCATGGTAGGCACATGGTCCACAGGAGCACAGAATGGTAGAGCTTGGAAGGGATCTCTGAAGATCATTGAGTCCAACCCCTCTGCCAAGGCAGGTTTGCCTAAAGGAGGTCACACAGGAACATGTCAGATGGGTTTTGAATGTCTCCAGGAATGGAGACTCCACTGTCTTTCACAGACATGCAGGGAAGAGCTGCTCACAGAGAGCAACCAGCAACAGAAGAAGGGGTCACAGTCTCAAGTTGTGCCAGGGGAGGTCTAGGCTGGATGTTGTTAGGAAGTTGTTGGCAGAGAGAGTGATTGGCATTGGAATGGGCTGCCCAGGGAGGTGGTGGAGTCTCTGTCCCTGGAGGTGTTGATCAAAGCCTGGCTGAGGCACTTAGTGCCATGGTCTGGTTGACTGGCCAGGGCTGGGTGCTAGGTTGGGCTGGCTGAGCTTGGAGGTCTCTTCCAACCTGGCTGATTCTACGATTGAGAAGCACTGCCTTCTGCTCCCAGAAATCAGCAGGCTTTTTTTCTGCAGGAGCTGGAGGAGAGGGAGGTTAATATCTTGTCCAGCCTGCAGCTGATAACATCCCTTGTCCAATGACTGCACAGTGTTTTGCAAGTGTGGCAGGGTAAATCCCCTTCAGACAGGTATTATCTGGCCTATTTTTCCAGCTGAGAATTCTCAGCCTCCAGACTCATCTGGGCAGTGATGCTGCCCTCACCTTGTGGTCTCCTTGGCAGAATGAATCTGTCAGGATGGGTCCTTCTGAGTCCAGCCCCAGTTCAAAGGCAGCCCTTCAGTATGGCTGGCTAGAGTTAGATCCTCCCTTCCTCAGCCTCCCCATCCATATAACAGGTATGACAATCATCCTTTTCCCCGGGGTAAACATTTCATTATGCTGTACTGCTCAAGTACCTCAGAGGAGAGGAGACCTGGAGATAAGTCTGCATTCTCATTTTGGCTACATCTGTGTGTGTGTTTGCTGCCTTAACTGCCATTCTCTTGCTTTGCCTGCTCATTAGTTCTGCCTGAGTGCAGGACCTCTCCCAAAAATGCAGTGTTGGCAGTGGGCATGAATTCTTAAAGACTCCTGTCTCTAATGACAGACTCCAGGGCCAGGCAACCGTTCTGCTTGCCGACAGGAGGGGAGGCAGACTACAGCTTGCTCATGCTGCCTCTCGTCGTGGGGTGAGCTTTCAGAGTCACAGGAGGAGCTGCAAAATCTGCTCAGGTGTTGGCCTGCAAGGTGAATTGCTTGGGATGACAGATGGAAAGACATGCCTCTGCATAGAACTGTAGAATCAGGCAGGGTTGGAAAGGACCACAAGGAGCAGCCAGTTCCAACCCCCCTGCCATGCCCAGGGACACCCTACCCTAGAGCAGCCTGGCCACAGCCTCAGCCAGCCTGGCCTCAAACACCTCCAGCCATGGGGCCTCAACCACCTCCCTGGGCAACCCATTCCAGCCTCTCACCACTCTCATGCTCAACAACTCACTCCTCACGTCCAGTCTAAATCTCTCCACCTCCACCTTTGCTCCATTCCTCCCAGTCCTGGCACTCCCTGACAGCCTAAGACTGGAAATCCCCAATCTAACTTGCCCAGTGCCCTCTTGTCCTGCCCAACTTAATGCAGAGGCAAAATATTCAACTGCTGAAACAAATCCAAGCAAAGCAACACAGCAAATTGAATTTGTGTTTTTAAATAATAAATGTGAAATAAATTAAAATAAGTAAACAATTTAAAGGGTGGGGAGGGAGGGGGAAGTTGCCAAGTTCTCATTGTGCTGAGAACTTCTCTTAGTGGGAAGCTTAAAACTTTCAGTAATGTTTTTGTTGTCTTCTTCTTGGGTCTAAACACCTTGGAGGTGTTTCAGGTCAGGCTGGCTGAGGCTGTGGGCAGCCTGCTCTAGGGTAGGGTGTCCCTGGGCATGGCAGGGGGCTTGGAACTGGCTGCTCCTTGTGGTCCCTTCCAACCCTGCCTGATTCTGTGATTCTCATTTCCATTCTGTAGTTGCATTTGAAGATTCCTTGCTTGTTGCAAATGCAGCTTTTGACATATTAGCTTTGCAATTCACATACTGTTTTGTTTGAAAAGGAAGGAAGTCTTTGGCATGTTAGAAGAAGTGGGAAGGGAAAGGCAACTGAATCCTGCCATTCTTTCTGTTTCATTTAATGGTAGGAGTAGGAAGAAAGAAGAGGGGGGAAAAAACCCAAAGGCATTCAAAAGCTTGACAGTTCTTTGAATCTTGACAGACTCCTAAAAGCCAAACCAGAGAAAATGACAATTTTTGGTGGCAAAATCCTGAATTCTCATTTTGGCAGATCCCTGCTGCTCTGCTGTTTGGGGGAAATTGTTTTGCTTCCCATGGAATCTCAGTGTGCTCTGAGAAAATGTCAAGTTGGTTCTGGGCTGTCCACTCCCTCTTAGAGCCCTGGTTCTTTCTTTCCATCTGTTCTTGTTTCTCCTTTCTACCTCCATCCTTCCTGCTGTCTTTTTCTCTCTCCTGCTCTCCCATTTCACTCAAATTCCCACCACCAAGGCAGTGAATATGGCCCTGAGACATTTCCTTCCTGGACAGGTTGAGGCTTTTGTGATTCCCAGGTCTGTTGTCTTGTGTTGACCAAGTTGCTGCAAAGTTTGCATTGTTCATCTCAAGGAAGCTCTCTCTGCTGCTTATATGTGGAAAGACAGATTCTGGCACTAGGAGACAGAGTCTCAAGTTGTTCAGGGAGAGGTCTAGGCTGGATGTTAGGAGGAAGTTCTTCAGAGAGAGAGTGGTTGGCATTGGAATGGACTGCCCAGGGAGGTCGTATGGTCACCCTGGGGGTTGGACTCGATGATCTCCTTGGGTCCCTTCCAACCCCTGACATCCTGTGGTCCTGTGAACCTCCTTTTAGGTAGTTGTAGAGGGCACTAAGGACTCCTCTCAGCCTCCTCTTCTCCAGACTTCTCCAAACGTTTGAGATCACACTGGAAGTGGCTCGGGTTTGGCAGTGCCTCCCTGACAGGAGTGAGCCCCAGGCCCAGCTCTGGGCTGAAACATCCAGTGTCAGTCTGTAATGAGGTCTTTGGGGCTCTCTGCTCCGTGTCTTGCTGGCAGGCAGCTCCCTTGTCTGTGTACTCCCTCCCGACAAGAAGGCTTGTTGATTCCACATTCCACTTGGTCTTCAGCTTTTGAAACCCTGCTGGAATTATTCAGGAGCCCTGATTGGGGCTGAGGCTCAGGAGCACCATTTGCATCCGGGGAGGGTGTGATGATAATTGTCCAGGGGAAGTTTGTTTGAGCCAGCTTCTCTGTCCCCTTGCAGTCGCTTGGGCAGCGGAGCTGTGCAGGAGCAGGGTCCGCAGAAAGGTGATG
The DNA here is from genome assembly GCF_015220805.1 of Pogoniulus pusillus. NCBI lineage: Eukaryota > Metazoa > Chordata > Aves > Piciformes > Lybiidae > Pogoniulus > Pogoniulus pusillus. Next base: position 39,094,483 of record NC_087271.1, on the reverse strand, counting down.
AAAGGGACTGGGGGTGTCAGGCTTGGATATGGAAATGACTTTTCCTTCAGAGAAGATGAATGTGGAGGAAGTGCTTAGCTTGAGGAAGAGCAGGGTGATGCAAACTAGAACTACCCACCCGATCTTGAGGGTGCTGCTGTCTTCTCCACCCTGCAGACGCCTGTTTGGTCGGGGAGGGCTGATTTCAACCTCCCATTTTAATCACGACTTAAATCAGCAAGCAGGAAACCTTGATTTGTTATTATTTTTTACAGCACGTTTTAAGCTGGTGTTTTAAAGTTCACTTCCTAATGAAACACAGCTTCTCATTGGCTGGCATAATTTGGTCCTATTTTTGGCCAAGCAAGAAGGGGAACGTGACACCCATGCATATTTATTGCCCTTACTGTCTGGCTTAACACGGATCTCTTCTGATGTGAAACCTTTGCACCTCTTTACGACGCTGGGGAGACAGAAAACATCTGATTTATGATTTATTAGGCACAGCTTCCTTTATTCCAGCCCCATCCCCACTTGTCTCAAGCTGTACGAGGACAGAAATTAAAATGCCATTAAAAAAGATGCCTGCAGAAAGCACTCTGCAAGTTTGCTGTCACGGAGCAGGGGGTTGCAGTGAGCCTCTGCAGATCATCTACTCCATATGTTGGCTTTGGGGAGAGATCAATTCCACCTTTCCCCCCTCCACACAGGTGTTTGTTTAACCTTTCCCTAGATGTCTCCAGTGGAAAAATTTGTGCAGCTTCTCTGGATTCTGTTCTAAGTGAGGAAGTTTGGTTTGCTGTTGGTTGTTTTTAATCTCTAAACTTAAGCTCTCTTTGCTCTGAGTTAAATTATTTCTTCTCCTGGCACTGTGAGCGCAGAGAACAATCGACTGCTGTCTTAATAACCTGCTAGCTGCTGGAAGATTGTTATGCCTCTGTGCCTTAGTCTTCTCTTTAATTTTGATTCTTCTTTTTGTCTTGGGCTGAAGGAGCCTAGTTCATTTAACCTTTCCATGCCAGTTCTTCTTCCTAAAGCTGTGATGGGCTTATTTCTTCTCCTCCAGACTGCCTCCTGCTTTTTCATCTCGTTCAAAAGAAGAAATCTCCTGCCACGATGTGTAATCAAACTGGAACTCGTTGTATCAGGATGCAGACGGTTGAATGGGGTGGGAAGGTGTTTTGAAGTAAGGAATGGGAGCTGCTGCTGAGCTGGGGGTTGCTGGAAGGGCTGCTGAGGTTGGGGTATGTGAGATGCAGAGGGAGAAGGGGTGAAATGCACTGGTTTCTCTGCTAGTTTGGGGTTACCGTTCAGTCTGGAGAAGAGGAGGCTCCCAGGTGACCTCCTTGTGGCCTTCCAGCATCTGAAGGGGGCCTGCAAAAAATCTGGGCAGGGACTTTTTAGGATATCATGGAGTGACAGGAGTGGGGGGAATGGAGCAAAGCTGGAGGTGGGGAGAGTCAGAGTGGAGGTGAGGAGGAAGTTGTTGAGCAGGAGAGTGGTGAGAGGCTGGAATGGGTTGCCCAGGGAGGTGGTTGAGGCCCCATGGCTGGAGGTGTTTGAGGCCAGGCTGGCTGAGGCTGTGGCCAGGCTGCTCTAGGGTAGGGTGTCCCTGGGCATGGCAGGAGGCTTGGAACTGGCTGCTCCTTGTGGTCCCTTCCAACCCTGCCTGATTCTGTAGCCCTGTGATTCTACTCTTAGCCCAGTGAGAAGGGTGACATCACCACACGTGCATTGTGCTGCACCTGTGGCATGCTGTTGGGATGGATCAGGAATCCATCACACTGCTCTGTTCAGATGGGTGTTGAGATGTGCCTCTGTTTTCCTTCCCAGAACTCCTCTTTCCAAGTTCTGCCCTCCACTTTGCAGTGAAAACAGCACATTGGGAGTCAGAGCCTTAGAAGAGCTGGATATCAGCGGGAGGTGTGTGAGTTTGCTGGGGGCTGTGTGTTAACCAGAGGCTATTGGAGTAATGTTCTCCTCTATATCCCAGAGCATATCCTATTGTGCCCTGCTCTTGTGAGACTTCATCTGGAGGACTGCATCCAGCTCTGGAGCCCCCAGCACAAGAGGGACAAGGATCTGTTGGAGAGGGTCTGGAGGAGGCTCACAAAGATGATCAGAGGGCAGAAGCGCCTCTCCTACAAGGATGGGCTGAGGAAGTTGGAACTGAGTGGCTGGAAAGCAGCCAAGAGGAAAGGGACCTGGGGGTGCTGATAGATAGTAGGCTGAAGATGAGGCAGCAGTGCCCAGGTGGCCAAGAGAGCCAATGGCATCCTGGCCTGCATCAGGAACAGTGTGGCCAGCAGGACAAGGGAGGTTCTTCTGCCCCTGTGCTCAGCACTGCTCAGGCCACCCCTTGAGTGCTGTGTCCAGTTTGGGGCTCCTCAATTCAAGAGAGATGTTGAGGTGCTGGAAGGTGTCCAGAGAAGGGCGACAAAGCTGGTGAGGGGCATGGAACATAAACCCTATGAGGAGAGGCTAAGGGAGCTGGGGGTGTGCAGCCTGGAGAAGAGGAGGCTCAGGGCAGACCTCATTGCTGTCTACAACTACCTGAAGGGAGGCTGTAGCCAGGTGGGGTTGGGCTCTTCTGCCAGGCAAGCAGCAACAGAAGAAGGGGACAGAGTCTCAAGTTGCATCAGGGGAGGTCTAGGCTGGATGTTAGGAGGAAGTTGTTGTCAGAGAGATTGATTGGCATTGGAATGGGCTGCCCAGGGAGGTGGTGGAGTCGCTGTGCCTGGAGGTGTTGAAGCCAAGCCTGGCTGGGGCACTTAGTGCCATGGTCTGGTTGCTTGGCCAGGGCTGGGTGCTAGGTTGGCCTGGCTGAGCTTGGAGGTCTCTTCCAACCTGATTGATTCTATGATTCTATTCAACCTGGAGAAAGGAAAGCTCCAAGGAAACCTCACAGCATCCTTCCTGAAGGGGGCTACAGGAGGCTAGGAAAGGACTGTGTATAAGGCCTTGTGTCCACAGGACAAGGGTCTGGTTTTAAACCAGAGCAGGGTGGATTCAGGTTGCCCTTTTCTGTGAGGCTGGTGAGACACTGGAATGGGTTGCCCAGGGACATTACGGAGGCTCCAGTCTTCAAGTGTGGAAAGCCAGGTTGGATGGGGCCTTGAGCAGCCTGGTCTAGTAGGAGATATCCCTGCCCATGATAGACTGCTTGGAACTAGATGATCTTTAAGGTCCCTTCCAGCTGAAGCCAGTCTACAAACAGGAGTGTGGGATGGTGATGGTAACTGTAGTGCAATGATGGTTAATCCTGTCCCAGGCAGGGCTCTGCTGGAGCTGTAAACAGCCTTTGGGAAACAAAACCTCTCTCTTCCCTGGAATGTGCTGGATTTGACAGCTCTCCTTTTATCTGCTCAGAAAGTGCTGAAGTGTTCCTAGCTGCTCTTAGAAAACAATTCTGCACTGCCCAGAGGGAGCTGTAACTCACGTAGGGAGCCAGGAGAAAACGATGCTTCTCCTCTCAGCACAAGTGTGTAAACCACTTAACTCCTGAGTGGGAGTTCACCATAAGGCTGGGAGTGTGGCTGTGACAACTCTGGGGGTCAGCAGTGAGGTGCAGGTAGTCTGGGGAGCCATCACTTGTAGAGAGGCAAAGTCTGAGGGCAGTACTGCTTAATCCTGTAGCATTTCCAAGGGTGTTCAGCAGGGTAGTGACAGTGCTTGGCTTTCTTGTTTGCTGAGACCTCGTGATGCTCTCTGGTTTTGAGGGTCTCTAGAATAGAGACCAGCTTAGGTCTGAAATCAGGGTTGATAGGTTGGACTGGATGATCTTGGAGGTCTCTTCCAACCTGGTTGATTCTATGACTCTATGAAAAAACACTTCCTCTTTGCTCCTGTCCATTCTTGGGCTTCCACATTGCTTTTTTGCTTTTCAGCTTACCTTGCAGAGGAGAACACTCTCCAGAAAGACCCAGCCCAGGTTTAACTCTGCTGGGGCCTCTGGAGTGCAGTGTGGATGGGGTGAGTCCACCCTTCCTTGGGTGACAATGAGGCCAATTCAGCATCTATGGGGAAAGCTGGGCTGTGGCTGCTGGTGGGCAGAGGATGGGCAAAGCAAGAAGCTGTTTTTCACCTCTAGAATGATGCTCCCATCATCATGGGTCCAAAAGGGGCTCATCCCTTGCACCTCCTGAAAAACCTTTGCATTAAACGATGTCTTTGTCTCAGGAAATAATAAAGCTGGGCAGCTTGCAGGCTGTGGGCTTCTCCTCACCTTCTCCCTGGCGTTCTTATGCCCGGCAGTGTCTTTGCTTCTGCAGAAGGAGCATGGATTTGCTTTTAACTCTTGCTGCTCTGTGAGAGCAGAAAGCGTGCAGAGGAAGGTTTGCACTTTGCAGGTGCAAACGACCTCCTCTTCTTTGATCTTGGCTACTGAAGGTGATCAGAGCTTTTTATACATGGACCTTTATCTGTGGGCAGCTTAATTAGGTAATGGTCCCAGAAAGCTCTTGCAGAACAAGTGATTTGATCCGCTTCAGTATTGTTATCTCTGTCCTGCTGTCACCCAGGCGGCTGCACTGCCAGTTCTTGGGTGGTGTGAGCTGGACCTGGCTTCCTTTCCCAACCTTGCTTTTTTATCCACTTAGAGATTTAGCTTTAGAGAGAAAACAGCATCCTCTCTGTCTGCAGCTGTGTGGGGAACATGTGGCTGCAGCTGTAACAGCCTTAGTGCATGAAGGGCGTGGAAAACATGCCCAGCATTGTTTGGTTGCAGCCTTGCCTCACTGTCACTCCACACCTGACCCCAGGACACACGTGAGAGCAATACAAAACGTTCAGCCTCTTGTCATGCTGTGTCTCCTCTTTGCCTCTGGCCTGATCCTAGGTCTTTTGGTTGCTAGTTGTTGCAGTTTTACTGGTAGCCCTCCTGGTGCTACATGTCATGTTGAACTCCCGTGTCCTGGAAGCATGTGACAGGGAGAATCACAGCCCTTCTTTTAATGAACCTTAATTCCCCTGCCTCCACAAAATCATCTGTGCAGGAAGACACAGCTGAGCCCTCAGGCCCAGATATGAGAAGGTAGAAGGAAGGTCTACCCCCAGGGCACGTGTGTGTTTCAGTAGGGATGTGGGCTCCTGGGGGGTCGCTGGATTCACCAGGGTTGCTGCAGTGGGGACTGCTGGGGTGAACTGGGCTTTGAAGAGTATTTGAGCTGGCTGGGAGGAAAATCTGAGTCCTTCTGCAGCTTCATATTGGGGTGGGATTTGCAAAGAGTAGAAGATGCTCATAATGGCAAGCAGGGCCAGAGCTAACGGCTTTAGAACTCGGTTCAAGCCCTCCCTCCCATCCCTTCAGCTCTCTGAGACCTGCTCACTTGCTTCCAACTCATGCAGCACAGGGCCCACGAGGAACCCAGCTGCTCATCAATCCAGCCAGTTAAGCACGTCCACCTCCAGTGCCTCTGTCTGTCCCCGTGCCCTTTCTACAGCATCCAGGACATCACAGCAGACACCCTCGTGGAGCTCAGGGCAGCTGGGTTAGCTCTCCTGCATGTGGTGCCCTGTAGCAGAGGGAGCTGCCCTCTGCCTCCACAGACTCTGTGACAATCAGAGTTGGCTTTGTCCTGTATGCTGACTTCAGCATGTCCTGGGCTGCTGCTGGTTAGGGGCAAGGTGTTGCTTTTTTTAGAACCCAGAAAGAGTCATTAAATCAAGCAATTTGCCTTCCTTTATGGCTGGGTGAGAGAGCCCCAGAAATGTAATGGGCTGCTCTCATGGGCAACAGCTCATGCTTGGTATTTATAGAGAAATGGTGCTTTGAAAAGGCCCCATTTTTGAGCCTCTCCTGCTGTTCTCTAGCAGGGCTGAGCCTTGCTGTTAATAAGGGGAATGCAGAAGTCTCTTCACAGCAAAGGCAAAAAATAAACCCCTTTTGCTTTCCTTCCCATCTCGTCAGGAGCACCCTGCTGTTCCTCCCTGCTTTCTTCCCATCTCACAAAGGGAGCAGATTCTCTCTCTCTCGGTGGTGCTCCTCACTGGAGAGATGGTTGCTGAGCATGTCCATGCAGCCATACTGTACCCCTTCAGCTGCCTTGCAGTAGCAAGCAGAAGGACATTGGACACTGGAATGGGCTGCCCGGGGAGGTGGTGGAGTCGCCGTCCCTGGAGCTGTTCAAGGCAGGATTGGACGTGGCACTTGGTGCCATGGTCTGGCCTTGAGCTCTGTGGTAAAGGGTTGGACTTGATGATCTGTGAGGTCTCTTCCAACCCTGATGATACTGTGATACTGTGAACAGTGCAGGGGTTTGGGAGAAACAGAGGAGTCTGGAAGACCTGGGGTTGAGTCTCCATTGTGCTTTGGCTTTACTCTAGAGCCTTGGCAAAGCCACTTCTGTGCATCTACTCTCTACCTATGTATGAGCGTAGCCTCTGCCTGCACTGGTGTGCTCTGCTCGACTCTTTTAGCATGAAATGGTAGTCAGGTGTCACTTCTCACCACCTTCCACCCAGGGAGGAAAACATTTGGGTGTTGAAACAAGGGTTACTTTGAAGCTGAGCCTCAGAGGGTTGTGTTTCTCAGGTGCTTTCAGTACCATGACCTGTGCTTTATGTTCCAGGCTGCAAATACTGCAAAGGGCTATTCTGAGCCTTGCCAGCTTTGAGACCCAGGCTCCTACTTGTCCTTGCAGAACGAGCCTGACACCTTGCACTGTGCTGTTCCTTAAGCTTTTTGGCTGTGCTTTGGACATATGTTTGTGGTCTGAGGTGTGTGAATCACAGAATCATAGAATCAACCAGGTTGGAAGAGACCTCCAAGCTCAGCCAGTCCAACCTAGCAACCAGACCATGGCACTAAGTGCCTCAGCCAGGCTTGGCTTCAACACCTACAGGGATGGTGACTCCACCACCTCCCTGGGCAGCCCATTCCAATGCCAATCGCTCTCTCTGCCAACAACTTCCTCCTAACATCCAGCCTAGACCTGCCCTGGCACAACTTGAGACTGTGTCCCCTTCTTCTGTTGCTGCTTGCCTGGCAGAAGAGCCCAACCCCACCTGGCTACAGCCTCCCTTCAGGGAGTTGTAGCCAGCAATGAGCTCTGCCCTGAGCCTCCTCTGCTGCAGGCTGCACACCCCCAGCTCCCTCAGCCTCTCCTCACAGGGCTCTGCTCCAGGCCCCTCCCCAGCCTTGCTGCCCTTCTCCAAACACCTTCCAGCACCTCAACATCTCTCTTGAATGGAGGAGCCCAGAGCTGGACACAGCACTCCAGGGGTGGCCTGGGCAGTGCTGAGCACAGGGGCAGAAGAACCTCCCTTGTGAGATCTCTGTCACTGTAAGAATGGGTGTTCTGGCTCTGCTCTGTGCTCTGAGCTGTGTGGGATCTCTGTCACTGAAGGAATGGGTGCTCTGGCTCTGCTCTGAGCTGTGTGGGGTCTCTGTCACTGAAGGAATGGGTGCTCTGGCTCTGCTCTGTGCTCTGAGCTATGTGGGATCTCTGTCACTGAAGGAATGGGTGCTCTGGCTCTGCTCTGTGCTCTGAGCTATGTGGGATCCCTGTCACTGAAGGAATGGGTGCTCTGGCTCTGCTCTGTGCTCTGAGCTGTGTGGGGTCTCTGTCACTGAAGGAATGGGTGCTCTGGCTCTGCTCTGTGCTCTGAGCTATGTGGGGTCTCTGTCACTGAAGGAATGGGTGCTCTGGCTCTGCTCTGAGCTCTGAGCTGTGTGGGGTCTCTGTCACTGAAGGAATGGGTGCTCTGGCTCTGCTCTGTGCTCTGAGCTATGTGGGGTCTCTGTCACTGAAGGAATGGGTGCTCTGGCTCTGCTCTGAGCTCTGAGCTGTGTGGGGTCTCTGTCACTGAAGGAATGGGTGCTCTGGCTCTGCTCTGAGCTGTGTGGGATCTCTGTCACTGAAGGAATGGGTGCTCTGGCTCTGCTCTGTGCTCTGAGCTGTGTGGGATCCCTGTCACTGAAGGAATGGGTGCTCTGGCTCTGCTCTGTGCTCTGAGCTGTGTGGGATCCCTGTCACTGAAGGAATGGGTGCTCTGGCTCTGCTCTGTGCTCTGAGCTGTGTGGGATCCCTGTCACTGAAGGAATGGGTGCTCTGGCTCTGCTCTGTGCTCTGAGCTGTGTGGGATCCCTGTCACTGAAGGAATGGGTGCTCTGGCTCTGCTCTGTGCTCTGAGCTGTGTGGGATCTCTGTCACTGAAGGAATGGGTGCTCTGGCTCTGCTCTGTGCTCTGAGCTGTGTGGGGTCTCTGTCACTGAAGGAATGGGTGCTCTGCCTCTGAGCTGTGTGGGATCTCTGTCACTGAAGGAATGGGTGCTCTGGCTCTGCTCTGTGCTCTGAGCTGTGTGGGATCTCTGTCACTGAAGGAATGGGTGCTCTGGCTCTGCAGGGCTTGTTGGGTGTGTGTCAGAGTTCTGCCTTACTTTCTCCTCTGGAAAATCACCTGCCTTGCCAGAGTCTCTGAGGAGGAAACACTTGGCTAGTAACTTGGAGGGACACTCTGTGGTGAAGCCACAGGAGAATCTATTCCCCAAGTCTCCTCCTGTCTTCAGAGGGGCTATTAGAAGATTCATTTATTCTGCCTGGAGCCCACAGGTTTATAAACATGGGCTTTTCTTCAGCTGAGTTGGAAGGAACAGCTTCTGTTTGATTTCCCTTGGGACCAGAGCTGTCTCTATTCCTCAGATCAGGACTATAGCAGTAGGAAGAAGAGGGGAGGGGGGAAGCCAGGAGAGCACTGAGAGGCTCTTGGCTTGTCCTGGGCTAGGAAATACTGCCTAGTGGTGAGCAAATCTTGTGACCATGCACCCTGTCAAACTTGTGCTGCTGCAGAAGGAGTAGCCCAGTTAGAGCTCCTGCTGCAGCATCCCTGATGGAGGTGGGTGGAGGAGGAAGAGGTTGAGGACATGATTTCACTCTTAGACTTGGGCTGAACTAAATTACATGGCTTTGGGAAGTGGAGGCTCTCCCCAGGCTGGTGCCAAGCTCAGGAAAACAGGCTGGCATTCCTGGGGCCTCCAAACGTCACCAGGATGTTGCAGGTGGCTTTGGACTCGTGGCTGAGAGATGCTCTCAGGAGAAAAGCCAGAGGGCCTGAGAGACTGCAGAGCTGAGGCCAGAGGAAATGGGTGGGCTGGCTTCTCTCTCCAGTTTGTTTTTGCTGTGCCATACCCATGAAGATTCACAGTATCACAGTATCATCAGGTTGGAAGAGACCTCACAGATCATCAAGTCCAACCCTTTACCACAGAGCTCAAGGCCAGACCATGGCACCAAGTGCCACGTCCAATCCTGCCTTGAACAGCTCCAGGGACGGCGACTCCACCACCTCCCCGGGCAGCCCATTCCAGTGTCCAATGACTCTCTCAGGGAAGAACTTTCTCCTCACCTCCAGCCTAAATCTCCCCTGGCACAGCCTGAGGCTGTGTCCTCTTGTTCTGGTGCTGGCCACCTGAGAGAAGAGAGCAACCTCCTCCTGGCCACAACCACCCTTCAGGTAGTTGTAGACAGCAATAAGGTCTCCCCTGAGCCTCCTCTTCTCCAGGCTAACCAATCCCAGCTCCCTCAGCCTCTCCTCGTAGGGCTGTGCTCAAGGCCTCTCCCCAGCCTCGTCGCCCTTCTCTGGACACGCTCAAGCATCTCAATGTCCTTCCTAAACTGGGGGGCCCAGAACTGGACACAGTACTCAAGGTGAGGTCTAACCAGTGCAGAGTACAGGGGCAGAATGACCTCCCTGCTCCTGCTGGCCACACCATTCCTGATGCAGGCCAGGATGCCACTGGCTCTCTTGGCCACCTGGGCACACTGCTGGCTCATGTTCAGGCAGGTATCAATCAGCACCCCCAGATCCCTCTCTGTCTGGCTGCTCTCAGCCACTCCGACCCCAGCCTGTATCTCTGCATGGGGTTGTTGTGGCCAAAGTGCAGCACCCTGCACTTGGAGCTATTGAACACCATCCCCTTGGACTCTGCCCATCTGTGCAGGCGGTCAAGGTCCTGCTGCAGAGCCCTTCTGCCCTCCAGCTCAGTCACATCTGCCCCCAGCTTAGTGTCATCTGCAAACTTGCTGATGACTGATTCAAATGCTCCTGAGACCTGTTCAGATCTAACACTCCTTGATCACTCTGTAGCCTGTGGGGTCACTCTCCCCTTGCAGCGTGGGTTAGAAAAGCTTTTCACTGGAGCTCCTCTCTGCCCTGCACGGGGATGGAAGGGCTGTGTGCCTTGGCTTGTGTGGCAGAATGACTGCAGGTGCTGGGAGAGAGCAGGAAATCATCCCTGTAAAGCTGTCCAGAAAGCCTTGAATTCAGGTACAAGCCTGATGTTTATAGGAACATAAAAGCAACCATGGAAACTAAACATGGGTCAGAGCCCCCGCCAAGTAGAAGAATCAGTTCTCTGTCTTCCAATTTCAAGCATGCTTTGGATCCTAGGGTCTGAGGGAGTCTTTGGAGTCTGCATGAGGAAGGCAGCAGGCAAAAGCCCTCATTGAGATGCTGTTCCATGAGGGTCACATGCCCTCAGCCTTACGTGAGATGCTGCTGGCTGTGGTGCTCCTCTCGAGCCCCAGGGGAGGTCAGGTACCTGGAGAGGAACAAAGAGCTTTACACGCACTGTCGACATGGCACTCAAACTTTGCTTGCCTCTGCTCCCTTATCTGCAGGATTACCCTGTGTGGCTCTGCATGCCCTCCTGCTCCCCTAGCAAGCATTCAGCTGCTCTGCAGTCCTCAGCTTCATCACAGGGAAACTTCACCTAGCTGCTGCCAGCTTGCTTTTGGCGACCCTGGGTGTCCTGTCAGCTGTTACAGGCCATTAAAGGATTTGTTTCTGGGTGTATGAAGAGGCTTAATTCAATTCTCATTCTCTCCTGGCATTCCTCGGAGGTGAGTGTGTCCCCTCGCCATGAAGCCTCCAGTGCTGCTAATTGACTTGAAAGTAGCTCGTGTCTCCTTGGAAATGTCACCCAGCCCTTTTCAAGTGCAATTCCAGGCAATCAGGATCAATATGTTTCTTTAGCTAAGGGTATTAGCACATGACTGACAGCCCTGTGGCATTAGCTTATTCATATGGACTTCCAGCTGCTCATTTTTCTTCCCTGTCTCAGCTCTGATCCCAGGAAGGGGGAAGAGAGCTTGGAGCGGAGCCAGCGCCTGAGCTGCAGCTGATCCCAGAGTGGGGGTGGGTATGGCACTGTCCCTCCCGCACCTAGCCCAAATCCAGAGGGTGCTCTTGTGCCCTCCTCTCCCAGGTGAAATCAAGCTGTGCCACCCCATCCCCTTGTTCCTCGTGTGGTGGCCTCGAGGTGTTTTGGGAAGGCAGGGACTGAATTCTGCTGCCTGCGTTAATGAGCGCAGCGCTTCGTTTGCTAGCAGGAAAGGTGTCAGCATCTTTTGGCAGTACCTTTGCACAGAGAATGCTGCCAGTGTAATTATCTCTCCTCAGCTCCCTGCCTCCTCCTGCTCCTGGGGTGGCTGTGGTTCTGCAGCAGAGGACTTCACAGAATGCTGGGGGATGGAAGGGACCTCTGGAGATGATCCAGTCCAACCTCTCTGCCAGAGCAGGATCACCTGAAGCAGGGCAGGTCACACAGGAATGGGTTTTGAATGTCTCCAGAGAAGGAGACTCCATAACCTCCCTGGGCAGCCTGTTCCAGTGCTCCAGCACCCTCACTGTGAGGAAAAGATTCCTTCTGTTTCCAAGGAAAAACTTCCATTTGCTTTCCTCCTCCCTTGGTGATGCTGGGGTGATCTTGGTGCCCGAGATGTGAGGCTTTCACTGCACCCTTGAACAGGTCTAAATTCTTCTGCTTTCTTGTCTCAGAAATGTTTGTGAATGTGTCTTCCCAGCAGCCTCCAGAGGAAAGGGAGTTCTGCCCTCTGTTCTTTGAGGTAGGAGGGGGAAGGCACTGAAAAACAAATTTAGAGGAGCTTACCAAAGCACTTGAGGCAGTGCTTCTGTAAGTGAATTCAATCTGGGCCCAGGTGCCCTCTGCTTTTCTTGCCTCTCTCTAATAAGGCTGTTGCACCTGCACTGCTCCTCAGCAGAGACCTCACTGCCCTTCTGCACTTCAGCTGTCCCTTTTTCTTGGGAAGAGAGGGAGCCTTGCCTTCCCCCCCAGTTTGGGAAACACTGGCTTCAGGGATTTAGGAGCAACAGTTGAGAAGCAGATGAAAGAATGTTTCAGGTTTTCAGAGGAAGAAACTAAGATGCTGAGAGACAAAGAGCCATGTCCTGAGCAAGAGGATGCATCTCAAGCACAGTTCTTCTGGGTGCCTGCCACTCTGCCTTGCAACTAGCAGTGCTCCCAGCTCTTGAGAACTGCTTGCTGGCATTAGTACATGTTGGAGCTGCAAGGCAAAAGCCTGAGGTTAGCTCCCAAGTGGCAAACATTAACATAGAAAGGAAGGAGGTGTGCCACAGTTACACTGGGAAAATCCAGAGGGCTTCTCTGCCATGCTCTGAATGTATCTCCCTGGCAGGGGTGGTGAAGGTGTGGCATCTGCTGCCACCTGGGATTTGGAATGGAGGCAGGGGTGGGGAATCTGATCTCCTTTTATGATCAGGTTCCTGCCTGGTGAGTGTGGGGCAGGCTGTGGATGGAGTCTACCTGGACTTCAGCAAAGCCTTTGACACCATCTGCCACAACAAGCTCCTGGCACAGCTGGCAGCTCCTGGCTTGGAAAGATTCACACTGGTATGGATCAAGAACTGGCTGGAAGAGCCAGGTTCAGAGAGTGGTGGTGAATCTGGCAGCTGGCAGCTGTCACCAGTGGTGTGTCCCAGGGATCAGTGCTGGGTACAGTCCTGTTCAATATCTTTACTGATGATCTGGAACAGGGGATAGAGTCCAGCATCAGTCAGTTTGCAGATGACACCAAGCTAGGAGCAGCTGTGGAGCTGTTGGAGGGTAGGAGAGCCCTGCAGAGGGACCTGGCCAGGCTGCATGGGTGGGCAGAGGCCAATGGGATGAGATTGAACAAAGCCATGTGCAGGGTTCTGCACTTTGGCCACAGCAACCCCAAGCAGCACTGCAGGCTGGGGCCAGAGTGGCTGAGAGCAGCCAGGAAGAAAGGGAGCTGGGGGTGCTGGGAGAGAGGAGCTGAAGCTGAGGCAGCAGAGCCAATGGCATCCTGGGCTGGCTCAGGAGCAGTGTGGGCAGCAGGACAAGGGAGGTTCTTGTGCCCCTGTGCTCAGCACTGCTCAGGCCACACCTTGAGTGCTGTGTCCAGTTCTGGGTCCCTCAATTCAAGAGAGATGTTGAGGTGCTGGAAGGTGTTTGGAGAAGGGCAGCAAGGCTGTGGAGGGGCCTGGAGCAGAGCCCTGTGAGGAGAGGCTGAGGGAGCTGGGGGTGTGCAGCCTGCAGCAGAGGAGGCTCAGGGCAGAGCTCATTGCTGTCTGCAGCTGCCTGCAGGGAGGCTGTAGCCAGGTGGGGTTGGGCTCTGCTGCCAGGCAAGCAGCAACAGAAGAAGGGGACAGAGTCTGAAGTTGTGTCAGGGGAGGTCTAGGCTGGATGTTGTTAGGAAGTTGTTGTCAGAGAGAGTGATTGGCATTGGAATGGGCTGCCCAGGGAGGTGGTGGAGTCTCTGTACCTGGAGGTGTTGAAGCCAAGCCTGGCTGAGGCACTTAGTGCCATGGTCTGGTTGCTTGGCCAGGGCTGGGTGCTAGGTTGGCCTGGCTGAGCTTGGAGGTCTCTTCCAACCTGGCTGATTCTGTGATCTGTGTCAGGGATCTTCTGACAGCACATTCCAGAAAGATGGATCATTTGATAACCAAGAAAGCCTTGAAGTTTTAATCTGTGATGCTGGCTGGGTGCCTGCAGGTGCCTCTGAGTTTCGTGTCCTCTGGGATGAGTCAGGAAGGAGTTAACATGTGTGCCCTGTGAGGGGGCCAGAAGAGCTGCAACTGAAAGTGCAGCCAGCAGAGGCAAGCAAGGATTACCAACGCCTCAGCGTTTAACGTGGCAGATCTCTTACGCCCCCAGCTGCAGTGTGTGTTCAGTTCCAGGGCACTTGGAGCTGTCAGTCGGCAGGTCCGTAGATCATGGTGACCTTAGCAGCACGTCCAGGGGCCTCGCTCCATCTGGGATAATGAACATCTCCCACTGGCTTCCTCCCATCACTCATCTGCCATCCAGAAGTTCATCATGCAAATGACAAACAATGTGCATTTTCTGCACATAACTCCTCCAGATGCCCCCAGCATCCCAGCACTCCTTGCTCAGAACAGGGAAATATGTTGGTGTTCCTCTCTATAATTCATCACCAGACACACCAATCTCCTCCAGCTCTCTATAAACAAAGCAGGAGGCAGAAGGCAGAGGATAAAAGTTCACTGCAGATGTGTCTCGTGGACTCTCTGTGGTGCACTTTGGGAAAGGAGTGGTGGGAAGAGGTCAAGAAGCTCCTTCTCAGGTGAGCTGAATTTGACAGCATTTTTGTCTCATAGATACGGTGAGTGAGATTGTCTGAGCCCAGCCTCTCACAAACACAAGACAATGTGAGAGGAGGAACATTTCTGGGTGGGAAATGTGGGTCTGGCATGAAGGAGTGGCTGGATCTGGAGTGCAGCCTGCTGCAAACCTTGCCTGCGTCACTAGGGGACTCTGGATCAGATGGCTAGGCTTTAGCCTGCGTCTCTGTCAAGCTGTGCTTGCCTCTGAGTGGTGAGGCAAAGAGGCAGAGTTTGGTTTCTCCAAGCATCTCTCTGCTCCCTGAGCTCCAGATCCAGCCAAAAACATCTGAAGAGCTCAGATCTAAGGAGGTCTGGGCTGTGGAGTGCGAGAAGAAGTTTTGGCTTGGAATAATTTGAAGATAGAATCATAGAATCAACCAGGCTGGAAGAGACCTCCAAGCTCAGCCAGTCCAGCCTAGCACCCAGCCCTAGCCAGTCAACCAGACCATGGCACCAAGTGCCTCAGCCAGGCTTCTCTTGAACACCTCTAGGGATGGTGACTCCACCACCTCTCTGGGCAGCCCATTCCAATGCCAATCACTCTCTCTGACAACAACTTCCTCCTAACATCCAGCCTAGACCTGCCCTGGCACAACTTGAGACTGTGTCCCCTGTTGCTGGTTGTCTGGGAGAAGAGACCAACCCCCACCTGCCTTCAACCTCCCTTCAGGTAGTTGTAGACAGCAAGGATGCAGGAATCTGCTTCAGTCAATGTATCTGCAGTAGGGCAGGCCTGTGATGAGGCAGCCCCCAAAGTGGAGGTCAGCAGGCAGCCAGGACAGAAATCCAAGGAGGATGGTGCAAATCCTGGGCTCCTGTCTGTGTTCCAAGGAAAGTGAAGCTCAGGACAGTTTGGGGGCACCTAGGTTCGCCTCAGATGTGAAGCACTTCTGCACTCATGATTTGTTTGACTATATGAGTCAGTGTGGTTTGGTTGGATATGGACAAAGAGAAGTATTGGGGTTTTGTGGTTGAAAATGGGCAAGCCTGTGGACATCTTCAAACTTTTTCTTCTCTGGCTGCTGAGAGCACCCAACTACCTGCATATGCCAATGTGGGCATCTGCAAAGTGCTAGAGTCAGCCTGGGGGCTCAGTCCTGAGTTAGAGCATGGAAATGGAAAGACAGGACACCTGGAAGTTCCATGGAAACATAAGGAAAGAGTTTTTCACTGTGACAGGGACAGAACACTGGAAGGGGCTGCCCAGAGAGCTTGTGGAGTCTCCCTTTCTGGAGATATTCAAGACCTACCTGGATGCTGTCCTGGAAGGCTAAGAGGCCTTTTAGGTGTCCTGGCTTGCCCCACCCTTATGCTGATGGGGGAAGCAAGGGCAGGAGGAGAACAAAGGCTTGGGCCATTGTGTCCCCTCCCAAAGTGACAAACAGGTACCCACAGGTGTTTAGGTAGCTGTTGGTGTCTTGCCCAAAGAAGGGTGAGCAAGCCCTGGGGGCACCTAATATGGTCAGTTTGGCAAATGCCATCTGATTGGTGAACCTCTGTGGCCAAAGGAGCCTCTGCACTCGGGCAAGTAGTAGAAATGGAGCTGAAGTTGCAAGCAGTTGTGCTGCTTCTGCCTTGCTGCTCCTGCCTTAGTGTGTGCTGCTTATGCCTCACAGAGCTGTCTCTGTCTCACTGCTCTTGGCCAACAAGTTCTGCTCTGCCTTGTGCTTCAGACCAGCTCAGCCCTGATGCTTTGGGCTTTGACTACCTGGCAACTTAAGTGCCTCAAGTTTCCCAGGAGAAGGCATTTAAGTGGCTCATGCCATGGCAAGGAGTGCCACTGATATGGTGCTCTCTGCACAGCTGCAAGAGATGCTGCCTGCACCTCTGCAAAGCTCTGTGCCAAGAGGAACCAGGGTCAGGTCAGAGACTCTCTGCCTCTTTCCCAGCACCCTGGGAAGATCTGGAAGCCTCTCAATGGCTGAGCAGTTCCAACACTGCCACAGAGGAGCCAGGGACTATGTTGAAACTCCTACTGCACTGCAGTCAGTAGCAGAGACTTGCCCTAGGGCTCCAGGCTGCCTATTGGTGAGTGAGGCAAAGCCATTTTGTGGCTAAACTTTTCCACTGTTCTGATTCTCCTAACGGAATGAATTGCCCAGGAGCATCCTTGGGAAGATCTTCCTGACTGAATTAGAACCCAAATGTAACTCATTTGTACAGAGCTGTGGGCAGGGCTTGCCAGAAATGAAATTAACTTTATAACTCCTGCCTCGTTAAGTGCCCCAACTAAATCAGATGTGATCTGGTATAGCTGATCCTGCTCTGGCAGGGGGTTTGGACTGGGTAATCTTTCAAAGTCCCTTCCAGCCCCCTAACTTTCCAATGCCAATTACTCTCTCTGCCAACAACTTCTTCCTAACATCCAGCCTAGACCTCCCCTGGCACAGCTTGAGACTCTGTCCCCTTCTTCTGTTGCTGGGTGCCTGGCAGCAGAGCCCAACCCCACCTGGCTACAGCCTCCCTTCAGGTAGCTGCAGACAGCAATGAGGTCACCCCTGAGCCTTCTCTTCTCCAGGCTAAACAACCCCAGCTCCCTTTACACTCCTGCTCTTGCCTACCCTCAAGGCACACACCCAACTCTTTCCCCTGCTGGCCTTTTCAAACTGGAAGGGTTTTGAAAGGTCCCTCTGAGCAGCAGCTGCTGTGTGGCTTTTTGTTCCTTTGATGTTTTTTATGATGAGCTGGAAATTAATTTCTCTTTCAGTGGTGTTGGACTATCTGTTCCCCACGTCACGCTGCAGAATGAGCTCATAACTCTCTTGCCTGCCTTGTGGCTGAGTTATGGGGTCTGCTGTGCTGTAGCCCAAAGGGTTTAATTTAACTGGATGCTTTCAAGGAAGCACTGAAGATCCAACAACCCTTCAGTGCTTTTGCTGTCTGTGCACTTGGAAAGTTTTGACTGCTAGGTTCCTTCTTTCAAATGAAACTGAAGGTTTCTGTCCTTTCCAGGGGTGAGGAGAGGTGGAGGTTGCTTTTTTGCTCCTCTCCTTTCCTTCTTGCTTGTCTGAAAACTGTACCCATGCTTCCATCCTGAGCATCACAGATGCTTTCCATCTCTTCTTGCCAACCATCTCCTATAGATTTCCCACCACTGTTGCCTGTCTCCAGTCATTCATGGTGTCTGGGAGATCAGCATCCCAAACTGGACCCTACATTCCAGCTGAGATCTTAGCAGTGCAGAAGACGTGTGGGGACAGTGTGGGCTCCTTGTGCATGGCAGCCTTCTCTGTGCTCTGGTCCTGCTTGCCCTTGGTATGATCTTGAAGCTGTTTTGGGGCAAGTGGGGTGAAGTGTTTCAGTTAATGTCTAGGCCACCTGTTGTTGTCTCCTTGTCACTACACGCAGACACTAATAAGACCATCTGCTGCAGGAACCTGTGTCTCCAATCAGGGATGCTTGGATGAGCTAATATGAAAGGACAAAAGATGCACTCTGCTCACAGGAGCTGAAGCTCACTAGACCCCTGCAGATGCTCCTCCATCTAGGCTCCTTCATGAGACTATTTACAGGGTGGTTTAACGTGCCAATTAATATGCAAGCTGTGCTGAGTCCTACCTGAGCTGATTTGCTGTAGCTTTCCCAGGTGTCTGTGTGCAGCTGGATCAATGCCATGTGGGTTGCTCATTTGGCAGGTCCAGAGACTGGAGAAGCCACCAATGACTTGGATTTAGGAGGGCCTGGGATCAGTCCTTGGGCATGACACCAGGGCTTTTGCTCCTTGTTTAGTGTTCCTTCCATATGGGAAGAAATTGGTAGGGTTGTGTGCACTGGAGCACTCTTCTACTTGTAGAGCTGAGGAGAGCCATAAGGAAAGAAGCAAATTCCATGTTCTATCCTCATTCCTTTTCCCTCTTTTTTCCTTATAACCATTGGCTGCCTCATGTTTTGTTTTTTGTGGTTTTGGTGGTTTTTTTGTTTTGATGCCCAGCCTGATTTTGGTCCTCATAATGATTAATAAACATGAGGCCAGTTTTGGAGGACTGTGTCCAGTTCTGGGCTCCACAGGTCAAGAAAGACAAGGAACTACTTGAGACAGTCCAGTGGAGGCCAAAAAGATGATGAAATGACCAGAGCATCTAGCTTATTATGAGAGGCTGAGAGACCTGGCTCTGTTTAGCCTGGAGAAGAGCAGACTGAGAGGGAGTCTTCTCAGTGCTCACCAATATCTGAAGAGTGTGGTTCAAAAGGATGAGGCCAGACTTTTTCAGTGTTACCTAGCAAGAGGATAAGGGGCAATGGGCACAAACCCTTGGAGGTTCCACTTAAACATAACCTAAAACTCATTTCCTGTGAGGGTGCTGGAGCCCTGGAGCAGGCTGCCCAGAGAGGTTGTAGAGTCTCCTCTGGAGAGATTCCAAGCCTGCTGGACATTGTGGTCCTGGGTATACTGCTGTGGGTGAGTCTGCTTTAGGAGATTGGACTAGATGAACTTCAGAGATCCCTTTCCAAGCCCATGATGATACTGTTCCAGTAGACCTCTAGGCTTTGGTCTCTAGCAAAGCAGCATCTAGTCCTGTACATTGGCTCAGTTGAATGGGTCACTTTCTTTTACTGCACTTAGATGAAGGATGTGATACATCTTGAGCTCTGGCAAGAGGGTGGTTTCCTGCAGCTGGGCTTTGGGATGTGAAAAGTGAAACTGATGAGACAGCTGGTTGTGAAGCAGGGTGGCAGTTACAGTCATGAGCAGGAGAGGGTCTGATCCCAGCCTGCCTTCTTGGGAGTTAACCTAGCTGGAGGTAGAAGGCAGGGCAGGTCCAGCCAACAGCTGAAAAAGGTGGGCAGAAAACCCCAGGCTGCTGAGGTAAGGAGGGACTGAGACTCTGGAGTTGTTCCCCTTTTCAGCTACAGCATGGTTCTGACACACCCCCAAGACCTTAGGACGTTCTAGCAGTGAGGATGCAAATGCACAGCTATTGTGATGCCCTGGGGTAACTGCTCAGGTGGTGCTCATGTAAGCACAAGACCTTGGGTTGAACCTTTCTCAGTGGAAATGAGCATGGAGAACCTGTGAAAATGTTTAAGCTGAGGGAGAGTAGGTTTAGACTGAATCTTAGCTTCATTAGCTAAGTCTCTCTTAACTTAGCCTCTTAGCTTAGTTCCTCAGTATGAGGGTGGTGGGACTCTGGAAT
The DNA here is from genome assembly GCF_015220805.1 of Pogoniulus pusillus. Lineage (NCBI taxonomy): Eukaryota > Metazoa > Chordata > Aves > Piciformes > Lybiidae > Pogoniulus > Pogoniulus pusillus. Next base: position 39,074,960 of record NC_087271.1, on the reverse strand, counting down.
AGGCTACCCAGGGAGGCTGTGGATGCCTCCTCCCTGGGGGATATGCAAAGCTAGGCTGAATAAGGCTTTGAGCATCTGAGTCTAGGTGAGAGATGTGCCTGCCCGGGGGGGTTGGAGTAGATGGTCTCTAAGGTCCCTTCCAACCTAAGCCATTCTGTGAGCCTGTGAAATCCCTCATGTTTCTCACAAGCCCAACAGGGAGGCAAACCAGTGTGAGGAGCTTGTTTTGCCTTTACCAGAGCACTTTAGGCTCTCATCTATTTTTGACTTCACTTGGTCTGCAGCCCAAATACCACCAAGTTCTGTGGGACAGCCCCCATCACCTCTAGCTTGGCTCCTAGAGTCAGGCGATTAGAGGAGCCTCTTTCATCTAAGTGCGTTTTTATCTGTCTGATCTGCAGAGGGAAGCTGGCAGATATTATCTTTGAAGGGAAGGAAAATGGAGCCAGCATTTTGTGTTCCAGAAATCTCATTATTTTCCAACTAATATGCTGATTTTGGATGCTGGGCTTTGGCAGGGCACGAGGGTCATGGCTGAACAAAGCAGAAGCAGGTCCATCCTGGAGGAGCCTGGCTGAGTAAAAGAGGCATTTTCTGTGGGGAAAGAACACAAATCCATAGACTTTCATAGGATCAACCAGGTTGGAAGAGAACTCCAAGCTCAGCCAGCCCAACCTAGCACCCAGCCCTGGCCAAGCAACCAGACCATGGCACTAAGTGCCTCATCCAGGCTTGGCTTCAACACCTCCAGGGATGGAGACTCCACCACCTCCCTGGGCAGCCCATTCCAATGCCAATCACTCTCTCTGCAACAACTTCACAGTATCACACAGTATCACAGTATCATCAGGGTTGGAAGAGACGTCATAGATCATCAAGTCCAACCCTTTACCACAGAGCTCTTCCTCCTAACATCCAGCCTAAACCTCCCCTGCCACAACTTGAGGCTGTGCCCTTTCTTCTGTTGCTGCTCACCTGGGCAGAAGAGCCCAGCCCCACCTGGCTACAGCCTCCCTGCAGGCAGCTGCAGGCAGCAATGAGCTCTGCCCTGAGCCGCCTCTGCTGCAGGCTGCACACCCCCAGCTCCCTCAGCCTCTCCTCACAGGGCTATGCTCCAGGCTCCTCCCCAGCCTTGCTGCCCTTCTCTGGACACCTTCCAGCACCTCAACATCTCTCCTGAATTGAGGAGCCCAGAACTGGACACAGCACTCAAGGGGTGGCCTGAGCAGTGCTGAGCACAGGGGCAGAAGAACCTCCCTTGTCCTGCTGCCCACGCTGCTCCTGAACCAGGCCAAATTCTCTGGGTCATGTCAAGGAGTGAGGCACTGTGGGTAAATTTTCCCTTTGGCTCTGACTTGCTGGTAGCTTTCACGAGAGGAAAAAGTGTGGTTTAAGAAGTTACTTGCTACTGATCTGTCCGGAGCTCTTTTCCCAGGCTGGATTTGGGGAGGGATTATCTCAGATTTTCATTTAGTTCTGAAATCCAGAGTATTGGTTTTATAAACTAAAAGCCCTTCACAGCAGGTCTCTTGTTCTCTCTTCTTGTTTCAGCTCCATGCCTAGGAAGGAATTTCAGTTTCCTGCAGGGATGGAGCCTGCACCTCGCCGGGGTGAATCGACGTCGTTCAAGTGTTTAAAGGCAGATGCATCAATACCAGCAGCTGAGGTTCTGCCTCACTTTGATTAAAATCTGATCAAGATTACTCAGCCCTACCAAGAGACTTGGATCAGCAGTCTATAAAAAGAAGAGCAGGAGAGGAGAGAGGACATGAAACAGGAAAATAATCCAATGAAGGACGCCAAGCTCAAACTGGCTGCAAATTGAAGCGCAATGAAAACATCCTCCTTAAGCGGGTGGAGGGCAGCAGGGTCTGCAGGTGAGTGCTGGGCTGGGAGCTGGGTCTGAGGCAGGAATGTTGCCCTTGGGTTTGTTGTGCTCATGGCTCCACCTTTTGAAGGCAGATTTTGTTTGATTTCACTTGGTGTTTTTCGAAGGACAACCTTACTCATTAGAAAACCCCTCCAGGGAGTGCTGCAGGAGGAGATGTGGGTGACAGATCCTTCGGAAAATCCTTGCTTCTGTTTCCCCAGGAGGCCTGGGCCAGTGCCAAATCTCACTAGTAGAGAGGTGATTGAAGCCAAGGAACAGAAAAGCAACTCAGAACTGCAGCTAGTTCTGGAGCCTCTATTACAAGAAGGATGTGGAGATGCTGGAGTGTATCCAGAGCAGGGCCAGGAGGATACTCAGAGGCTGCAGCAGCTCTGCTGTGAGCACAGACTGAAAGAGCTGGGGCTGTGAAGTCTGGAGCAGAGGAGGCTCCCAGGTGACTTTCTTGTGGCCTTCCAGGATCTGAAGTGGGCTACAATAAAGCTGGGGAGAGACTTTTGAGGCTGTGAGGGAGTGGCAGGACTGGGGGGAATGGAGCAAAGCTGGAGGTGGGGAGAGTCAGAGTGGAGGTGAGGAGGAAGTTGTTGAGCCTGAGAGTGGTGAGAGGCTGGAATGGGTTGCCCAGGGAGGTGGTTGAGGCCCCATGGCTGGAGGTGTTTGAGGCCAGGCTGGCTGAGGCTGTGTGCAGCCTGATCTAGGGTAGGGTGTCCCTGGCCATGGCAGCGGGGTTGGAACTGTCTGCTCCTTGTGGTCCCTTCCAGCCCTGACTGATTCTATGAACTCTTAATGGCTTCAGAAGGTAAAACCTATATTTGCCTTTAGGGTTGCTTACAGTGGTTGAACTTCACCTCTCCACTCATCCTCTGCAGCATTTTTCCTCCCTCTCCCTGCTCTTTAATTTCTTTTAAAACATAACACTTATGTAGGGACTATTATTATGCTGTGTGATTAGGCTTGATGGACAGTGACTGATAAGGAACTCTGCCTCCAGACCTTTGCTTGCTGGGTGGTCAGCAGTGGTGGCCTTTTCAGGAGTCTGTCCAAGTGCTTGGCACGTGTCTAGCTTTCCCAAGACTTCTTGTGCATGTGGCCCCTATGCTCAGTAAAATCCAGGCTTCCCTCTGCTCCCATGAAGTGAGGGTGTGCTTACTGCTAGGGCAGCCACAACCAAGTGCTGAGCTGTGGATGGCCTTTGAAGGCCTCCCAGATCTGTGGACAGCAGATAGGCCTTTCCTCTTTATGGAGCACACCAACTCAATGGGCTTGTTTGGATGGGAAGCACATCATTTCCTTGCCTCTGTTGAAGACATGCAGAAGGAGATCTCCTATGGGAGTTGCAGGACTTGTGGCTAGAAGGACCTTTTGTATCCAAGATGGGCAGTGGTGCCCAAGAAGTCTTGCTGGTCTGGGAGTGAGTCCGAGGTGGTTGGAAGATGCTTTGGCTACATCAGAGGACTGAGAGCCCTTCCACCTGAAGGGGCATTGTAGCCAGGTGGGGGGTGGCCTCTTCTCCCAGGCAACCAGCAATAGAACAAGGGGACACAGTCTCAAGTTGTGCCAGGGTAGGTCTAGGCTGGATGTTAGGAAGAAGTTCTTCACAGAGAGAGTGATTTCCCATTGGAATGGGCTGCCCAGGGAGGTGGTGGAGGCACCGTCCCTGGGGGTCTTCAAGAAAAGACTGGATGGGGCACTTGGTGCCATGGTCTGGTTGATTGGTTAGGGCTGGGTGCTAGGTTGGACTGGATGTTCTTGGAGGTCTCTTCCAACCTGGTTGATTCTATGATTCTATTCTATGAAAGAGTGTCATGGAAGCTGGGAATTATAAACGTGGCAGGGAATTACAATGTGGCTGAGTCAGGAATTATAAAACTCTAATTATTTTCTTTTCCTGGAACCCTGCCCCCAAAACTACATACAAAACCTAGTTTAGCTTATTAACATGTTCAGTTTCTTCCAAAATAAAAGGATATTGTAGGTAAATGTAGATATTTAGGAAGTCAGGAAATGGAAAAGGCTAAGCTGTAAACACAGCTTTACCTCGCTATCAGTCAGGCTGAGCAGAACAGTAAGGGAGCAGTGGATCTTACTCAGGGAGGTGAGACAGGCATTGGGCAATGATCCCATACTGGATTCATTGGCAGGAGCAGCCTTCTGAGGCTGCAGGCAATATCCAATAACAGAGATCCACGCCCCAGAAACCCTTAGGCGAGTCACAGAGCCACCAAACTCAGATGTGTCTCAAACACTTCTTCCTGAGTGGGATGGTTGTGGAACAATGCTGCCTTCATAGCAGCAGGGGAGAGCCAGGGTGCCCCAGTCCAGGAAGCAGCCAAGAAATTGGCTACTGATAGGGTCTGAGAGAGGGCAGTCCAGATGCTGCCAGCTCTCTCTCCAAGGACCTCAGGGCTTGCCAAGCTTGCAGGTTTGCACAAAAGGGTGCAAAAGTGGGGAGAGACATCCAAAAGCAGGGACTGGATAAAACCAAGAGCTCTACAAAAGGCAGGAACCATCCAAAAGCAGGGACTGGATAAAACCAAGAGCTCTACAAAAGGTGGGAGCCATCCAAAAGCTGGAGTGGGATAAAACCAAGAGCCCTACAAAAGACAGGAGCCATCCAAAAGCAGGAGTGGGATAAAACCAAGAGCCCAACAAAAGGTAGGAACCATCCAAAAGCAGGGACTGGATGAAACCAAGAGCCCTACAAAAGGTAGGAGCCATCCAAAAGCTGGAGTGGGATAAAACCAAGAGCCCTACAAAAGGTAGAAGCCATCCAAAAGCAGGGACTGGATAAAACCAAGAGCCCTACAAAAGGTAGGAGCCATCCAGAAGCAGGGACTGGATGAAACCAAGAGCCCAACAAAAGGCAGGAACCATCCAAAAGCAGGGACTGGATGAAACCAAGAGCCCTACAAAAGGTAGAAGCCATCCAAAAGCAGGGACTGGATAAAACCAAGAGCCCTACAAAAGGTAGAAGCCATCCAAAAGCAGGGACTGGATAAAACCAAGAGCCCTACAAATGGTAGGAGCCATCCAAAAGCAGGGACTGGATAAAACCAAGAGCCCTACAAAAGGTAGGAGCCATCCAAAAGCAGGGACTGGATAAAACCAAGAGCTCTACAAAAGGTAGGAGCCATCCAAAAGCTGGAGTGGGATAAAACCAAGAGCCCAACAAAAGGTAGGAACCATCCAAAAGCAGGGACTGGATGAAACCAAGAGCCCTACAAAAGGTAGAAGCCATCCAAAAGCAGGGACTGGATAAAACCAAGAGCCCTACAAATGGTAGGAGCCATCCAAAAGCAGGGACTGGATGAAACCAAGAGCCCTACAAAAGACAGGAGCTCTCCAAAAGCAGGGACTGGATAAAACCAAGAGCCCTACAAAAGACAGGAGCCATCCAAAAGCAGGGACAATCCAGTCACAGCAGGAACTTGTCCTTCGCAGTGATAGGGGACTCTCAAGGCAGGAACCCTTGCTCTATTTATCCTTTTCTAGCCCAAGTGTCCTGTGCTGGTTTGGGTGTTACCTGCCTGCTTCACTTAAGAAAATCCCCCAGACTAGACTCAGAGGCTGGAAATTAAAGGATGAAGCTTTATATGTACAGCTCAGCACAAGATCCAAGCAGGTATTCACAATCTCTACAGCTACAGACAGAAATGGACAAGTTAAAAAGGTAATCCAGAAACATAGCAGCCCTCCCAGAAACCAGATTCCCCAGGAGGGGCTCCCAAGCACCCTTCCATCTCCTTTCCACCCCTCTGCCTTATCCCAGACTTTGCCTTATGTTCAAGATGAGTTTGGAGAATTGGCCAGGAAGGTTAGGAAGCAGAAGGATTAGTCACACAGCAGGTTAGGGAGAGAAGGGAGGCAGCCAGAAGCCAGAGAGCGAGTCTGTTATCTACATTTGTGTGTTCTTGTTCTTATCCATCTCAGCAAGCCTATGAGTGCTGCAGCCATCAGCATTGTTTCCTTTTCACAGCCTGGCATCTCATTCCTCTCACTAAAATACCCCAGCTAGGCTCAAACTAGCACAGTAGCCCTGGAGAAAGAGTGGAGCTGAGTGGCCTCAGAAGCATTGGCGACATAAACTGACGCATCTGAGACTGCTGGAGGAAAGGCAAGGAGGTGGCTGGGGAACCTCCTGGGCAATTACATCCATGGCTGGGCAGTGATGCCGCCTGACTGCCCCAGCAGTGATGCCAGTCAGTCCAGGGTTCTTCAATCTGAGTGGGGGTCAGCTGAGGACAAGATGATCTGTTAGTAAGTATTTGTTAGCAAGTGCTTTCCCTTGCCCCCACCTCCTCCCCAGCGTTGTTACTTTTCCTCGCAGGAGCAACGTCGCTTGTTCAGCTTCTGGTGCTGCGTGTGTCGTGCTCTGCTACTCCCTCTTACAGCCACAGAGCAGAGGGGGGGTTCTGGGAATTGCTCAGGTCCTGCTGCTTCCCTGGGATCACTCAGCTGATGTGGTTCATGTGCAGTGGGGGATGGACTAACAGAGAGCACAGCACTGCTCCTTCTCTGTGGGCCGGTGCCCACGTGCGCATCGTTACAGTAGATTTTGGGGGGGTGACTTTTTGGGGAGAGAGAAGTTACTAAGCAGTGGACTTGACCTTCATACCTGATTTTAAAAGATGGGAGACTTTAATTAAGGCAGCTTCAGAATAAAGTTGCTTTCCACCCCAGTCCTTTCCAGGTGCACACCCAGAGGCTGCCGGTGACTGTAATACCTCTCAGAGGGGCAGAGGGGACAAAATCTCAGGCAGAATCCCAGCATGGTGAGGCTTGGAAAGGAATCTCTGGAGTTCATCTAATCTGCTCTTCCTTCTAAAGCAGGGCAACCCACAGCAGGTTTCCCAGGATGGTAATGTCCAGGAGTGTTTGGAATCTCATCAGTGGGGCAGGTGCCACAACCTCTCTGGGCAGCCTGCTCCAGGGCTCCAGCACCCTCACAGGAAATGAGTTTTAGCTCATGTTTATGTGGGGCCTCCTGGGTTCCAGTTAGTGCATATAACCCCTTGTCCTGTCACCAGGAATCTGGCCCCATCCTCTTGGCCCTTGCCCTTTAGCTGTTGATCAGCATTGATGAGATCCCCTCTCGGGCTGCTCTTCTGCAGGCTGAACAGTTGCAGGTCTCTCAGCCTTTCCTCCTCACAGAGATGCTCCAGGCCTGCAGCATCTTTGTATGCCATTGTCTTTTCACTTGGGCTGGCTGTGAAATGCTGTTTAAATACATAGTTAATTGAATGCATTGGAGAAGACATTTGTAACAGATCTGCTTTCTTCCTGGAGACAGGATGATCCCTACCTAAGCTGAGCTGCTGCGGGGAAGGTGAGCCGCGGAGCTTGCCGAGGCTGGCTGGGCTCTTCATCCCTTAGTGTGGGGATGAATTCCTGATGACTCAGAAGGGAGCTCTGCTGCCCCTCAGCTATTTGCAGATCTGAAGATCAGTGGTACTGCGGTTATGAGCCAGAGTTCTGAGCTCTGCACTGAGCAGAGCTGGGACCAAAAGCCACCTCAGTCTCAAAAGTGCTTACAAAAACAAGCAGCTGAGGGTTCCCAAGTGTCAGGCTTGCACAGAGCACTCACAGGCAAGTGCCAGAGAAATGATAAAGTGGGCACTAGATATGGGGTTCTTGATGCTTGCCTCAGTTTCTTTAAGGCTGTGGCAGGGTGCAAGGGCAGCCCTCTGAAGTAGATTGGGAATGGGAGATGAATCACAGTATCACCAAGGTTGAAAGAGACCTCACAGATCATCAAGTCCAACCCTTTACCACAGAGCTCAAGGCCAGACCATGGCACCAGGTGCCATGTCCAATCTTGCCTTGAACAGCCCCAGGGACGGCGACTCCACCACCTCCCCGGGCAGCCCATTCCAGTGTCCAATGACTCTCTCAGTGAAGAACTTTCTCCTCACCTCCAGCCTAAATCTCCCCTGGCACAGCCTGAGGCTGTGTCCTCTCGTTCTGGTGCTGGCCACCTGAGAGAAGAGAGCAACCTCCTCCTGGCCACAACCACCCCTCAGGTAGTTGTAGACAGCAATAAGGTCTCCCCTGAGCCTCCTCTTCTCCAGGCTAACCAATCCCAGCTCCCTCAGCCTCTCCTCGTAGGGCTGTGCTCAAGGCCTCTCCCCAGCCTCGTTGCCCTTCTCTGGACACACTCAAGCATCTCAATGTCCCTCCTAAACTGGGAGGCCCAGAACTGAACACAGTACTCAAGGTGTGGTCTAACCAGTGCAGAGTACAGTTATGTTATGCAAAACCAGAGGCTTTGCTACTGCAGGTACTGAGGAGCCTTATGCTTTCTGATTTCTAATTCCTTCGTGGTCTGGAGTCTTCTGCCTGCTGGTTTTTGTACAGAGAGCCTGAGGAGTGCTTGCTGGGAAAGCCTTTTCTCTTGTGGGACATGCCTGCCAGCCCTCTCGACCAGGTGACAGCAGCTGCAGAGCTCCTGCCCACCAGAGTGGACCAGAATTACCCAGGCACAGGACTGGTAAGCAGTGGTCACGTAGTATCACAGGATGGTTTGGGTTGGAAGGGACACTAAAGGTCACCTAGTTTCAACCTCCCAGTCATGGGCAGGGACACCTTCCATTAGGCCAAGTTGCTCAGGACCTGGCCTTTACAACCTCCCTGGGCAGCCTGTTCCAGTATCTCCCCACCCTCACTGTAAAGAATTTCTTTCTAACCTCCAGTCTAAATGTACCTTTCTCCAGCTTAAATCCATTCCTCCTTTGTAAGAAGTCCTTGTATAGCTCCATGACCTGCAGCACAGGTAGCAGAGCCTGTGTGCTCACTCAAGGTGTGCAGCCTCAGCTCTGGGAGCAGGCATGAGCTGATCTCCTGGGCTATGCATGCCCCTGTGTTCACAGGCTCACAGGATATTAGGGGTTGGAAGGGACCCGAGGAGATTATGGACTCCAACCCCCTGCCAGAGCAGGACCACACAGATCACAGAGGAACACATCCAGACAGGCCTGGAAAGGCTCCAGGGAAGGAGACTCCACAACCTCTCCGGGCAGCCTGTGCCAGTGCTCTGGGACCCTTACAGGAAAGAAGTTCCTCCTTTGCTGCAACTTAAACCCATAGCTCCTTGTCCTATGTTCTACCTGGGTTTCCTCTTTCTGAGCTCTCTGAGTCAGACAGGTCAGCTGCCCACACTGGGTGTAAAATCCTGCCTTCTTGCTTTTCACTTGCTTCCCTGAGAAAATGGGGTTAATGTCTCTGGGGCTCCTTTTTACCCACCTCTGATCACTTTCTAGCCTGATTGTTACTGCAGATCTTCGTGCCAGAGATCTCAAAGATAGCAAGTTCCCACTAGCTTGATATAAAGACATGCCCAGGGAGAAGACTTTATCTTTGCTCCTCTCTGCCAAGTGAGTTCAACCCTTATCAGTCCAAGAGCATCTGTGTGAGAGAGAATGAGGAGGAGAGGGATGTTGGGGGTTGGACACAATGATCTCCTTGGGTCCCTTCCAACCCCTAATATCTTGTGATGCTGTGATGTTCTGAAAGCCTCTTGGAGCTGATATCCTGCTGCATCCTGGAGAATCCTTCCATGATGTGTAACTCCATGGGAGATTGAAGCATCACTGACCCTGCTGTGGGCTGAGCACTGTGAGACTTTCTCTTGCTTGCTTTCACCACAGCAGCTGCCTCGGTTGTGTGTGGTGTTGGTGGCCCAACTCAGAGCAGAGAGTTCAGGGACAGGAGCCTGGCACTGGAGGGTTGCATTCTGCTTCCCAAGGGGGATGAAGCTGTTTTAGACTCTGGCTGGTTGACAGGGCATCTTTGCTCTGCAGCAGCACTTGCCTTCCCTGGGCAGTGGGCACTGTCTGCAGGGTGGCCCAGGCTCATCACCCAGCTCCTCCCCTGCCCTTCTGCAGAAAGCTGTTTAATCAAGGGTGCATCACAGTCCCTCTGTCTACACTGGTGTCAACAACGTTGCTTCAGGGACATTTGAAACTATTTTCTTTCCAGACTCTCTAATGGATTTCATCACTGAGGAAAAGGAGAGCAAGGCAGCAAAGGTGTTTTAATCACATCTGATTGTGGCATCTTGCAGGCTTGCCCTGTCAGTTGTTCTGGCACAGCACCGTTTAGAGCCCACCTCTGCCAGCACAGGTTTAGTGATCACAGAGGAAAATGCTCCTGTTTCACTCCTGACATCATCCTGGGGCTGTCTCTTCTCTCTCTACCCTACTTTTGTGGCATCAGTTTCTTCTACACCAGAGGATTTCATGGAATCATAGAATCAACCAGGTTGGAAGAGACCTCCAAGCTCATCCAGTCCCACCTATCAACCAGCCCTAGCCAGTCAACTAGCCCATGGCACTAAGTGCCATTTCAATCCTTCCATATCGTGGCACTTAGAAGTAGTAAACCCCACAGTTGCTTGCCCTGTTGTGTAGGAATCATACCAGGGCAGAGCTTTGCTTGCTCTGAAGAGAACTTGCCTTACTGCAAGGGGAATGTCCCTTTGAACCCATTCCTTAGCTCACATCTTGGTTTCACAGCCTGTCAGCCTAAAAAGGGCTCCTCTCTCAGTCAGGCAGGGAGATTGAAGTGCTCTCTCCTGCAGGAATGTGTGGGGGAGGAAGGAGGGAATGAGACAGGGAGAGCTGCTGCTCTCGCTGTGCTGGAACACCCTGATCAGAGCCGTGGGGCTGGATCCGGGTGTGGAGTAAGTCCTGAGACAGGCAGGAGTGTGGCAGGTGCAATAAAACACGTTTTGGGAAGCTCCTTCTGGATGTGTGTTGCAGTGCCAACAACTGTTGTGCCTTTACGTGGCTGGGGGTGGATGTTCACTGGAGCTGAAGGTTTGTGGTACCTGCAGTGCTGCCTGCTCGTTTCATAGACTGATTTGGTTTGGAAAGGACCTTAAAGTTCCAACCCCACGGCCACAGGCACAGACACCTTCCACTAGATCGGGTTGCTCAGGGCCTCATCATTCACAGAGAGAGTGATTGGCATTGGAATGGGCTGCCCAGGGAGGTAGTGGAGTCGCTGTGCCTGGAGGTGTTCAGGAAAAGCCTGGCTGGGGCACTTAGTGCCATGGTCTGGTTGACTGGCCAGGGCTGGGTGCTAGGTGGGACTGGATGAGCTTGGAGCTCTCTTCCAACCTGGTTGATTATATTCTGTTCTATCCATCACTTCCAGGGAGGGGGCATCCACAACCTCCCTGGGCAACATGTTCCTGTGTCTCACCCCCCTCACTGTAAAGAATTCCTTTCCAATCTCCAGTCTAAATCTGCCCTCCTCAAGCTTCAATCAGTTCTCTCTTGTCTTACCATGGCTTTTAAAGAGTCCCTTTCCAGCCTTCTTGCAGACCTCCTTCAGGCACTGGAAGGCTGCTGTCTCCCTTGAGCCTTCTCTTCTCCAGGCTGAACATCCTGGATCATCAGCAGGTCCCAGTGCCCATACCCTCACCTGCCTTTCCCAAGTGTTTAGCAAGAGGCAGGAAGTGTCTAACCTGGAGTGTGAAGGAAGGGAGAGTCTGAGGAGGAGGAGAAGGGCAGAGCTAAGGTAATTTTTCTCATGTGGCTGCTAATTCACCTCTTGATTCATGCCAAAGCTTTTGATTCTGATTGAAGAGGAAACTTAATCCTTGATATCCACAATTTTTCAGTGCTGGGGATGTGTTTGTTTTCCTAACAAGACTCTTCTGTGTCACTTCCACCTCTTAATAGGTGTAACCTGAGCTGCAGATTAGAGAGGTGTTTTGTGTGTGATTCCTGGGTGCTCTACACTTGATGCATTGTCTTCCTACAGACACAGGGCAAACTCTGCTCCTCCTTCTGGCCTGGGTTGCAATGATGGATTAAGTAGGTAGGTAATAGAGTGGTAATGAGGTAACCACTGACATCCAGCATTAACGTGGGAATAAATGAAGTTACCATCCAGAACTAATGGCCTGAACTATCACTAGGTTGTAATTAATGAATGTGGTGGCTGAGAATTACAAGGATATTTTAGGATGCTGCTTGCCTGCTGCCTTGGGTTTTATGGCTTGGTTGGAGAGAAATCAATTAATGCTAAGAACTTAATGAATGGGCAGAAGCTGTTCGTTGTCAGATTGTGTAGTGCCCCTTTTGTGGAAGAGGCCAGAGTGGCATGTGTGGAGTATCTGCCTTTACTTCAGGGGGTGGAAGAAGGTAGGATGCTGATGGCCTCTGACTCTGGGTCACTCAGTCTTTAATGCCTGGTGGAGGCATTAGAAGGTATCTTGGAGGTCTTGTTTCTTCTTTTCTGTTAGGGCAGAGCAGCAGAGGTCTTGGTGGAAACAGTACATTTGAAGTGAACAGTACCTTTGAGTGTCCTGCAGCTGGGTTGGGGCAATGCCAAGCACCACTTCAGGCTGGGCAGTGAGTGGCTGGAGAGCAGCCCTGAGGAGAGGGACCTGGGGGTGCTGCTGGAGGAGAAGCTCATCAGGAGCCAGCAGTGTGCACTTGCAGCCCAGAAAGCCAAGCAGAGCCTGGGCTGCAGCAGCAGAAGTGTGGCCAGCAGGGACAGGGAGGTGATTCTCCTCCTCTGCTCTGCTCTGCTGAGACCCCACCTGCAGTACTGCATCCAGTTCTGGAGCCCCCATTCCAAGAGGGCTGTGGAGATGCTGGAGTGTGTCTAGAGCAGGGCCAGGAGGATGCTCAGAGGCTGCAGCAGCTCTGCTGTGAGCACAGACTGAAAGAGTTGGGGCTGTGCAGGCTGGAGCAGAGGAGGCTCCCAGGTGACCTTCTTGTGGCCTTCCAGCATCTGAAGGGGCTCCAAAAAAGCTGGGGAGGGACTTTTGAGGCTGTGAGGGAGTGGCAGGACTGGGGGGAATGGAGCAAAGCTGGAGGTGGGGAGATTCAGGCTGGAGGTGAGGAGGAAGTTGTTGAGCCTGAGAGTGGTGAGAGGCTGGAATGGGTTGCCCAGGGAGGTGGTTGAGGCCCCATGGCTGGAGGTGTTTGAGGCCAGGCTGGATGAGGCTGTGGCCAGGCTGCTCTAGGGTAGGGTGTCCCTGGGCATGGCAGGGGGGTTGGAACTGGCTGCTCCTTGTGGTCCCTTCCAACCCTGACTGATTCTATGATTCTATGAACCCATGCAGCAGGCTCACAAATTTGCTTCTCTGCATAAGAGGTTGCCAGTGATGGAGGTTCTCCAGCCAGGACCTCTGAACTGAGCAATGACAAACTGCCCTGCTTTTCCCCATGAGAACATAGAGTCACAGAATGGTTTGGGTTGGAAGTGACCTTTAAAGGTCATCTAGCCCAGCCCCCTGCAGTCAGCAGGGACATCTTTAACTAGATGAGGTTGCTTAGAGCCCTGTCCAAACTCTCCTGGATGTTTCCAGGAGTGGAGCACGTACCACCCCTCTGGACAACCTGTGCCAGTGCTTCACCACCCTCAGTGTTTAAAATTTCTTCCTTATCTCCTTTCTAAATCTCCCTCTTTTAGTTTCAAACCATTGTCCCTCGTCCTGTTGCAAAAGACCCTGCAAAAAAGATTGTCCCTGTCTTTCTCATTGGTCACCTTTAAGTACTGAGAGGCCACTAGAAGGTCTCCCAGCTTCTCCAGGCTGCACAACATCAACTCTCTCAGCCTGGCCTCACAGCAGAGGGGTTGCACCCTTGGATCATTGTTCTGGCCTCCTCTGAACCCGCTCCAACAGGTCAAAGTCCTCCTTGTGCTGAGACATCTAATTCCTTTTTGAGATATTCTCTTCCCTGCAGCTGCATCTGTGTCTCCTTTATGCCTCCCCTTTCTCTTGCCCTGTGGTCTCACTCTGGTGTCCTGCATGCTCCTATGACTGCCTGTGCCTAGTGCCTGAGCCTCCTGGTGCAGCGTTTGAGACGTCCGAGCACCATGCACGCAGCGTGCCCACGCTGAAGGGGCTCAGGGGGTCTGGAGAGCTGCCCCTCCTCACATAGCTTCCTAGGCATGTGACCCTGCTAAACACTTCTCAGATGTGCAAAACCCACTTCTGAGGTGGTTGCTAGGCTGTTGCAGAGAGCAGAGCAAAGCAGGCAAAATTCTTCATGTTAATTAGTAGGAATACTCCAACCACCTCACTGCTGCCTCCCGCATCTTTCCATGGCAACACTCTCTCTACAGCAGCCCAGGTGCTGGTGGTTGGATGTAGAGGGAGGTTTTTGAGCCCTCTGTCTTCCAAATTGCCCCTCAGAGCACGGAGGGAACATCTGTACTTTTAAAGTATGGGCATCATGTGCTACATGAAGCAGTTTCCCTTGGTGTAACCATAGTCCTTGTTTATGCTCTCCGAGGGAGGCAGCTTTGGAAACGAGCCCAAACGGAACCTTTGCATTGCTTTGGTGGGAAGAGCTCTTCCCCTGTTGTGTTTTTGGGGTTGATTTTTTTTTAACTGGGAGAGAAAGGTACTGAAAACTTTCTCCTGAGTGTTTGCTTCTCTTTCTTCCTGTGGCTTCAGGAGAGGGTTTCTGTGAGCTGGAGAGAAGCAGCACAGCTCACAGCGTCTGGTGAGCAAAGGAACGGACAATCTTCTTCTCTCCTGCAGAGCACAGCTTGGCTGGAGCTGTGATGTCTCCTTTGAGAAGCCAGGATGGTGGCTGGAAGAAGCTGGAGATGAGAAAAGGGAGAGTGGGCAGGAAAGAGAAAGCTGAGGCATTGCATCATCCTCCCTTCTGTGACTAAAGGTGTGTTGGACACATGGGACAGCACAGACCGGGACACTGCCTGTTGGATTGTGCCAACAGCCAGCCTGGGCAGAGCTGGGCATCACAGAGCAGAGGGCTGGTGTGGAGGACAAGGTGTCCCCTCTTCCTGGTCCAGCTGAGTGACCTGGTTTAGTTGAGGATGCCCCTGCTGACTGCAGTGGGGGTTGGACTAGATGTCCTTCAGAGCTCCCTTCCAACCCAGACCATTCCATGATTCTATGATTGCTGTTTCTCAGTGGACTGGATCATCTCCAGAGGTCCCCTCCAACCTCCACTGTTCTGTGAACAGGAGGAAGAATCTCCCACCTGCTGGGACCAGCAGAAGCCAAGACCCAAACTGAACAAAGAGCAATATTCATGGATATGTAAATCCTTCTCCCCCAGCCTTGGGAAGTTTATTGCCCTCAACAAAGTACACAGTGTGGCTGTCACCCCTGAGGAGCCCAGGCAGGCCATTATGTGACAAGGGAAAATTACCCAGGCTGTTCTCCAGAAGGTAAGTGAGGAGGAATTTTCCTCTGATGGGTTCAGGACAAAGTTAATGTAGGGAAAGCCATTAAAATGAATGCTGGTAAACAAGGAGAGAAACCAGCAGGGCTGTAAGAAAATTGGGAGCAGATTGGGTTTCCCAGCTGTCGTGCTGCATGCTGCCTGAAAGGCAGCAGGTGGTGAGAGGGGGTGAGCTGAGCTCAGAAAGTTCCTGTTGGAGGAGCTCTGAGGTCGAGGGCATTTAGACTCCAGCACCACCAGCTTTGTGATCCAGCACTTGGATCCACTTAGGATCCACTTGCAAAACCCACCTTGCCACATTCTTCTGTAACCTGATCTAGGTCACCCTGCTTTAGCAGGGAGTTGGACTTAGATGGTCTCCAAATGTTCCTTCCAGGCACCATCACAGAATCAACCAGGTTGGAAGAGACCTCCAAGATCATCTTGATCTGGATGATCTTGGAGGTCTCTTCCAACCTGGTTACTTCTATGATCCATGCCAACCTATCCCCCAGCCCTATCCAACCAAACAGACCATGGCACAAAATGCCCCATCCAGTCTTTTCTTGAGCACCTCCAGGCCCAGTGACTCCACCACCTCCCTGGGCAGCCCATTCCAAGGGCAGATCATGCTGGGATTCTGTGGGCCCTCTGTCTTTGTTTTTGGGAAAGAGAGCTGCTGTTCTGCCTCTGTGACAGCTGTCTGCTGCTTCCATCCTGGTTGATTCTACGACTCTCTGTTGTCTGTGATGTCTCCAAGCTATGGTCATGGCAGGCTGTCCTGTCCTAGCAATCCTCACAAAAGAGATGGAGGAAAGGCTGGGAAGGTCAAGGCTGACACTGGAATGGAAAGCAGCATGCAGAGAGGCCCAACACACAAAAGTTTTCTTTGGGAGCCTTCATCCCTGGGGGAATCCACAGACTATCTCCATGGGGAGACATCAGCACCTCGTCTCCAGTCAAAGTGCCAGCAGCTTTGCTGTCTGAGAGGTGCTGGGGGTGAGGTGGACAGGGGTGGGGAGAGCTTTCCTTTGTTGTTGTTTTTTTTTGTGGGAGACATCACCAAAGAATCAGGGTGAGAGGATTCTGTCTGTGGAAGTGACTGTGAGAGATATATTTTCATTTTGATAATTTGAAAACCCAAACTGTTCCTGGGTTTTAAAATTCATGTCCCCTCCAGGTTGCTTTGTTTTGTTTTCTTTCTTATTCCCTCTGCCTTATTCCTCAGAGGGAACCATCCAAACCTACACAGTGTGTTATTTCTGGAGGAGATGCAGTCGCTTTCCAGTCCAACCTAGGCTGGAGATGCTCCTGGTAATTAATTTGTGTGAGAAACTGAGGTAATAAAAAGAGTTGAGATGAAACAGAAACCAGGGTGGTTCGGGGAGGGCTTGTGTTTGAAGACCCACTTGAGTGGGGGAGTTGTTGCAAAAGCTTTCTGTTGGAAAAAGAAGATCTGAGTTTTGCTGGGGAGGCTTAGGCTCCAGCCATCTACAGCTCCCTGCAGGGAGGCTGTAGCCAGGTGGGGTTGGGCTCTTCTGCCAAGCAAGCAGCAACAGAAGAAGGGGACAGAGTCTCAAGTTGTGCCAGGACAGGTCTAGGCTGGATGTTAGGAGGAAGTTGTTGGCAGAGAGAGTGATTGGCATTGGAATGGGCTGCCCAGGGAGGTGGTGGAGTTGCTGTCCCTGGAGGTGTTGAAGGAAAGCCTGTATGGGGCACTTAGTGCCATGGTCTGGTTGACTGGCCAGGGCTGGGTGCTAGGTTGGGCTGGCTGAGCTTGGAGCTCTCTTCCAACCTGGCTGATTCTATGAAAGGCTGCTCCCAGAGCGTGAGGATCAGATGGGTCTTGAGTGCAGCAGGGACCTCCTGCTGTCACACAGTGAAGTGTCCAGGTTCTACGTTCATTTTGGTAGTCTGATCAAGCTCCTCACCACCAGGGACCTTTCTCTGAGGTTCCTCAACATGCAGCAAGGTTCAGAATCAGGCTTGAGGAAGGCAGATTCAGTGTTAGTCACCACCACGATGCCCCATGACATATCTATCTCTTTTGCCTTTCACCCATAAACCAAGTATGTTTTACTGAGGTCCCCTTTGAGATGTGGCTTTCTGTTCCCTCATCCAACAAGGGGTTGTGGAAAACCACCACGTGGTGGCTGAAATGAGGTGAGCTTCTCTGTCACATCCCAAGTGCAGTGCTGGGGGCTGTTCTTAGCACCTTCATGGGCTGCCCCACAGCTGGCTTGATTGAAGGGAATGTGCCTTGTGGAAACAGGAGACCACCTACTGCTGTTGCTGACTGCTCTGCAACCTGCCACACACTGGCCAGATCCACAGTGTGACTGCTCAGCTCCAGTCCCTGCCTCCTCTGTGCCCCTCATGCTGCTCCTCCTATAAGTAGGGCGGTGGGAAGCGGAGCGCGGAGCCACCGGGCAGAGGGCTCCGGTTCCACGTGTGGCTGCCTGTGAGATCCCAGAGAGGGGCTGTCAGCTGCTCCCCTTGAGCCACCCGTGAAACCTCATTAAAAATGGTGTCCTCTTCCTTCACCCCCTTCGCCCCCTCCCCTCCCGTTCCCACTCGCCTGCATTCAAGCACCCTTATTAAACATGCACTTCTAAGCAAGGAGCGCTGACTTTCCCTTAATTGAGGCATAATAATTAGAGCATTAACACATTAGGAGGGTGAGACAGCATGTTTAGCTTTTGTGATTAATTATCTGAGGATTGTAATAAGTTGTTAAGACATTAATTACTCTGGCATGTTTATTGCTCTTTATTGCAGAACAGACACTGGGTAGCAGCAAGTGCTGCTGCGGCTGGAAGTAGAACATAGAATCAGGCAGGGCTGGAAGGCACCACAAGGAGCAGCCAGTTCCAACCCCCCTGCCATGCCCAGGGACACCCTACCCTAGAGCAGCCTGCCCACAGCCTCAGCCAGCCTGGCCTGAAACACCTCCAGCCATGGGGCCTCAACCACCTCCCTGGGCAACCCATTCCAGCCTCTCACCACTCTCCTGCTCAACAACTTCCTCCTCACCTCCACTCTGACTCTCCCCACCTCCAGCTTTGCTCCATTCCCCCCAGTCCTGGCACTCTCTGAGAGCCTAAAAAGTCCCTCCTCAGCTTTTTTGTAGCCTCCTTCAGATGCTGGAAGGCCACAAGAAGGTCACCTGGGAGCCTCCTCTTCTGCAGCCTGCACAGCCCCAACTCTTTCAGTCTGTGCTCACAGCAGAGCTGCTGCAGCCCTCTGAGCATCCTCCTGGCCCTAAGTACAGAGAGAAGCAGGCTGGAGAGTGGAGACCTCTTCATCCACAGGACTGTGAGCTGCTGCTAGTGAGGACAGGCTGGGAACATCATTCTGGGTCAACCTTGGTGAGGCAACAGGTTTATTTTTGACAGAAAATCACAAAAGGGTAGGGGCTGGAAGGGACCTCTGGAGATAACCTAGTCCAAACCCCCTGCCAGAGTAGGATCACTTAGAGTGCAGCTGAGGTTGCACAGGAGAGCATGCAGGCAGGTTTGGAATGACTCCAGAGATGGAGATTGCACAGCCTCACTGGGCATCCCAGTCCAGTGTTCTGCTGGCCTCCAAGTAAGGAAGTTTCACCTCATGTTTAGAGGGAACTTGCTGTGTTCAAGTTTGTGCCTTGTTACATCTTGTCACTGCTGATTCTCTCCCATCTTCATGAGGTCAGAGGTGGAGAGAAATGGTTTCTGAGGCCCTTAGCTCAAACTTGGCAGGTCCTTTCTGACATTTTCATCTGGATTTGTCTCCTCTTTCAAATGAAGTGATGGTTTGAGCTCCTTCTCCTTTAGATCTGTGTGTCTCCAATTCTGGTAAGTGTGGCTCAGTTTCACTTTGGATCTTAGCAGGAGGGTTGGCTGTATTAAAGACAGGCTAAAGTTCAGAGTGTCACTGGTGGTCAAGGAATGAATAAGGACTCCACTGCCCTCTCTCACCCCTTCACTGGATGAATTTTCTTCTGGAGAGCTGGGAAGTAGGTTAGGGAAAGGTGTTGCTTCAGCAGTATGAGAGGTTTGAACTGCCACAGCCTGCTCTCTGCACAGCAAGCTGCTCTGTGGCCCCTAGACAACTCCACACTGGTTGGTCAGATTTGGTCTAAAGGCAAAGTTCAGGCCTGGAGGATGAGAATGCTCCTGAAATTCTGATGAGAAGAGGCAGCCAAATCAGCAGGCAAACGTGGTGAGCCTGTTCCCAGCCTCCTGCTCTTCCTATGAGGTCAGCACAATGCCAGACCCTCCCCACCTCAACCTCCCTCTGCAGTTACCTGAGCTGGGGAGAACAGAGGAGATCTGGGGGCAGTCCAAACCACCATCACAGATGGAGAGATCTGGGAGGCTGATGGAAGACAAGAATGTGGGGAGGCTTTGGGTGTGATCTGTTGACATATGTCTCCTTGAGACCCCTGGGACCTGCTGTTTCTGGTTCCTAGGCTGTTGCTGTGTCCTCATGTTATTGCAGCAGGTGCTTGTGTCTTGGGGCAATGTCTGATGCATGCAAGGGGCAGGAAGTTAGAGTTAAAAAGCAGGATCATTCTGGCCACTCTTTGTCCCCTCTTCCCCTGTGACTTCCACAGGCTCAAACCAGTGTCACTGTCACTCAGTTGTCTCAGTTGCTGGGGAGGAAAAAATCTTCTCCCAGTGTACAAGCTGTCTTGTGCCAGCTGGATGATCTCCACTGCCTTCAAGCCCCTCAGAGCTCCTGCCTGCCTCTCACTAGCCCAGCCTGCATTTGGCATTCACTGCCAGGTACCTGTTCTCTGCATTTCTGGGGCAGAAAGTACCAGCCTGGCATTCCCCACACAGCTCCTAGGGACAAAGCAGGTTGTGACTTAAGTATATTATCATCAAAAGGATGATTTCCTCTAGGTGTGTGCAAGAAGACAATTACACCAACCTGTCATCCTGGCATTGCATGGCATTAATCATAAATGACAGAATCAACCAGGTTGGAAGAGACCTCCAAGCTCAGCCAGCCCAACCTAGCACCCAGCCCTGCCCAATCAAACTGACCATGACATTAAGTGCTTCATCCAGGCTTTGCTTGGACCATGGCACTAAGTGCTCCAATCCAGGCTTGGCTTCAACACCTCCAGGACAGCGACTCCACCACCTCCCTGGGCAGCCCATTCCAATGCCAATCACTCTCTCTGCCAGGAACTTCCTCCTAACATCCAGCCTAGACCTCCCCTGCCACAACTTGAGACTGTGTTCCCTTTTTCTGTTGCTGCTTGCCTGGCAGCAGAGCCCAACCCCACCTGGCTACAGCCTCCCTTCAGGGAGCTGCAGACAGCAATGAGCTCTGCCTGAGCCTCCTCTGCTGCAGGCTGCACACCCCCAGCTCCCTCAGCCTCTCCTCACAGGGCTCTGCTCCAGGCCCCTCCCCAGCTTCCTTGCCAAGTGTCTTCCTTTTGCCAGGTTTATTACCTGTAAAGGTGCACATTTGGGGGGAGCTCTGGAGTATTATTAGTAGTAGTATTATTATTGTTTGTATTATTTCTTCCTTTTAAGAGCGTTGTCTTCCTAGGCCAGACTTAATTAGCAGAGCTCATTATTTCCTCCAATGTAACTTGCTTTCCACTGCATGTGAGCTGCTCAGTGGATGGGGAGCAGCAGAGCAGTGCTGCAATATTCATACTGTTTTAATTGCAGCATTAACATTTCATGCCGCTCTTGGCACGCTTTCAGGTGCAGCCCTTCAGCTCACTGCAAGGCTGGGGAAGGTCGGAGCAGAACAATTGGGATGGAGGGACTGGATTTGTTTATTTATTTATTTTTTAAGTGAATACAAGCCTGGATTCAGTCCCCATCACTGCCTTTGTCAGGGCAGAACAGGGAGTCAGGCAGCCCAGAAGTGTAAATGCTTTTTTCCGGACTAAAAGATGTGCTGTAGGGCAGCTTTAAATTCTCTTTTGGGCAGAGCAAAAGCCCTGCAGGTACAAGAGGTATGTGATCCTCTGGGATGCTGGCACCTGCTGGGACTTGACCTTTAGCAGGTAAATCAGTGAAGTCCCAAAATGTGTCTGGCCAGCTGAGCTGACATCATACATGAGCTGAAGGCCAAATGCTTATCTTCTGCTTCTCAGTCACCTCCAAGGCTCTGGGATGCCTGAGCCTGTAAGAGACACTGTGGGCAGATTGGGTCAGTGCAGATCCTGTGAGCATAGGGAATGCCCTAGAGTCATAGAATCAAGCAGGATGGAAGAGACCTCCAACATCATCCAGTCTAACCTAGCACCCATCCTTGTCCTGTCAACCAGACCATGGCACTAAGTGCCTCAGCCAGGCTTGGCTTCAACACCTCCAGGCACAGTGACTCCACCACCTCCCTGGGCAGCCCATTCCAATGCCAATCACTCTCTGTGAGGGACTTCCTCCTAACATCTAGCCTGACACAACTTCAGACTGTGTCCCCTTGGATACTGTGTCCAGTTCTGGGCTCCTCAATTCCAGAGAGATGTTGAGGTGCTGGAAGGTGTCCAGAGAAGGGCAGCAAGGCTGGGGAGGGGCCTGGAGCAGAGCCCTGTGAGGAGAGGCTGAGGGAGCTGGGGGTGTGCAGCCTGCAGCAGAGGAGGCTCAGGGCAGAGCTCATTGCTGTCTGCAGCTCCCTGCAGGGAGGCTGTAGCCAGGTGGGGTTGGGCTCTGCTGCCAGGCAAGCAGCAACAGAAGAAGGGGACAGAGTCTGAAGTTGTGCCAGGACAGGTCTAGGCTGGATGTTAGGAGGAGGTTGTTGTCAGAGAGAGTGATTGGCATTGGAATGGGCTGCCCAGGGAGGTGGTGGAATCTCTGTGCCTGGAGGTGTTGAAGCCAAGCCTGGCTGAGGCACTTAGTGCCATGGTCTGGTTGCTTGGCCAGGGCTGGGTGCTAGGTTGGGCTGGCTGAGCTTGGAGCTCTCTTCCAGCCTGGCTGATTGTATGAAAGGCTGCTCCCATTAGTACTGCATGCAGTGGTATCCATGAAGCCTCATCCCCTGTGGGTACGTAGCTTGTGTCTGGATCCTCTGGTGCCTGGGAGGCTGCTTGTGTTGAATGGAGCATCTCCCCTTACCGCAGTATTTATAGCGTCTCTCCCACGCAGATTGTCTGGTGTCTAACAAGGGATGAGACACTACAGTTTGGGAGGTGCTGATAATGTCTCTCCTCTGTTTGGCAGTCTGTCCCCATGAAATTTATAGTCTCTGACTGTCTCCGAGACCTCTGTCTCTGTCAGATCAGGCTGGAATTTGATCGCAGTGTCAGAGGTTGCTGGGGCGCGGGCAGAGGGCAGCCTGATGTGGTGAGGCTGCTTTTGCCCTGCCCTTCTGAGGGGAGCAGGCTGCAAATGCTCCCAGCTCTGGCTCCCGCAGGTCTGGGGGTGGGGCAGCCGTGGCTCACACCCCCCAGCTGCCAGCCTGGGAAAGCGAGCTGCTGGTGTGGGAGGGAGGCGCTGAGCTCCGAGCCTGCCCCGGGGGAGCAGTGCCCTCTGGCCCAGCGCTGCTGTGCAGGCTGCCCTGCTGCGGGCTCCTCCCGCACGCCGCAGCTGCCGGGGGTGATGAACACGAGTGCAGCGCCTGGCCGCTGGTGGCAAACGGCCCCTGAGGACCATAAAGCAGCAAGCCCAGAGCTCCTGGCTGCTGTGAAGAATTGCCCAGCTAAAGGATAACGAATGCCGCATCGGGAGACAGAGCGTTTCTCTGAGCCCGTTATCCTCTTTATCACCCTGCTAACAAGCCCCAGAGCGACTTCAGAGTGACTTCTCTGGAGCAGCCCCATCCCTCACCCCTGCTGATGGCTGGGCGCTGGGGCTCCAGAGAACACGTTGTGACAGGAGTGGTGAGTGGGAAGCTCCCCTCCCAAATACCTGTGCTGTGCTTGGGTGGCAGCAGCTGGGACTGTGCCGTGGCTCTGGCATTGCTGGTGCAGAGACCGTGCCCTGCTTTGGGCCGTTCGTGGTGCCACCTGAGAGATCTGGATGTAAAAGCCAAGCATCCATCTTGTTTAAAGTACTTTTGGGCAGCAAGGGCCCTGCAGCACCCTCAGGAGGATGGCTCCAGCCTATCTCCCGCCTTGTCTAAGCTTTGAGATTGATAAGGTTTATCCAAGAGCCAACAGGAGTCTGGGGCCGCGGGCAGGGAGGTGCATTGGTTCTGCTTCACTTGCAGCACAGCTGAGTCTGTGCATGAGCCTGGTGTGAGGAGGAGAGGGCAGGAGTGATGTGCTCTTCCTAAGAGCTAATAAAAGCTAATTCATCCCTTTGCTCCAAGACAGTAGGAAGCATTAGCAGCTGGCTGAGTGCCTCCTCCACTGCGGCAGTGCGGGGTGCCTCCGCCTCCCCCTGGCTGGGAGCAAAGCTTGCCCTCCCGTGGAGAAGAAGGCATCTCTGTCAGCTGCGTGGCTGCCACTGCAGCAATAGGCAGCCTGTGCTGCTGTCTGCAGCTGGCATCCCTCCTGGGCAGCCACATCTCCTGGGCAGGTGGGTCTGGGAGTGAGGATGGACATCCCTTGGGCAGTTTCCCCATAGAAACGTAGAATGGTAGGGGATGGTAGGGACCTCTGAAGATCACAGAATCAACCAGGTTGGAAGAGACCTCCAAGCTCAGCCAGGCCAACCTAGCACCCAGCCCTGGCCAATCAACCAGACTATGGCACTAAATGCCTCAGCCAGGCTTGGCTTCAACACCTCCAGGCACAGCCACTCCACCACCTCCCTGGGCAGCCCATTCCAATGCCAATCACTCTCTCTGCCAACAACTTCCTCCTAACATCCAGCCTAGACCTGCCCTGCCACAACTTGAGGCTGTGTCCCCTTCTTCTGTTGCTGCTTGCCTGGCAGAAGAGACCAACCCCACCTGGCTACAGCCTTCCTTCAAAGAGTTATAGACAGCAACTGTGCAGTCTATGTCAGCTATGCTGAGCTCCAACTCTAAACAAGCACCTCTGCCTCAGGGCTTTGACTCTTGCCTGAGCTACAGAACACCCCGACAAGGGCTATTTAGTACCCAGCTAGGTGACCAAATAGGTTGGAATACCTTCAAGAAGCACCTTGTGTGCTCTTCTGTGCACAGCACGTGGTGTGCCACCCTGTGTGCTCACCTACCAGAGTGAGTGTGGCTGAGCACAGCGGGTAAGCATTAAGTACAGCTAATTGCCAGTAATTGGAAGGGTTTTCTTTTTCCTCCTGTCTGTTTGTTATCTTAATTTCTCCTTCTCTTCCCGGCTTAGCTGCTGAAGGATGCATTTTGTTCGTTCCATAGTCTGAATCTTGCTGCCAGTGGCAGGCAGGGCTGGGGGAAGATAGGAAGGTGGGAGGGGGGAGAGGGAGAGAAGAGAAAGCAAGCAGCAGAGGTTGTGCTGCGTTTGAGTGTCCTTTAAAATGCTGGTGGGTTTGGGGGGCAAAAAAAGGAGGAGAAAAGCTGTAAACCCCTGCAGGTGGAGGGTGGAGAGAGTGCCATGCTGTGTAACCAGGCAGGAGAGAAAAAGCAGGAGAGCAGCAGTCGGTGGGAATGGTCTGGAGGGTGTTTGCAGAGCTGTCTGCTCAGCTTTGGAGCAGAGGGTGAAGATTGGTGTGCCATGAAGCCAAGTGTCTCCTCGATTGTGAGCAGCACACCAGCAAGAGGATTGCAATCCTGGTGTGCTTTTTTAGCTCTCTGCTCTGTTATCAGTAGGTCTCAAAGCGTTTTAAAAGGGAGCTGACAGTGCAGATTAGGAAACTTTGCATCTTGAGGCTTCAGAGACAGCCAGAGGAGCCAAGGCTGTGAGTGCTGAGCCCCCACCATGTGCTCTTCTCCCTAGCCCCAAAACCCTTCCCTGGAGGTGTCCAAGACCAGGTTAGATGAGGCCTTGAGTGACTTGGTGTAGTGGAAGGCATCTCTGCCCATGGCAGCAGGGGTGGAGCTAGATGATCTTTAAGGTCCCTTCCAGTGTAACCTAATCTATGAAATATTCTGTCCTGCTGAGCTTGGCCTTTCTCCCAGGGCCCTGCACCGATAATGGGGAGCTTGTTGGAGGCCAACCATGCCCCACAGGGTGGCTGCAGCTCATGTTGCCTCCTGTGGCCACGCATAATCAATTGGACTGCCTTTTGGAGGGGTGCACACTGGCATGTGACAAGGCCTTTCAAAGTGGGGTTGAATGCATGGAGGTCTGCTCTGGTGACAGTTCTTGAGGCCCTCCTTCCTGTCCTCTCTCTACATTACAAGAGGATTTCACTTCTCATCTGGAAACGTCTGGCACTGCTTCTCCTTTTGCCAGCACTGTGAAGTGTCGGGGCAAAAGGAAACACAGTGCATCACCTTCCTCCTGGGCTGCCATTCAGCCAAGAGTGACAGAGATTAGCCTTCAGTCACAGTGGGGCTAGAGCTGATGGAAACCTTCCCGAGGTCTTGATGAAGAAACATTTTCATTAGCAGAGGAGAAGCTGACAGAGAGGAAGTGCCCCTTCACCTCGCCCCCCGGACCTCTCGCCTGCGCGGCATTAACGGGATGAGGAGATGCTAACTGAGGAGCTGGCACCAGCTGCAGCCCTTCTTGTGCTGTCTGCTTCCAGATGTGAGTAGAAGCTGTGACACTGCACATCAGTACTCTTATAGCCTGGTGTTGGTGGCTTTGCTGTTCCTCCTGCCAGTACTTTCTGCTTGAGGCAGTCTGGCTCTCTCCATGCTGGCAGTCTAGGTGCTAGATTGAGCCACCTAACCCAATGGACCAGAAGAAGATGTTCTCGGGGGCTAAGGGCCATAGGTCCAGGAGGTATCATGGGTTTTGCCTGCTGCATCACGTTTTGCTCATCTAACAGGGCTGCCTTTGTGGGAGCTTTCTCTGCTCCGTGGAAAGCTGTTTCCACAGAGAACTGCTGCAGGCATCTCTGTCTCATAGTCTGCATCCCCCCAGGGCAGTGGAGATGCCTAGAATTCACTTCTGCTGTCGATGCCTCCCTTGTGTTGGAGAAACATGCCCTGTGCCCCAGCTGGGCACCTGGCACAGACCTGTCTGTCTGGGTTACTGGGAATCAACCAGCAGGATCCCTGCCTGCGGCTGGAAAGCTCCTGACAAAGGCAGGCTCTGTCTCTTTCACTCCCAGCTGAAGGATAACTTGCCGGGTCCTGTCTTGCAGGTCGGAGGGAAATCAGTTTAATTTGAGGGGGGAGGGGGTGAAGAAAGATGAAATGAAAAATAAAACCAACAGAGACTCTGGCCACAGTGGATATTTTTAGCACTGTGCAAAGGAGTTTTCACATCTCTCTCTCTCTCATTTTTTTAGCTCCCTGAAGACCATCATCTCCTTGGGGCTACCTACCATGGTGTTAACATCACGTCTCTGTGGTGAAGGTAAGCTGATGCTCAGTGCTCCCCAGGACTTTGTCTTGCAGGGATCCTCATCTCCTCTCCTTGTGCCCACCACATGCACAGCCCTCTGAGAAGATGCTGCCTGTCCGGGTGAGTGATGAGCTCAGAGATGCTCATCTCTTCTGGGATGGGTTTTGTCAGGAATCTGAGCTTCCCATGAGGGAGGTGGTATGGTCTGGTAGGTAGGGCATTTGTTTAGGACACAATATCAGGTAGGTTCTGGTTTTGGAGCATTTTCACTTTAAGGTATCTTGCCCTTCCCCCTCCTCCCTTTCAGCACTGAAGCAGCCGAAATGAGAGGAAAAACTGTCTCCTGAGCCCTTTTTTTCCCCCGCCCTGTACCCATCACTTGCCTTGTTTTCCTTTTCTCCTACAGTCTCAGCTGGCAGAGTTTCAGTGCTGGCCTATTGAAAAGAAAAGCACGTGCTGGCTTATGGAAAAAGAGACCTGAGACAGGATAAATCTGAAGGCAATGAGATCAGGGGAGGGGGGGGAGGCAAGTCAGCTGCTCTGACACTTTTATTACGGAGCCAGGCTGCTTGGGAATGAATCTTTCTTGAAGCGTGTGTTGGTGGCTGACATTTCTACCAGGCCCTGGCAGTAACCTTCCCCAAGCCTCGCTGCCCAGCCTTGTTCCTGGGGCAAGGGGAGTGAAGGTCGCATGCAGATGCCACAGGCGTCAGGGCTGGGTGGCGCTCGGTGCGCCTCTGATGAGTTTGAAAGCACCATAAGCTCTTGGGGCTTTGGTGGTTTCAGCTCGTGGAAGCATGTGTTGTTTTGCAAAGGAGGTGTTGGCTTCTGCATGTGTTTCTCCTTTCAGAAGTGAAGAGGAGGCAACAGAGACCCAAAGAAATCCTCCCTGCAGTTGCCCAGAAGAATGGATAACTGCAAGGAAAGCTGACTCCGTGGCTCTGGAAAAGGAAGAGGTATTTGCTTGGTAGCCTGGTGATGAGGTGCTTCACGCAGAGCCTGGAAGCCATGGGAAGCTCAGGTTACAGAGAGGGCTGGGCAGAGTTTGCTACCCTCTCCACTCCTTTCCTGTATCGCTGTCACCTTTCATTTGCCATCCAGAGGGCGATGTTATGGCTGACAGTGACAACAGCAGAATGCCACTGGCAGAGATGAACTTGTCCCCTCCGTGAGGGGACTTCTTCCTTTCTCATCCGCTTGGCTTACATGAAGGGCTGCTGCCTCCCGGGGCCAGGCGGGACGTGCATAGGTGCTGCCTGAAGGACAGTGTGCAACGTGCTGAGCATCCCTTCTCTGCCCTGTCACTGATGCTGCATTGCTGCCTGGTGACATGTGACAGAGGGTGAACCCTTGTCACTCACTGAGACAAATCGAGGCCATTGGGAGCTGTTGTGTTTACCATCATGGGGAGCATTGCACTGAGCTGTCCTTTGGCATGCTGGCACCCTTGTACCAGCAGGAGATCTGCAAGGGGTCTCCTTTCAGAGGCTTTGGGGCCAGGCCTGATATAAGTCAGGGTCGGAGGGGCAGACAAATGTGTTGAGGTCATAGAATCATAGCAAGGTAGGGGTTGGAAGGAACCTCTGAGATCACTGAGTCCAAATCCCCTGTCAAATCAAAATCACTTAGGGCAGGTCATACAGGAACACATCCAGATGTAGCTTGAAAGTCTCTGGAGAAGGGAACTCCTCAACCTCTCTGGGCAGCCTGGTCCAGTGCTCTGTCACCCTTACAGTAATGAAGTTTGTCTTCACGTTGAGGGGGAACTTCCTGTGTCCCTGCTTGTACCCAGTGCCTCTTGTTCTACCACTGTTGAAAAGAGACTGTCCACTTCTTGACACTCACCCTTCAGGTATTTCTAAACATTAATAAGGTCTCTGAACCGGCAGCTTGAGCAGGGATGGCTTTTTGGCAGGTGTTCATGGTCTCTTCAGGCTGCCTCTCACCTTCCCTAAACAGGAGCTAATCCCATGGAGGAGTCTCTGTGCCCACACTGCTGCAGCAGCCCTTAGAATCAACCAGGTTGGAAGAGACCTCCAAGCTCAGACGGGCCAACCTAGCACCCAGCCCTGGCCAATCAACCAGACCATGGCACTAAGTGCCTCAGCCAGGCTTGGCTTCAACACCTCCAGGCACAGCAACTCCACCACCTCCCTGGGCAGCCCATTCCAGTGCCAATCACTCTCTCTGCCAGGAACTTCCTCCTAACATCCAGCCTAGACCTCTTCTGGCACAACTTGAGATTGTGTCCCCTTGCTCTGTTGCTGGTTGCCTGGCAGCAGAGCCCAACCCCACCTGGCTACAGCCTCCCTGCAGGCAGCTGCAGACATCAAGGAGGTCTGCCCTGAGCCTCCTCTTCTGCAGGCTGCACACCCCCAGCTCCCTCAGCCTCTCCTCACAGGGCTCTGCTCCAGGCCCCTCCCCAGCCTTGCTGCCCTTCTCCAAACACCTTCCAGCACCTCAACATCTCTCTTGAATTGAGGGGCCCAGAACTGGACACAGCACTCAAGATGTGGCCTGACACAGGAAGAATAACCTCCCTCCTGCCAGCCTTCAGTCTTTGAGGGCCAATTCAGCAAAGCCTTAGTGCTGTTCTGGGTCCAGCTTTTGTTTTCCAGCTGCTTACAGAGAGGACAATGAAGGCAGCTGCTGCTGCCAGGCCACACTACAACTCAGAGCTAGGTGATGGACCTCTCTGTGCACCTCAGTGTCATAGAATCAAGCAGGTTGGAAGAGACCTCCAAGATCATCCAGCCCAAGCTAGCACCCAGCCCTGTGCAGTCATAGAGCCGAATCTCACTCTGCTTCTCTCTTAGCCCCGATCCTGTCTTGCATCTTTCCCAGCTGATGCCTGAGTCTGTTTTATGTGGTTGTTGTTTTGTTTTCTCCCCTCTCCTCCCCTCACCTTATGAAAAATGGCTTTGCCATCTGCATCTGTCAGGAGCCCACCGAGCTGGGCACACGGCTCAGTGCCCATACAAGCGTGTGGTTGGATGGAGGCTCCCTCTGACAGGCCGGAGCTGAATCCCAGGCGTGCAGGCAGAAGGGCCTGTTCCCTCCTTCCGCTGCTGCCGCCTCTGATGCTTGTTTGTCTCATCCCAAGGAGGTGTGAGAATCGCCTTTGGGAGCAGTGCTTCCTTCTGCTCCTGCTCTGCCTTGCCAAGGTTCAGTTCTCTGCCATCCATCATCAGAGGAGCGCTCTCCTCGCTCCCACATCTCAGCTGCTGGTGGGGATTCTGGGCAGGGGGTACCTGATGGACCCTGCTCTTTGGTGGGGAGGGGGTACCTGATGGACCCTGCTCTTTGGTGGGGATTCTGGGGAGGGGGTACCTGATGGACCCTGCTCTGTGGTGGGGATTCTGGGCAGGGGGTACCTGATGGACCCTGCTCTTTGGTGGGGATTCTGGGGAGGGGGTACCTGATGGACCCTGCTCTGTGGTGGGGAGGGGGTACCTGATGGACCCTGCTCTTTGGTGGGAATTCTGGGCAGGGGGTACCTGATGGACCCTGCTCTTTGGTGGGAATTCTGGGCAGGGGGTACCTAATGGACCCTGCTTTTCCACCCCATCTTTCCCCCCACACTCCCTTTTGCTTCACACCTCTAGGACCATTACGAGGTGATCATCAAGCTGGGACTCAAGAGCACTCACAGTCTCTTAAGGATGAGATAGAGGGGAGGGAATTGTTTGACCTTGCCCAAAATATGCCCCAAATTACCCAAGTGTAATTTGGAGTGGAAGTTTTCAGCAGTGTTGTGCAGGACTCCCTGTAGATGTGCTGAAGGCACCCAAGCACCCCTGAAAGTCTTGGCCTCACCATCCCCTGTCCCTGCTGTCAGTGACCGGTGCTGGGGGGCTCTGCAAGGAGGAACACACCAGCTATGATGTCTTTGGTTCCCTTCACTTTGCTGAGTCACCCAGGTTCCCACAGGGAGCTGACAACCTGCCTTCATGTCTTTGATATCCTCCTCAAAAGCAGAGTCACAGAATCAGTTTGGTTGGAAAAGATCTCGGAGATCTTTGGGCTCAGCCATTCTCCAGCTCTAGCAAGTGTGGCACTAAGCCATGGCCCTCAGCACCAGGCTTTGGTGTCTTTTAAGCACCTCTAGGGATGGAGATTCAACCATAGAGTCATTGAATTGGTCAGGGTTGGGAGGCACCACAAGGAGCAGCCAGTTCCAACCCCCCTGCCATGCCCAGGGACACCCTACCCTAGAGCAGGCTGCACACAGCCTCAGCCAGCCTGGCCTGAAACACCTCCAGCCATGGGGCCTCAACCACCTCCCTGGGCAACCCATTCCAGCCTCTCACCACTCTCATGCTCAACAACTTCCTCCTCACTTCCAGCCTGACTCTCCTCACCTCCAGCTTTGCTCCATTCCCCCCAGTCCTGTCACTACTTGAGAGCCTCAGAAGTCCCTCCCCAGCTTTTTTATAGCCCCCTTCAGATCCTGGAAGGCCACAAGAAGGTCACCTGGGAGCCTCCTCTTCTGCAGCCTGCACAGCCCCAACTCTTGCAGTCTGTCCTTGTAGGAGGACAGGAACCATCTCCCTGGGGAGCCTGTTCTAGTGTCTGAGAACCTGTTCCATGAAGAACTTTCTTCTGATATCCAACCTGAGCCTCCCCTTGTGCAAGCTGAGGCTGTTTTCTCTTGTCTTGTTACTAGGGAGAAGAGACCAGCCCCCACCTTTTGTTTTCTGCAGTCTGGTACCTGAATTGCTTTCCTGGCCTCAATCTACTGAGAAGCTTTCAGCCAGGTGGACTCAGGAGCAGGCAGGCAGAAAATGAAATGAGTCTCTCCATGCTCTTGCCACAGCTATCTGGTCAAGGTGGGGAAGTTTCTGAGAGGACAGACCCCTGCTTTGGCAGGCAGAGAGAGCAGGCAGCTTGAGCTGAGCTGGTTTTTGACAAGCAGATGGATGTTCAGTGGGGGCCCAAGAAAAGCCTCTCACTTCAGGCTATGTGTGAGCCCACCAAACCAAAGCATTGTGCTGACACAAAGGAAAGCATCACTCCACTTGGTGCTCAGCCTGAATTACCTCTTCAGGATGCAGCCACCATCCCCTCCTGCCACCAGCTCCTGGGAGGAACCAGCTGCTTGCTTGCAACCAAGCAAGGATGCAGCAGGAGCTGGTGAGCAGCGAGGAGGGAGGAAGGAGAGCGATGGCAGATTCCTCTGGTGTCTCCACACTGCAGGGCTCTTGGCGAGCAAGGGCTCATCTGCTCTGAAAGCTCTTAGTGCTCCTGCAGGTGGGAGCCAATTTGTCTGCTTTCCTGCTCAGGTGCCATCTGGTTGCAGGATTGCCTGCGTGGTGGATGAGTGTGAGCGTGGCCATGGCGAAGGGAGGGGCCTGCTGAGGTGGGAGAGAAGAGCCTGCAGCTTTCCTTGGGTAGCTTCTGGCTGGCATTGCTCCCTCTCCCCTGCATCACAGCAGGGACATCACAGCCTGTCATCTGCTGTCCCTGGAGCGTGAGCAGGGAGCACAGGCACCACTAATAGCAAGCTATCCTTTTAATGCTGATTTCCTACCGGGAGCTCAGGCTGGGGGTGGAGAGAAGCCTTTAGCAGATGGAGGAGGGGGAGATGTGTGGGGCTTGTGCTGCACCCTGAGAAAGGACTTCCAGAGAGCAGATGATTAACCACCACTGGGAAAATGGTAGTGGGAGCTAGAGTCAGTCTGTGGTGGGTGTGGGAGAGAGGGAGAGGGACCCTTTGTTCCCAGAGATCTTCTCTTAAGGGGTTTCTTCGCAGTATCACAGTATCACCAAGGTTGGAAGAGACCTCATAGATCATCGAGTCCAACCCTTTACCACAGAGTACTTCAGGCTTTGGGTTGGATTTTGGAGATTAGGAAAAGGTTCTTCACTGATTGGGTTATCAAGCATTGGAATGGGCTGCCCAGGGACCACTCCTGTAGGTGTTTACAAGATGCATGGATGTGGTGCTTAGGGACATGGTTAAGTGGTAGGGGTTTAGCAGAAGGGGTGGGATTGTGAGCTCTAGGTGAACAGCTGGGCTGGATGATCATAGAGTCAGAGGATGGTTTAGGGTGGAAGGGACCTCAAGGATCAGCCAGTTCCAACCCCCTGCCATAGGCAGGGACACCTCCCACTACAGCAGGTCACCCAAGGCCTCATCTGACCTGGCATTGAACACCTCCAGGGAGGGAGCAGCCACAGCCTTCCTGGGCAGCCTGTGCCAGTGTCTCACCACCCTCACTGCAAACAACTTCTTCCTAACATCCAGTCTAAATCTGCCCTCTGCCAGTTCAAACCCATTCCCCCTTGTCCTGTCATTCCCAGACCTTGTCAATAGTCCCTCCCCAGCCTTCCTGTAGCTCCCTTCAGATCCTGGAAGGCCACTCCAAGGTCTTCTCCAAGCCTTCTCTTCTCCAGGCTGCACAGCCCCAACTCTCTCAGCCTGTGCTCAGAGCAGAGCTGCTGCAGCCCTCTCAGCATCTTGGTGGTCTCCTGTGGACTTGCTCCAACACTTCCATGTCCTGCTTGTGTTGGGGGCTCCAGAACTGCCCCCAGGACTGCAGGTGGGGTGTGAGGAGAGCAGAGCCAAGGGGCAGAATCCCCTCCCTTGCCCTGTGCCCACACTGCTCTTGCTGCAGCCAGCACAGGGTTGTGTCTGGGCTGCACTCACACTGCAGGCTCCTGCTGAGCTTTGCATCAGCCCAGACCCCCAGGGCCTGTTCCTCAGGGCTGCTCTCAGCCATTCCCCACCCAGCCTGGAGCTGTGCTTGGGATTGCACTGACCCAGGAGCAGGACCTTACACTTGGCCTTGCTGAATGTGATGAGGTTGGCCTGGGCACAGCTCTGCACCCTGCCCAGGTCCCTCTGGATAGATCCCTGCCCTCTACCAAGTTGATCTCAAAGGTCTCTTCCAACCTGGGCAGTTCTATGATTCTGTGAATCTGGTGTTTGCTGCTCCTGTCAGCCCTCACAGAGTTGTGGCCTAGAAGGTGCTTAGAGCAGTGGCAGGACTGCAGCTGGCAGTGTGGTTGTCTTTCTAAGAAGAAAAGCCAAGGAGTATGGTTAGCTACTGTTTGTTGTGAGGAGCTGCCCAGTTCAGGAGCTGCACACATCCATGTTGGGCAGTGGGCTTCAGAGCAGGGAAATGGTGGGGCTGGTCTTGAGATGCACTCTGCTCATGTCCTCCTTGGGTCACTGCAGGCAGGAGGAGGAACCTGCTCCCAACTCTTCTGCTTGTGGAGAATCCTGAATCATAGAATCAACCAGGTTGGAAGAGACCTCCAAGCCCATCCAGGCCAACCTAGCACCCAGCCTTGTCCAGTCAACCAGACCATGGCACTAAGTGCCTCAGCCAGGCTTGGCTTCAACACCTCCATCCCTGGAGACGTTTCAGATTGGACTCAGTGTGGTCCTGAGCAACCTGATCTAGTTGGAGGTGTCCCTGTAGACTGCAGGAGGGTTGGACAAGATGATCTTTGAGATTCCTTTCCAACCTGAGGCAATCTGTGACAAAATCTGTGGCAAAAGGAGGAAGTTCTTTACAATGAGTGGTAAAATACTGGAACAGGTTGCTCAGGGAGGTGGTTGAGGCCTCATAGAATCAACCAGGTTGGAAGAGACCTCCAAGCTCATCCAGTTCAACCTAGCACCTACTCCTGTCCAGTCAACCAGACCATGGCACCAAGTGCCTCATCCAGGCTTTGCTTGAACACCTCCATCTGTGGAGATGTTTCAGATTGGACTCAATGTGGTGGTGGAGTCAGCATCCCTGGAGGTGTCCAAGCATAGCCTGGCTGGGGCACTTAGTGCCATGGTCTGGTTGACTGGATAGGGCTGGGTGCTAGGTTGGACTGGATGAGCTTGGAGCTCTCTTCCAACCTGGTTGATTCTGTGAGCAGCCTGATCTAGTCGGAGATGTCCCTGTCAACTGCAGGGGGGTTGGACAAGATGATCTTTGAGGTTCCTTTACAACCTGAGGCAATCTATGACAAAAGCAGCTGTGGTAAAGGGAAAGAAACCCAGCAGCTGGTTGAATGGCAAGGGGATGGGAGGGCAGGAGGAGCCCATCCTGCCGAGAGGACATTGCAATGCTACATTAGCAGAGCAGCACTGGTGACTGTGATGCCAACTCTCAGATGTGCCCCGGGGTGGAGCATGACTCAGTGGTTTTTAGGGAGCTATTTCCATCCGGAGGGGAAAAAAAAAGACTCCTTTTCTAGAGACTCTTCCCTGCCTGGGGCCAGGAGAGAAAGGAAAAGCCTTGAGCTCTGTGGTAAAGGGTTGGACTCGATGATCTGTGAGGTCTCTTCCAACCCTGATGATACTGTGATACTATGAAAAAGCAAAGGGCTGCGTTTGCTGAGGAGAAGCAAACAAAGTTTCCCCTCAAGTAGCTGAGCGAGGAAATCAACACCTTACAGGTTCCCGAGACTAACACAGTGGAGGGGTTGAGGAGGGGGAGGATGGAAAAACCACCCAGAGAAAGCAGAGAGCTTTGCTGCTCCCAGCTCGCACCCTGAGCGATGAGCCCGGGGGCTGCGGGCAGCGGCGGCGCTGCGCAGGGGATGGGCACGGGCGGTCTGCAGCCCTGTCTCTCTAATTTTCCACCCCACTGAGAGCACAGCACGGTGCCATCCATCACAGCCACCCGCCCGCGGACAGCCGCCTCCTGCCTCCCCCTGCTGCGCCCTCCCCACTCCGCCTGCGGACTGCAGGTGGCCTGGGCAGCAGTGCCTGCGGGCACCTTCTCCCCTGGGAGCGTCCTAGCATCAAGAGACCTCCAGGCTCATCCGCTCCAAGCTAGCACCCAGCCCTGCCCAGTTAACTAGACCATGGCACTAAGTGCCCCTTCCATGGGTCCCCTTGATCTAGGGTAGGGTGTCCCTGCCCTTGGCTGGGGGGTTGGAACTGGCTGATCCTTGTGGTCCCTTCCAACCCTGACTGATTCTGTGATCCAGGCTTTTCTTGAGCACCTCCAGGCACAGAGACTGCACCACCTCCCTGGGCAGCCCATTCCAATGCCAGTCACTCTCTCTGCCAACAGCTTCCTCCTAACATCCAGCCTAGACCTCCCCTGGCACAGCTTGAGGCTGTGTCCCCTTCTTCTGTTGCTGCTTGCCTGGCAGCAGAGCCCAACCCCACCTGGCTACAGCCTCCCTGCAGGGAGCTGCAGACAGCAATGAGGGAGCTTGGAGAGGAGACTAAAGGCTGACCTCAGTAATGGTTAGCAATATGTGCAGGGTGAGTGGCAGGACGCTGGAGCCAGACTCTGCTGGGTGATGCCCAGTGCCAGGACAAGGGGCAGTGGGTGGAAGTTGAGCTGTAGGAGGTTCCATGTGAACCTGAGGAAGAATTTTTCCCCTGTGAGGGTGACAGAGCACTGGAACAGGCTGCCTAGGGGGGCTGTGGAGTCTCCCTCTCTGGAGATATTCAAGAACCATCTGGATGCATTCCTGTGTGATCTGCTCTGGGTGATCCTGCTCTGGCAGATGGGCTGGAACAGATGAGCTTTGGAGGTCCCTTCCAGCCCCTGACATGGTATGATTTTATGATCTCTTTGGTGGTGGGTGTCCTCCTGAGGAGAATCAGACCACACATGAACAAGGGGACAGAGTCTCAAGTTGTGCCAGGGGAGGTCTAGGCTGGATGTGAGGAGAAAGTTGTTGGCAGAGAGGGTGACTGGCATTGGAATGGGCTGCCCAGGCAGGTGGTGGAGTTGCTGTGCCTGGAGGTGTTGAAGCCAAGCCTGGCTGGGGCACTTAGTGCCGTGGTCTGGTTGCTTGGCCAGGGCTGGGTGCTAGGTTGGCCTTGCTGAGCTTGGAGCTCTCTTCCAACCTGGTTGATTCTATGATTCTAAGCTATCCAGAAGGCTGGTGGGACATGCCCTTGTGCTCTAGTACTGTGATGTGGACACAGCTGGTGGGTTTGGTGGCACTTGCTTCTTCATCTCTCTCATGTTGCTAGACTGGATGCTCTTGCTCAGTTGGACCTATCACAATGCAGAATTGTCCCATTTCTGGCTCCATGGGCTCCAGCACCAGCTAGAACTGAGAACTGTGCTTGTGGCACAGCTCTAGACAGAAGCATCTTCTGAATTAAACCCATCCAGTGCAGCCTGCCTCTCACCCTGTCTTCTGTGAGCTGCCAAGGATCCCTGACCTCTCTTTCAGGCGTGATTTCCTGCACGTACCAACCCCGCTCCAGTGCTGTGGAGCTGCTGCTGACCTCCATAGCAGCTGCTTTGTTTACCTCCCAAGTGCCTGCCCTTTCTGGAAGGAGCTATAATTCATCCTGGTGGATGCAGTGCTCACAGATACCTGGAGCAGGGAAGATGTGCCATTAAACCACCTTCCAGGCTGCTCGCTGGCCTGGGATTACTGATCTGCTGGAGACATAGGACAGGGAGGGCAAAGGGGATGAGATTGAGCTGGGGAATAATTGCCTGGCAGGGTAGAAGGGGTTGGCTGGGGTGGGAACTGCTGGGAGCTGGCACACAGGTGCAGAGCAGTGGCAGGCAGCAGGGTGGAGGGGGATGAAAGATGGATTTTTAAAAGCATCTGCTCTCCTCTCTTCCTCTGCTTTATAACCTGTTTTTATAGAGCCTGCACGAGGAACACATTTTTTTATTAGCAGCTTGGGAGTGGAGAGTAATAAAGATTAATTTTTTAAATCATTCCTTGCATTATCTTTTAATTTCCTGTGGCAGGGTTTGACTTTTAAATCTGCGAGCAGAGCTGACGGCCAAGGTGCTCCTGGGCGTGGAAGTGGCAGCCAGAGGAGCTGAGGGACTTGGTGGAAGTGAGAGAGGACCCAAAGCTGAGCCTGGCATCCCAGCCTCTCCTGTTCCCTGCCTGAAAGCATCCCTGCAGGTCAGTAGCATTGGGCTGTTATCTCCACAGGATCACAGACTGGTTTGGGTTGGAAAGGACCCTTAAAGGTCATCTATTCCCACCTCCTGCAGTGAGCAGGGACATGTGCAGCTAGAGCAGGTTGTTCAGAAGCCCATCCAATGGGCTTGGAATGGCTCCAGGGATGGGCTGTCTATCACCTCTCTGGGAAAGCAGGCACCTGTGTTTCACCACCCTCACCAGGAAAGATTTCTTCCTTCTCTACAGTCTGAATCTCCTTCTTTTAGTTTAAACCATCACCCCTTGTCCTGCCACCACAGACCCTGCTAAAATGTCTGTCTCCAGCTTTCTCAGAGGCTTCTTTAACTACTGAAAGCCCACTAGAAGCTTTCCCTGGAACCTTCTTTTCTCCAGGCTGCACAACATCAACTCTCTCAGCCTGGCCTCACAGCAAGAGGGTTCCATCTCTCAGAACGTTGTTGTGGCCTCCTCTGGCCCTGCACCAACAGGTCTGTGTCTTGGTGACCGTGAACAGATTTCAGCTTGGGGAGATCCATTCCATACTGCAGCTCATTGTGCCCATTGTGCTTCCTTCCACTGGTGGTCATGATGAAGCTCCCCTGAGGAGGGAGGGAGGTCTGATGGCTCTGTTGTGCTGCTGTGGGCGATAGAGCCTTTCTGATGACTCTGTGCACTGCCTGGGACCTGTGCTGAGTTGTGCAGGATGGGGCTGTCCAGAGCAGCTGGGTTCTTGGGTGTTCCTATTGGCACTAGAGGAAGGTGGTTGCAGAAGTGGGCAGGTGGAGCTATTGGGAAAGAGCTGAAGGAGGTGGGGTGAGGTGAGAGAAGGAAGTGACAGTAGGCATGTAATAGAAGCCAGCTCTGCTTCCACTCTGGAGCCAAGAAGACCTCATGCTCTGCTGGGCTTTAAGCTTCTTGGGAGGTTGTCTTACCGTGCAGCTGAACTCCCTTTGCTGGCCTGGAGGAGCTCTCATGTACCCTCTAAGTGTGCCCATAGCCAGGGTGGCACTGAAGCTGGGCAGAAGCAATGCCCAGCATGCAGAGACCCCAGATCCAGCTTGCTTTGACCACTGGTCTTCTCTTCATAACGTATTCTTCATCAGGTGGCCATGCTCAAGCTTGCTCTGAACTTCTGATCTCTCTGTAGAGCAAGTGGTGGGGGCAGAGAGCAGCCATTGTGTGTGGGCAGGAGCATTTTGGCTCACGCAGGTATGAAAGCAGCTGCAGCTCCAGTGCCTGGTGTGGGCTGTGGGAGGCAGAGGGGAAGCTGAGTGAAGAGGGGAGCACAGTGGGAGTGTGGATCATGCCCTGAAAAGGCATTTGCTGGATTACACTGGTGCTGTGCTAGAGCTAGGACCAGGATGAGGGTTTATGGAGATGTCTGGACGTGTGGAAGAGCCAAATTGCACGTGGGGAGTGCTCTGACCCAGACAGCTTCTGGCTCCCTCTGACAGATGCCATCTGGAGCAGGCTTTTTGCATGCCTCATGGTCTGTGGACTTTGGCAGCCCTCTGATGGCCAGCTTCACTGACCCAGCATGGGAGGACTGTGGGCTCCTTCCTCAGAGTGCTTCTCTGCATGGTTAGAAGGCTCAACTCTGCACTGCAGCGGAGGGGCTTCAGGCTCAGCACTACCTCACTGCTGCTCCCGCATCTCCCCTTGCTCCTGGGAAGAGGAGAAGCATGCCTTGGCCCATCCCCAGGAGTGAAAGCTGGTTGTGCCATGCCAGGTCATCTGTGTTTGTTGGCAGGTTGCTGGGCAAAGCTGTCTCTGAGGTCTGGGTTTGTGGGCATGGTGCAGGAGGATGTGGGTTGGTCTGCCTTTGGAGGCTGTGCGACTGCCTGGCACCAGGCATCCTGCTTGCAGCAATCAATGTGGTTTGGGTTCTGGTTTTGTACTTTGGCAGGAGGCTGAGGTCTTGTCCTGCTGGCCAGGCTTCATCTGACTGGATCATCTGGTGTCCAAGGGAGTGACAAGAAACTGGTGCACACGGATGGTGTGTGTTTTGGGTGGAAAACAGCATTCCTTTGGATTCTTTTATCCAAGTCCTGGACAAGAAAAGCAACCTGCCCTCTGCCAGCAGGAGAAGACAGAAGTGCCTTATGGATGCTCCTTATCTGTAGGCCCTTTTCCTGGAAGGAGAATCATAGAAGCAGTCAGGGTTGGAAGGGACCACAAGGATCATCTAGTTCCAGCCCCACTGCCACGGGCCGGGACACCCTACCCTAGAGCAGGCTGCCCACAGCCTGCAAGCAGATGGGGGAGAGACTTCTTCCAAGAGCTTGTTGTGGTAGGATGAGAAGTGGCTTGAAACTGGAAGAGAGGAAATTTAGAGTGGAGGTGAGGAAGAAATTCTTTACAGTGTGGGTGTTGAGAAATGGGAATAGGTTGCCAAGGGAAGCTATGGATGCCCCCTCTGGAAGTGTTCAAGGCCATGTTGGGCAGGTCCTTGGGCTAGTAGCCTGGGCTAGTGGGAGGTGTCCCTGCCCTGTGGCAGGGGGGTTGGAACTAGAGGATCTTTTCCAACCCAAAGCATTCTATGATTTGATGATCTCAGGAGGGAAAAGGAGACAGAGAGAGGTGGCTTGGTGCCTGTAGCACCAGCACCTCCATCTCATATGCATCCATCCCTCTGTGTGCAGCTGCCAACCCCTGTGTCCCTACATGCTAGGAATAACCACAGCTTTCAGCTGTGTTTTTCAGCCAAAAGGAGCATCACTTGCTCAGGTTACTGAGGGTTAGGAGAATTTTGGGGGTGAGGGGAAAAGCTTCTGATTGTCAGTGTGGGAGTGATCAGAGGACTGGCAGACCTGTCCTGTTGAGGACAGGCTTAGAGAGTTGGGTTTGTTCAGCCTTGAGAAGAGAAGGCTCAGGGGAGACCTTACTACCATGCACCAGTGGTGCACAGGGTGGCTACCAGGAGGATGGAGACTCTCATCTGGAGAGGAGTCTGATGGAAAATAAAAGGGACAGTGGGAACAGGTTACTGCTGGGGAGATTCCAATTGGAATCCAGAAGAAAACATTTGAGCATGAGAACAGTTAGAGATTGGAATCATAGAGTCAGTCAGGGTTGGAAGGGACCCCAAGGATCACCAAGTTCCAACTCCCCTGCCATGGGCATCATCTTGGGATTGGTCAGTTTTAAGACTCAGCCTGACAGGTGCTGGACCATCTCATTTCAGCTCCTTTGTCACCTAGAAAGGTTAGACCAGATGATCCTTGGGATCCCTTCCAACCTGGCATTCTGTGCTCTGTCCACAAGCAGAAACCTTTCCTGTTATGCTGGGGCAGGAGTTTCTTTTATTTCCTTCTGGAGTTACAGAGAGAAAAATGGGGATGAGAAGCAGCAGGGAGAGAGCTGTTAAAAAGCTTAAAGCTGTCACAAGGCATTGGTTGGTTTATGTGCAGTGAAGTATACAAACAAGTTTTCAGCCTGTTGGTTGGAGCTGAGGAGCAGGGCTGGTGGGGTTTGTGTGTGATAAAGATGTTTTATGGGCCTTTTATGGGACTTCTTTTAAATGGCTGTCCCAGTAAATTATTTACCAGGGTAATAAAAGATCAAGGAAATTGTTCCAACCCTATCACTAAGCATCTAAATCCCCAACTTTTACTGGGGTGGAAGGACCTTCTGAATTCCAGGGGCCTTAGGAAAGAGGGTTCCAGGTGTGCTGTTTGCCTGCTGCATTCTTCTGGAAGCCAGGTCCCCAGCCAGCCCCAGCACTCAGTGTGTCCCCAGGTGGTCCCAGGGGTTCCACACTGGGTTTCAGCCCCTCGGTGTCTCCTGCTGGAGATGGAGAGCGTTTCCATCCACCACTGGCTCTCACAGCTGCAAATCTTTGGATAGCCTATGACTCTTTAAGTTCCCCAAAGGTCTCAGAAGCATAATGGTGCTTCCTGGTGTGAAACTGGGGGCAGAAATCACTTAGGAAGTGGCAAGGAGTTTGAAGAACAACCTTAGTTCCTGCAGGACAGGCTGGAGAGGTTGTCACCTAGTCCTGCAGATAGTGAGGACCTCCTCCCACCCCAGATGTTTGGGTGGATACATTTCTCCTTGCTTGGTACCCACCACTGCATGAGAGAAGGGCCATGCTCTGCTTGCTGCTGGCCCAGTCTCTGTGGCAGACAAGCTCAAAACAGCCTTTGTGGAGGTGAAGCAAGAATTTATGGTGCTGCAGCCACACAGTCTATAAATACATCTTTTGGGGCACTGGAGCAGGCATTAAGAAATTCATTCTCCCTTCCTGCTCTTTCCAAGGGGACAGAGGAAGAAGAGTGGTAGGGGATCCCAGCAAGGGTCCCCACCTCAGGGCAGGACAAATACTTTTGGCTGCATCCCTGATTTTCTGTGTTCAGTGAGACTAGCTTTAACTCCTGGTAGGGGCTAAAAGACATCCAGTTGTTACCTTGGTGGCTTTTGCAAGGACTCTGGTGGAGACAGATGCAGCCCTCTGTGGTGAGCTGATCCTGATGGAGAAAGATGCAGCCCTCTGTGGTGAGCTGGTTCTGGTGGAGAAAGATGCAGCCCTCTGTGGTGAGCTGGTCCTGGTGGAGAAAGATGCAGCCCTCTGTGGTGAGCTGGTCCTGATGGAGAAAGATGCAGCCCTCTGTGGTGAGCTGATCCTGATGGAGAAAGATGCAGCCCTCTGTGGTGAGCTGGTCCTGGTGGAGAAAGATGCAGCCCTCTGTGGTGAGCTGGTCCTGGTGGAGACAGATGCAGCTCTCTGTGGTGAGCTGGTCTTGGTGGAGAAAGATGCAGCCCTCTGTGGTGAGCTGGGTCTGGTGGAGAAAGCTGCAGCCCTCTGTGGTGAGCTGGTTCTGGTGGAGAAAGATGCAGCCCTCTGTGGTGAGCTGGGTCTGGTGGAGAAAGCTGCAGCCCTCTGTGGTGAGCTGGTTCTGGTGGAGAAAGATGCAGCCCTCTGTGGTGAGCTGGTTCTGGTGGAGAAAGATGCAGCCCTCTGTGGTGAGCTGGTCCTGGTGGAGAAAGATGCAGCCCTCTGTGGTGAGCTGGTTCTGGTGGAGAAAGATGCAGCCCTCTGGTGAGCTGGTCCTGGTGGAGAAAGATGCAGCCCTCTGTGGTGAGCTGGTCATAAATAAATTTAGGTGGGATTTTAGAAGCAATTTCTGAGGCTTGGAAGATATCCTTCTGGAGTGGCCTTCCAAAGAGATGGTGAGTGGGAAGGGACAGCCAAGGTTTCAAGACAGCTCTGAATATTCATGGGAAGGAACTAATTCATTCATTCAGGGCTTTTCCAGAGGGGAGAGTCCTCAGATATCTGATGTGTGTGGAAGTGAGATTGGATTGATCTTTGTTCCTGCTGGGCTTAGCATCTACTAATCACATGCCTCAGGCTGTCTGCTGTCCTCTGTGGGATCCAGGGAGGGGAATCATAGAATGGTAGAATCAAGCAGTCTGGAAGAGACCTCCAAGCTCATCCAGGCCAACCTAGCACCCAGCCCTGTCCAGTCAACCAGACCATGGCACTAAGTGCCCCAGCCAGGCTTGGCTTCAACACCTCCAGGGCCAGCGGCTCCACCACCTGCTGGCATGGCAGACATGACGTTTCTGTCATTAGCAGCCCCGAGAGGGACCACGCAGAGTCGCAAGCAAAGCTGGGTTTTGAGACCCCTCTATGCAGCGCAGCCCTCATTAGGTAGCACCGTGCCCGGCAAGCATCACCTCTGGGCTGAGCCGCACGCAATTAGCTGCCTTTGAGCCGTGCCCTGCCCGTGGTACCGGCGGCTGCAGGCTGCCCGTGCCTCGCAGAAAGCAGCTCTGGGAAAGGCTTTGTTCCCTCTGTCTCTGTAGGTGTGGGATTCAGGACGCCCTGGCGCCTTGATCAGTGGCCTGGCACCGCGGCGCTGCGCGCAGAGCTCTCGTTAGCCAGCTGCACCCCGCAGACCCCCGCAGCCCCCTGCCTGCTCGGCTGCTGCCGGAGCAAGGAGGCAGCTCGGGGTCAGCGGCAGCAGGACGGATCACAGGGTGCTTTTCAAGATCAAGCCTTCGGTTTAGCAAGCTGCTGAGAGGAGTGGTTGCTCACATGTCTGTCCTGCTGCCAGGAACGGGGAGATCACAAATTAAGAGCATAATTATTGCTCATGCAACAGCAGCTGGAGACATCGTTTTGCTCTCTGGGCATGGACAACCCCTGCACAAAGGGGAGCCACATCAGATGGAGATGGATTTGGGATCCCCGCGATGCTGAGGCTGCTCAGCTTCCCCCCAGCGCAGGTGTCTGCCCCTGCTTGTCTGCCCTGTCCTCCACCAGCCTGCTCAAGCTGCCAAGGGGACTGTGGCTCACAGGCTGCTGGCAAAGGCCCCATCCTTTTCAATTACATGCAGCCCAGTTCCCATCGTGAGGAGGCGAGCCAGGAGGAAATGCCACCAGAGACAGCAGAGCCACGCTGCATAGCCTGGAGCGAGCAGGAGGAGAAGCTAAGCCTGGCCTACATGCATCATCTGGGCTCTTACCCCTGCCCCCTGCTCCCTCAGTCCTCACTTCAGGTTGCAGCATCCATTTCCACACTGTCGGGACATGTTTGCAATTAGCAAGAGGGGAGATGTGTCCTTTTCTTCTGTAAGGCCAAACAGATCAGGTGCTGCACCAGC
This sequence comes from Pogoniulus pusillus, assembly GCF_015220805.1. NCBI lineage: Eukaryota > Metazoa > Chordata > Aves > Piciformes > Lybiidae > Pogoniulus > Pogoniulus pusillus. Next base: position 39,031,153 of record NC_087271.1, on the reverse strand, counting down.
CTCTGCTCCTAGCAGTGGAATACCTGCTCTGAGATGTAGTCTCCAGGAGCACCTGCCCTGAAATGTAGTCTCCAGGAATACCTGCCCTGAAATGTAGTCTCCAGGAGCACCTGCCCTGAAATGTAGTCTCCAGGAATACCTGCCCTGAAATGTAGTCTCCAGGAGTACCTGCCCTGAAATGTAGTCTCCAGGAGCACCTGCCCTGAAATGTAGTCTCCAGAAGCACTTGCTCTGAAATGTAGTCTCCAGGAATACCTGCTCTGAGATGTAGTCTCCAGGAGTACCTGCTCTGAAATGTAGTCTCCAGGAATACCTGCTCTGAGATGTAGTCTCCAGGAGTACCTGCTCTGAAATGTAGTCTCCAGGAGTACCTGCTCTGAGATGTAGTCTCCAGGAATACCTGCTCTGAGATGTAGTCTCCAGGAGCACCTGCTCTGAAATGTAGTCTCCAGGAGTACCTGCCCTGAAATGTAGTCTCCAGGAGTACCTGCTCTGAGATGTAGTCTCCAGGAATACCTGCTCTGAAATGTAGTCTCCAGGAGTACCTGCTCTGAGATGTAGTCTCCAGGAATACCTGCTCTGAAATGTAGTCTCCAGGAGTACCTGCTCTGAAATGTAGTCTCCAGGAGTACCTGCTCTGAAATGTAGTCTCCAGGAATACCTGCTCTGAAATGTAGTCTCCAGGAATACCTGCTCTGAGATGTAGTCTCCAGGAGCACCTGCTCTGAAATGTAGTCTCCAGGAGTACCTGCTCTGAAATGTAGTCTCCAGGAGTACCTGCTCTGAAATGTAGTCTCCAGGAGTACCTGCTCTGAAATGTAGTCTCCAGGAATACCTGCTCTGAAATGTAGTCTCCAGGAATACCTGCTCTGAGATGTAGTCTCCAGGAGCACCTGCTCTGAAATGTAGTCTCCAGGAGTACCTGCTCTGAAATGTAGTCTCCAGGAGTACCTGCTCTGAAATGTAGTCTCCAGGAGTACCTGCTCTGAAATGTAGTCTCCAGGAGTACCTGCTCTGAGATGTAGTCTCCAGGAGTACCTGCTCTGAGATGTAGTCTCCAGGAGTACCTGCTCTGAAATGTAGTCTCCAGGAATACCTGCCCTGAGATGTAGTCTCCAGGAGCACCTGCTCTGAAATGTAGTCTCCAGGAGCACCTGCTCTGAAATGTAGTCTCCAGGAATACCTGCTCTGAGATGTAGTCTCCAGGAATACCTGCTCTGAAATGTAGTCTCCAGGAGTACCTGCTCTGAAATGTAGTCTCCAGGAGCACCTGCTCTGAAATGTAGTCTCCAGGAGTACCTGCCCTGAAATGTAGTCTCCAGGAGTAGAAAACCTCAAAAGTCCCTCCCCAGCTTTTTTGTAGCCCACTTCAGATCCTGGAAGGCCACAAGAAGGTCACCTGGGAGCCTCCTCTGCTCCAGACTCAACAGCCTCAACTCTTTCAGTCTGTGCTCACAGCAGAGCTGCTGCAGCCCTCTGAGCATCCTCCAGAGTGCCATGTCTACATGGTTCTTAAACACCTCCAGGGACAGTGACCCTTGCACCTCCTTGGGCAACCTGTTTCAATGCCTGACCACTCTTTCAGGAAAGATTTTTTTTTCCCCAATATCAAACTTAAACCTCCCTTGAGACAACTCAGGAGCCAGATCCAACCTGAAAAAGCCAGGCAGGAGAGGCAGCCATGTGAGTAGGAGGTGAAAGAAAATCCAGTGGTGATAAAATGAATTGGTTTTGTCTTCCATTTCCAACAGGGATCAAGGTGAAAATGATTGGGCATTGCCTGAGCTCCAGCCTGGCTATGATTACTGAACTGGTTTGCCTCCTTCATTGCATACAGCTGCTTAAAGGAGGAAAGGGGCAGGGTTTGGCTGTGAATGAGGTGTTTTGTTGGTATTTTCTGGAAGGACAAGTTCTGGAGGGTGGGTGGATTCAGGCAGCACACGAGTTTTCATCTCTGTGTGTTGGCCAACTCGGTGGGAGGTGGAACATCTCCTCCCCAGCACTGCTGGCCACCATCACGCACCCAGGGCAGCTGTTTCTGAGTGGCTCTGGCTTGTCCTGCTGGTGTCTAATCCCTCTGGCTTGGGGAGAAACCTTGCATGTCTCAAAGGGCCTGGAAGGAGGAGCAGCTACAGAGGGAAATGCTTCCTCTAGAAAGCAAAGTGAAATAGAGCAAGGCAGTGGCTGGACACAGTAAATAAGACAGCTTAGTGTGTGCCTCCCGTCAGCAAATGGGGTGGGGAGCAAGGATGGGGTCTGTGCATTAAACTGGTTTGTGTCTCTCCAGGTCAGTTGCCTGTCCAGGTCACTGGACTGAAGTTCTTTACGTCTCAGAGGGCACCAAAAAGGAAGAAGCAGCAGCCCATCTGTGCCACTCAGAACACCTTGGTTCGCTGGGGCTGTGGCCCAGGAGAGCACTGAAGTGCCCGCGACTGCCTGGCCAGGCAGCAGTGTGCAGCATCCCTGCCTGGGGCAGGCCAGCAGGGCCTCTGCTGGTGGTGCTGGGAGCCAGGGGTCACAGTGAGGACCTGGCTCTTGATCCCTGCCTCAGCATCATCCTCGTGAGCTGCTCTGTGAGGTACCTCCTCTTGGCAGTTCCAGATCGGATCGTGGCTGAGCCTGGGCTGGGAACTTACTTACATTTTCATGTCTGTTCCTTAACTAAGTGACCCCTGCCTGGGGGAGTCAAAACCTTCCTGGAAATGAGGACTTACTCCTTCCTGCTGGGGTAGCTGGAGGCCTGTTCCTGGAGGACACTGGACAAACAGGTACTTTGGAATCACCAGGGTGTAAAAGCAATGGTCACAGCACTGGCTTCAGGCTGGTCTCCCTTTCACAGCTGCATCTAGAGACTTGTGAAACCTGCCTGGACATGGTCCTATATGGCCTGTCCTAAGTGATCCTCCTCTGTTTTGGGGGCTTGGAGCCAGTGATCTGCAGAGGTCATACAATCACTAATGTAGGAAAAGACCTCTAAGATCATCAAGTCCAGCCTTCAACCCAACACCTCCATGACCACTAGACCATGTCCCAAAGTGTCCTAGCTGCTTGTTTGTATAACACCTGCAGCAGTGGTGACTCCACCACCTCCCTGAACAGTCTGTTCCATTACCTCACCACTCTTTCAGGAAGGAAATTCTCAGGTTCCTTCCAACTCTCACCATTCTGTGATTTCATGCAGCCTTGCTTCTGCACCTATGGAGACCTCAGGCCCAACTGGTGCAGCTGTGAAGCTTGCACAAGACTCTCCTGGGAGCAGCAGAGCCCTCTCTTGATGTCAAGAAAAGCCTGGATGAGGCACTTAGTGCTGTGGTCTAGTTGACTGGATAGGGCTGGGTGCTAGGTTGGACTGGATGATCTTGGAGGTCTCTTCCAACCTGGTTGATTCAATGATTCTATGATTCCTCCCCAGAGATGCATGTGTCAGTAGGAGGATAGGGTTGGGCTGAGCTTCTCCTCCGTTTCAGAGGACTCCTACAGAGAGCAGAAGGGTGGTTAGCAGCCTCACAGCTGAGACCAGGACTGGACCAAATTATAGAATCAACCCGGTTGGAAGAGAGCTCCAAGCTCAGCCAGGCCAACCTAGCACCCAGCCCTGCCCAATCAACCAGACCATGGCACCAAGTGCCCCAGCTAGGCTTGTGTGAGAGGTGTACCTCCAGGGATGGTGACTCCACCACCTCCCTGGGCAGCCCATTGTAATGCCAATCACTCTCTCTGGCAGGAACTTCCTCCTAACATCCAGCCTAGACCTCCCCTGGCACAGCTTCAGACTCTGTCCCCTTCTGTTGCTGCTTGCCTGGCAGCAGAGCCCAACCCCACCTGGCTACAGCCTCCCTGCAGGCAGCTGCAGGCAGCAATGAGCTCTGCCCTGAGCCTCCTCTTCTTCAGGCTGCACACCCCCAGCTCCCTCAGCCTCTCCTCACAGGGCTGTGCTCCAGGCCCCTCCCCAGCTTCCTTGCCCTTCTCTGGACACCTTCCAGCACCTCAACATCTCTCTTGAATTCAGGAGCCCAGAACTGGACACAGCACTCAAGCTGTGGCCTGAGCAGTGCTGAGCACAGGGGCACAAGAACCTCCCTTGTCCTGCTGCCCACACTGCTCCTCAGCCAGCCCAGGATGCCATTGGCTCTGCTGCCCACCTGGGCACTGCTGCCTCAGCTTCAGCTCCTCTCTCCCAGCACCCCCAGCTCCCTCTCTGCCTGGCAGCTCTCAGCCACTCTGGCCCCAGCCTGTAGTGCTGCTTGGGGTTGTTGTGGCCAAAGTGTAGAACCCTGCACTTGGCCTTGTTCAGTCTCATCCCATTGGCCTCTGCCCACCCATGCAGCCTGGCCAGGTCCCTCTGCAGGGCTCTGCTACCCTCCAACAGCTCCACACCTGCTCCTAGCTTGGTGCCATCTGCAAACTGACTGATGCTGGACTCAATCCCCTTGTCCAGATCATCACTAAAGATACTGAACAGGACTGTGCCCAGCACTGATCCCTGGGGCACAGCACCAGTGCCAGCTGCCAGCTGAATGTGGCACCATTCACCACCCCTCTCTGAGCCCAGCTCTCCAGCCAGTTCTTGACTCATATCAGGGTGAAACCAACCACGGCTGAGAGACCAAACATGGTCGCTGCCATTACAAAGCCACCCTGGTCTGCTGCAGGAGGGTGCAGGGCTGAGCACTGCTCAGGCCAGCACGGTGGAGACCCAGGAGCTGCCACCTCGGGCAGGCTGCCAGAGCATGACCCGGCGGGCGCGGGTGGCTGTGCCTCTGCCGCCCTGCGAGCCTGGGCTGGGTCATTAGCAGGGGAAGGCAATAAACCAGCCCAGGCTCCAAATGCATCCCTCAGGGACTCCCTGCAGCAATTAGCTTTAGACTTGCAAACGTATTTCCAATCTTTACTGCCTGCTCTCTGGCTTTGAAATAATTTTCTACCCAATAAACCTTAGTAGCCCCCAAACATAATTTTAGTGGTGCATTAATTAACGCCGAGGCGACCTGGTGGCTCCAGTGCTGAGCAGAGCCCAAGGCATATATTAGGTGGTGAGGCTGTCTTCCTGCAGAGCTCGCCAGGGCAGTGCATGAATGCAGCTGCTTTATATAGGACATTACCTAAGGCCTGCCTTGGCCAGAGTGGAGGGCAGTCTGGGCACCTTGGTGGCTGGCAGGCGTCTTCTGCATAGAATCCTTTTGCTTGGTAAAGCCCTTTAAGAGTGTTGAGCCCAAGCATTAACCCTGCACTAGCACATGTCTCCCAGCACCACATCTGCATGGCTTTGAAAGCCTTCCAGGGACAGGCACTCCCCCACTGCCCTGGGGAAGGCACTTTTTGCAGTGTCACACCTAAACCTCACCTGGTTCAGTCTGAGGTGGCTTTCCTCTTCTCCTGTCACTTGTTACTTAGGAGAAGAGAACTTCCACCTCACTCCAACCTCTTTTCAGGGAGTTGTAGAGTGAGGTCTCCTCTCAGCTGCCTTTGCTGCAGGCTGAACACCCTCAGTTTTGTCAGCTGCTCCTCATAAGTCTTGTGCTCTGGACCCTTCTCCAGTGCTTTGCTTGCTATGGCATTTGATAGTCATGCTGGGATCTGAGACATGCTTCCTTCTCCAGAGCTCTTGTCTGGTCTTCAGTTCACATTCACAGATTGCATCAGGATGGAAAGGATCCTCAAAGGTCATCTTGTCCAACCCCCTCTTTGGTCAGCAGGGACACCTCCAACTAGATCAGGCTGCTCAGGGCCACGTCCAAGTCTGATTTGGAATCTCTCCAGGGACAGGGCCTCCACCACATCCCTGGCCAACCTGGTCAGTATTTTACCACTCTCAAAGAACTTCCTCCTGACATCCTACCTAAATCTGCCTTGCTCCAGTTTCAAACCAGTGTCCCTCATCCTTCTGGACTGTCCTTCCTGCAGGTCCCCTTCAGATATTGAAATACAGCTGTAAGTTTTCCTTGGAGCCTTCTCTTCTGCAGACTGAGCAGCACCAATTCTTTCAGGCTGTCTTTGTAGGAGAGGTGCTGCAGCCTGCTGATCATCTTTGTGGCCCTCTACTGTGGACTCACTTCTGGAAGGTCTGTCTCTCTGGTGTTGGGAGGCCTACAGCTGGACATAGTAATCCAGGTGAGGTCTCACCAGAGCAGAGCAGAGTGGAAGGATTGCCCCTCTCAACCTGGTGGCCACTTAGTCCTTCATAAAGAATCATACTGGACAGCTTTTAGGCTTAGGAAGGTCTCTAAACCTGAAGGAAATCTGACCACTTAAGATGCCAGATGCCTTGCAGCAGCGAGTTTCAGGGGTCAGGCATCTGTGTTGTGTAGTTTCCCATCTTCCCTTTGCTTTGCTTTATGTCCCTGTGGGTGCATTAGGCAGCAGGACTAGCTGACAGTCCCTGGGGACTCCTTACCCATGGCTCCCTTGGTGACAGTTCACCCTGGAGGGAAGTACAAGCCTTGAGGTGCCTCGTTGCTTCTGGGGTGCAAACTAACCACTCAGAGCCAGAGAAGGCTCCTGGGCTGGGGGATGCATCAGGACCAGGGGGAGTGCAGCCTGACCATGCCTTGCTGAGCTGATGCACGTGGAACTGGGCTCCCTTGTGCCCAGATAACCCAGTCACAGGTCCCCCTGCAACTTACTTCCAGCTAGAGTGTGGGCAAGGGTGGAGGAAATGTTCCTAGGGAAGTTGGATCTGCTTCTCATGGGGCTTTGCCCAGGCCTTGTGGAGAACAGTCCATTCAAGAGATGCTGAGGTGCTGGGAGTTGTCCAGAGAGGGCAAGGAAGCTGTTGAGGGGCCTGGAGCAGAGCCCTGTGAGGAGAGGCTGAGGGAGCTGGGGGTGTGCAGCCTGCAGAAGAGGAGGCTCAGGGCAGACCTCATTGCTGTCTGCAGCTCCTTGAAGGGAGGCTGTAGCCAGATGGGGTTGGACTCTGCTGCCAGGCAAGCAGCAAGAGAAGAAGGGGACAGAGTCTGAAGCTGTGCCAGGGGAGGTCTAGGCTGGATGTTAGGAGGAAGTTGTTGTCAGAGAGAGTGATTGGCATTGGAATGGGCTGCCCAGGGAGGTGGTGGAGTCTCTGTGCCTGGAGGTGTTGAAGCCAAGGCTGGCTGGGGCACTTAGTGCCATGGTCTGGTTGCTTGGCCAGGGCTGGGTGCTAGGTTGGCCTGGCTGAGCTTGGAGCTCTCTTCCAGCCTGGTTGATTCTATGACACACTAATGTGATGCCTTCCTCAGGTCTCAGCTAGCCACCTTAGAACTGGCAGTGAGCAGAGGGGTGGTTGGCACCCTCCTGGAGGCCTTGTTGGAAGCCCCCAGAGCACTGATCCAGTAGTGCCCAGCCTGCATCTGTGAGGTAAGCTTCGCAATCTCCTACTTAACCGGAGCCGGGAGATAGCCTGACAGGCTGCTGCTCTCTGGGTGTGCAGCTGTGGGGGGCTCATCCTGCTTTATCTGTTGCACGTGGAATATCCCATGTAAAGCTACTCCAAGCTGCAAAGCCACCCTAATGCTCCCCAGAGCCACCCTGCCCTTCTGTGCCAGCAGCGCCTTAGGTGTCGCGCTTATTAAGCTCGCTCAGTGCGAGCATCGCTCCCAGCTGCTGCTGCTGGTCCTGAAATGCCATCAGGGTAATCATCACCCCACGCTGTCCTTCATCCAGAGTTTGGGTGGTAACTGTTCACACCAGCTATTTAAGTGATAGTAGGTGCAAGGGAGGGGCTGGGGCATAGTGGGTGGTGTGAGTTCTGCTGGGTAGTGTGCTGGGTGTGGGAGACCCATGCTGGCTCTGCAGAGAAGTGTTGGTTTTGCTCTTTGCTCTTAGAATCATAGAATCAACCAGTCTGGAGGAGAGCTCCAAGCTCATCCAGGCCAACCTAGCACCCAGCCCTGGCCAATCAACCAGACCATGGCACTAAGTGCCTCAGCCAGGCTTGGCTTGAACACCTCCAGGCACAGAGACTCCACCACCTCCCTGGGCAGCCCATTCCAATGCCAATCACTCTCTCTGACAACAACTTCCTCCTAACATCCAGCCTAGACCTCCCCTGCCACAACTTGGGACTGTGTCCCCTTGTCTTTGAGGAAGGCAGCTTTAGGGTATTAAAAATTATTTAGACTGAGGCTGGTGAGACACTGGGACAAGTTGCCCAGGGAGGTCATGGATGCCCCCTCCCTAGAGGTGTTCAAGGCCAAGCTAAATGAGGCCTTGAGCAGCCTGGGCTAATGGAAGGTGTCTCTGCCCACGGCAGTGGAGTTGGAGCTAGATGATCTTTAAGGTTCCTTCCAACTCAAACCATTCTATGAATCTAAATCTATGAGCACTGTTCCCAGGCAACCCTGGAGCTCCTCCAGCTTCTCCACTAGGATAGTCTGAAAGAAGAGGAGAAGGCATAGGGAGGTTCTTCTGCCCCTGTGCTCAGCACTGGTCAGGCCACCCCTTGAGTGCTGTGTCCAGTTCTGGAGGTCTCTTCCAACCTGGGTGATTCTATGATTCTGTGTCTTGGAGGTGGTGCTGTTTCACTCTTCATAAAGCACTTCAAGTTCTGCTGGCAAACTGAGCAATGGAAATCTCATGCTCAGAGGAAGAAGGGAAGCCTTTGAAATGAGATTGCTGTGCCTCACTCTTCACATCCATGGCACTGTTGGAGCTGGGTCCCTCTGGTTTGCCTCGTCTAGGAGAAACAGCTGACTGGCCAAACCCCTGCACTGAAGCTGAGGGACAGAACCATGGCTGTCACTTTGCTCCAGGCTCCTCCACTCCAAGGTAAGGCTGGAGTAGCTTTGAGTGTTTCTGTGAAGCTCATGTGCTGCGTGGAGCTCGCTCCTATCAGTTCCACTTGGCTCTTTGGAGGAGGGAAAAGTTGACATTCTAAAGTTCAGCAGAGTTGCAGTGAGTGGATGTTGTATGAGTCAAGTGAACTCTATTTCTCCTCCAGTCAGATGTAAGCCCACTGCCAATTGCTCATCCCACCCCACTCTGCCACAAGCCCTACTGAGAAGATCTCTTTATCTGTAAGCCCTGTGAGCCTAGAAGGTATTGCTGCCTGGGTTATAAGTGGATTTAGCAGAGATGAAAGCTTCCCCTCACTTTTCTGGTATCAAGTGAGAGCAGAGCACAACCTGACATCCTGGTCCAACTGGATTTGTGAGGCTAAAGGCTCCAAAGACTTGTTGAGGTATCTCCCTGGACTGCAACGGTCCTTTACTTCTAGGCAAGAAATCCACTCAGATGTTGCATGAAATGGGATAGCTCTGAGGCACTTTGGTTGCCAGCCCAAGCCAGAGCAGAAAGCAGGGAGCCTCCTGGGGCTTCTGGGTAGCTTGGAGAGGGGTCCCACCTCTCTGGAACACTCTTGGAGGGGAGTCTGCTGTGTGGTAGCAGCTGGTGCAGTGAAGAGGAGTTTGGGACTCTTGAATGTTAAGAGCAAGCCCCAGCAGGACATGACAACCCAACCTGGCTGTACTCCCTTCCAAAATGGCATTTTAGTCTTCTCCAGGAAGCCACAATGAGCTTGTTTAGACCAGTGGTCTCCACCAAGGCTGGTTCTTGCTCCTGGGCTGTCTTGGAGGTGATATCTCATGAAGTCACTAAGGATCATTGTCTCTGTGCTGAGAAGTGGATAGGGAAATGAGACACTGGCTGGGAAGGTTTATTGCCCTCCTTGAAAGTCACTCCTGCAGGAGTGACAAGAAGCCAAGACAGTTCCTTATGGCTCTGGAATGAGGTAGGCTTCACTCCAAGCATCAATATCAAGTGCTGCATGCCCATTAGCTGGTGTGAGTCTCTCCAGATCTCTCTCCCTAGGCTGCCCAGGGAGGTGGTGGAGTTGCCATCCCTGGAGGTGTTGAAGCCAAGCCTGGTTGAGGCACTTAGTGCCATGGTCTGGTTGGTTGGCCAGGGCTGGGTGCTAGGTTGGACTGGCTGAGCTTGGAGGTCTCTTCCAGCCTGCTTGATTCTATGATTCATGAATGGCTACTGAAATCACTTAGAGAGCAGTCAGGCTGCCTTCTGTGTCCACACTACTAAGCTGCAGCATGTAGGGATCTCTAACCTCATTGTCAAGCTCAGGTGGAAATAGTGACATATGTCCCCAGGAACCTCTAGCTGGACCCCAGCTCAGCTGAAAGAAGTAGGTCTGGGGGCTTCATGCTCTTGCTAATGTGTCCTGCTGCCTTCAAGGCTGAGGCACTGTCTGAAGTGTGGTGATACATAATCCATACATATATACAGATATAAATCCCACAGCTTAAGGGGGTGTGCAAGAAAGCTAGGGAGGGACTTTTTACAAGGGCTTGTGGTGATAGGACAAGAGGGGCAATGGCTTTAAGCTGGCAGGAGGGAGATTTAGGCTGGATATAATTGTAATGAGAGGATGAGGGGTAATGGGTTCAAACTGGCAGAGGGCAGATTTAGACTGGATGTTAGGAGGAAGTTCTTTACAGTGAGGGTGGTGAGACACTGGCACAGGTTGCCCAGGGAGGCTGTGGCTGCTTCTTCCCTGGAGGTGTTTAAGACTTCAAGTAACCTGCTCTAGTGGGGGGTGTCCCTGCCTATGGCAGGGGGTTGGAGCTGGATGATCCTTGAGGTCCCTTTCAACCTAGACCATTCTATGATTCTATATTGGGAAGAAATTCTCTACACTGTGGCTGGTGAGACACTGAAACAGGTTGCTCAGGGAAGTTGTGGATGTCTCCTCCCTAGAGGAGTTCAAGGCCAGGTTGGACATGGCCTTCAGCATCCTGGGCTAGTGGAAGGTGTCCATGCCCATGGCAGGGGAGTTGGAAATAGATGATCTTTCAGGTCCCTTCCAACCCAAGCAGAGGTAAACAGATGAACATGCTATGTCCTCAGGCTCTGGTGTTGGGCTTCCCATGCTCTGCCTTCAGCTTCCAGCCACTCTGACCCTCCAGAGAGCAAGCTGCTGGTGACATCTGGCATCAGTCACGGGTGGGGAGCGATCAGCTGGGTTAGGGAGGCAGTGATGTAAATTTAATCCTCCTTTTGCTCTCTCTGCTAGCAGCCCCATATTTTCAGGAAGAAAGAGAATGGGAAACAACTTTTTTAATGAAGTAGGGCATTTAAATTCTCTTTATATTTAGTCCTATCTGGAGCTCTTTACCCAAATGAAGCAGAAAGCATTTACAGCTGTATTTTCCATCGTGCCGACCAAGGAATAGATTCATTTGCAGTAACAGGGCAAGCAATGAAGTGGAAAATAACCTCCCCAAATTGCTCTCTCTATGAAATGGTCTCAGTGACTTAGGAAAAGCCCATTTGGGTTCCACTGACCAGTCACTTTGGTTATGATCAAAATTAATTTGGTCAAACACCTGAGCTGTGGCAAAGCAGAAGCTTGGCGCTGAGATAGCTCTGCTCAGGTCAAATCTTTAGGCTGTCTCCTTCACTGCAGCTCCCACTGCAGCTCCTGCACTGGCTTTGTTTGCCAGGGAGACCTGGCTGACACCTCACTGCCTCCAAGAGGTGGCCATCTGAGGTGACACAGCAGTTGATGCCTCATGATGTCTCGCAGGAGGGGACATTACCATCATCAAAGAGTCATGGAGTCACAGAACGTTTGGGTTTGGAAGGGATGTTGAAAGATCATCCAGGCCAACCCCCCTGCCAGAGCAGAATCACCTAGAGTAGGTCACACAGGAATTCATCCAGGCAAGTTTTATATGTCCCCAGAGAAGGAGACTCCACAACCTCTCTGGGCAACCTGTTCCAGTGTTTGTCACACTCATAACAAAAAAGTTGCTGGCTCATAATTGTTTGCAGCATCACTGCCCATGGACACTACACACAGATCAGACATCCTGGCCTGGCTGAGGACCAGTGTGGGCAGCAGGACAAGGGAGGTTCTTCTGCCCCTGTGCTCAGCACTGTTCAGGCCACACTTTGAGTGCTGTGTCCAGTTCTGGGCTACTCCATTGCAGAGAGATGTTGAGGTGCTGGAAGGTGTTTGGAGAAGGGCAGCAAGGCTGGGGAGGGGCCTGGAGCACAGCCCTGTGAGGAGAGGCTGAGGGAGCTGGGGGGGTGCAGCCTGCAGCAGAGGAGGCTCAGGGCAGAGCTCATTGCTGTGTACAGCTCCCTGCAGGGAGGCTGTAGCCAGGTGGGGTTGGGCTCTGCTGCCAGGCAAGCAGCAACAGAACAAGGGGACACAATCTCAAGTTGTGCCAGAAGAGGTCTAGGCTGGATGTTAGGAGGAAGTTGTTGTCAGAGTGATTGGCATTGGAATGGGCTGCCCAGGGAGGTGGTGGAGTCTCTGTGCCTGGAGGTGTTGAAGCCAAGCCTGGCTGGGGCACTTAGTGCCATGGTCTGGTTGCTTGGCCAGGGCTGGGTGCTAGGTTGGCCTGGCTGAGCTTGGAGGTCTCTTCCAAGCTGGTTGATTCTATGATTCAGGATTCTCCACAAGCAGAAGAGTTGGGAGCAGGTTCCTCCTTCTGTCTGCAGCGACCCAAGGAGGATGTGAGTAGAGTGTTAAGCAGGTACCAACCCAACACCAGCAGAGAGTTGTGCTAATCCCTGGTGATGTCTCATCCAGCTCCATCAGCACAAGCAACAATTGCTACTGGGAGTGCAATTAATAATTAAGGAAGCAGTGCTGGAAGGTGTCAGCAGGAATTCACAGGGCCTGGCACCTCCTGTGAGAGGACATCTCCCTCTGCCTGCACAGGAGTGGGCAGTGCCAGGCAGGATGCTGCCCATCTCTGCCCTGATCCACACTCAGCCTTGATGAAATAACTGGCTGCTGGCCTTTCCCCAGCTGCTTGCCTGTGGGGCTGTGGGTAGTGGAGTGGGGACCACTGGGATCTGTGCATAGCCCCCAGCTGGGACTGAGATGGTGCTTCCCAGCTCCATCAGTCCCTGCTGAAGATCTTCTGTGGGTATGTTTTCATCCTTGCCAGATGGAAATAGTTCAGCAGTGCTTTTCTGCAGCATCAAACACTTGGGAGGTTCCCCATCCAGGGCCTGGCAGAGCCACTGCAGGGGTGATCAGGGTGGATGAGAAATGGTAGAATCATAAGCTCACAGAATTGTGTCAGCTGCAGAAGGCCTAATAAGATCAGCAAGTCCAAGTGTCAACCTAACACCACCAAGGACATTAAATATGTTCCAGCACCTCAACCTCTCTCTTAAATTGAGGAGCCCAGAACTGGACACAGCACTCAAGGTGTGGCCTGAGCAGTGCTGAGTACAGGGGCAGAAGAACCTCCCTTGTCCTGCTGCCCACACTGCTCCTGAGCCAGCCCAGGATGCCATTGGCTCTGCTGCCCACCTGGGCACTGCTGCCTCAGCTTCAGCTACTATCCACCAGCACCCCCAGCTCCCTCTCTGCCTGGCTGCTCTCAGCCACTCTGGCCCCAGCCTGCAGTGCTGCTTGGGGTTGTTGTGGCCAAAGTGTAGAACCCTGCACTTGGCCTTGTTCAGTCTCATCCCATTGGCCTCTGCCCACCCATGCAGCCTGGCCAGGTCCCTCTGCAGGGCTCTCCTATCCTCCAACAGATCAATGCATGCAGCAGAGCCATCCCTATCCTGGCTGGCAGCACACAGCACCGTGATGCATTCCAGCACCTTGCTGAGATGCCTTCCTGGCTCGCTGCAGACTTGGGACCCCCGCACTGCATCCCCATGCCAGGCTCAGCCAGCATCGCTTTCGCTTGCAGCTTTGGCTGCTCCCTTCTGATGACTTGCAGCCTTCTTCAAGCTGGCTTTTCATTCTAATTACTGTTTTGCCTCTGAAGATGGACTGCTTTGCTGCTTGCTTTTTGGTTTGTGTTAGTTGTATTTTGTTTTTGTTCCATTCTTCTCTCCCTTTCCCATGTTAAAGAGTTTAAGCTGGCTGAGAAATCACTTCAGCTTTCAGGAAGGTGCGGAGCCTTTTCCCTGGGTAGCAGAGTGTTGATTTCCTCCCACAGGGCTGAGTGATGGTGATTCCCTTATTAAACTGCACTTAGAGGCAGTGACTGTCAGGCAGGGCTGGAGAGCTTCTCTGATAAGTTGGAGCTATTCATTATTAAATTATCTCTGTTCAGTTGAACATCTCATTTTCATTGAATCAGGGACACGGCGCTCAAAGGCAGCCGCTGCGCCGGCTTGGAGCCTGCCAGCAGCAGTGTGCACATGCCAAGGCTGCCCTTCCCTCTTGCATCTGCACTCTGTGACCTGTACTGGGCAGTCACAAGCCAGGTGTAAGGACATGGCTCATGCTTAAACTTGAAGCCAGCCAGGGTCTAGATGCTCTTGGGAAGCACCAGCAATGGCTCCTGCTCCTGGCCAGCATATCCTTGTGAATGATTTGCTCCTGCTGCTCCTCCCAGCCTGGGCAGTGGTGTGTCCCACCACTAGGACTGCCATCAGATACATCTTTACCCCTCAGTTGTGTGAGAGCTGCTCTGAGTCCTGGTGGTGGCTTTTGTGGGAGGATGCTGCCTGGCTGCCTGGTCTCTCCTCTTTTGCCTTGGCATGAGTAGCTGGCACCCAGCCCCAACGCTCAGCACTGAGCCAGAGGCCTGCTGTCAGGGCTTGCCAGCTCGCAGCTCTTCAAGGGGTTTTGTGGAGCCTGGGCTGGTTTAAAGCTTCCCTCTAGGAATGGGAAGCCTTTGTCTTGAGGCAAGAGACCATGGACGCAGCAGGCTGTGCCCAGGCAGCATTGATCTCACTCCCAGTCATATGTAAAGCTGCATCTTTCCCTAGGAGAGCTCAGAAGTAGGACACCTGGCTGCTGCTGATCCCAAATGCTTCAGGAGCAGGCAGCATCCCTCTGGCCTGTGGCATTCCACAACCCCTCTGGTCACTGCAGACCCCTTTGCTGTGCTGCCCTGGGCACCGTCAAGTCCTGCGCACCTCCTACCCGCAGCTCCCATCTCGTTCCCAGCCAGGAGCCGCCGGCCCCTTGGACCAGCTCCTCAACAACTGTTTCTTTTCCTTGCCAGTAAATCTCGCCTGAAGAAGCTGCTTTGATCAATGCACTTGGATTCCAGCCTTCAGCCTTGATCAAGGCAGGAGGAGGGAGCAGAGTGAAGCACTCGCAGGCTCTTTGGGGACGGTCTAGAAAGAGAAGCTTGTTCTCCGAGAAAAACCTGCTTCAAAGTAAGAGGCGGTGCTGCCAGAATAAGAGTGAACCAGGTGGGCAGGGGAGGAGGAGGAGGAAGGCTGCTGGGTGCCCAGGGCTCCAGATGGGCTGGGCCAGGTGTGTGTCCAGTGAGGACGGTGATGGTGGTGTTGCTTTGGGGCTGGAGGTTCTGGTGGGTGAGGGCAGGAAGCTATAGATGCTGTGAGGCAGAGTAGAGAAGGGGAGCCTACTCCCCTCTCTATGCTAACTTCTCCCAGCCTGATTTCCTCTGTGGGTTAGCTTTTTGGTTCTCCCAGCTTTCCCAGTCCTGGGAATTTGGGCTCTGCAAAGTTTTCTGAGTTGCTTCCTTGGGTCAGTGGTTTCCTCTGGGTCTTTGACGAGTGGGGATGGTGCTGCAGGGTGGGTGTTAGGGACCTGAGGATGGTGCTGGAGCAGGAGGTGAAACAGCATCCATCCCCCTCCTTGATAGCCATGGTCCTGTCATGTCAGCCATAAGCTTTTTGTGTTGGAGGGATGCATAGACACTGCTCTTGGTTGGAATTAGAGCTTTTGATTAATGGTAATTAATGGCCAGGAGGAGACACTTCCAGAAGCTTTGTTTCCCTGACCAGTACATGGAGAAATACTGAGTTGAACACAAGCCCTTCCTCTGTGGGTTGCATTACCTGGGAGGGAGTAAAGGTCTGAGCAAGATTAGGAGTGGGGGAAGCTCTGGCCAGACATTGCCTTCCAGCACCAATCTTCCTTTTCCTTCTCCATTCCTGCTCCCTATTCTCTTGCTGTTGCCTTCAGTGCACACACACACACACCTCTCACCTTTTCTCTCAGCCACAGATGGCAGGCAGGAGAACCAGCCAGCCAGATGTGTTCTTCATGGCTCCCAAGCCAGGCATAACTAAACATTTACATTTATTACCAATTAGATGGGAAGCAGACTGTACTTTTATGTACTCATGTCTCTGGATGTAGTTTGCTTTGTGACTTTACTTACTCCCACCCCCCCCAGCAACCAAATCTCTCTGGGTTAGGAGCAAATCTCTGGAAGGAACCCATGGCATCAGATCCCATCCCAGCATCTCATCTTCCTGGCACTGAATCCCACCCCAGCATTCCATCTTCTTATGATTAGAAGATCATAGGAAGAGAGTGTCCAGAGAAGGGCAGCAAGGCTGGGGAGGGGCCTGGAACACAAACCCTATGAGGAGAGGCTGAGGGAGCTGGGGGTGTGCAGCCTGCAGAAGAGGAGGCTCAGGGCAGAGCTCATTGCTGTCTACAGCTCCCTGAAGGGAGGCTGTAGCCAGGTGGGGTTGGGCTCTGCTGCCAGGCAAGCAGCAACAGAACAAGGGGACACAGTCTGAAGTTGAGTCAGGGGAGGTCTAGGCTGGATGTGAGGAGGAAGTTGTTGTCAGAGAGAGTGATTGGCATTGGAATGGGCTGCCCAGGGAGGTGGTGGAGTCTCTGTGCCTGGAGGTGTTGAAGCAAAGCCTGGCTGAGGCACTTAGTGCCATGGTCTGGTTGACTGGCCAGAGCTGGGTGCTAGATTGGCCTGGATGATCTTGGAGGTCTCTTCCAACCTGCTTGATTCTATGATTCTGTCATTTGAATGCTGTAGCAAGTCCTAAGGCTCAGTGAGCACCGAGGATATAAGCTGCAGCACAGGAGGTTCCAGCTCAGCACAAGAGGGAACTTTTTTCCTGTAAGGGTCCCAGAGCCTGGCACAGGCTGCCCAGAGAGGTTGTGGAGTCTCCTTCTCTGGAGACTTTCAAGGCCTGTCTGGATGTGTTCCTGTGTGACCTGAGCTAGATTGTGTGGTCCTGCTCTGGCAAAGGAGTTGGTTTTGATGATCTCTTTGGGTCTCTACCAACCCCTGACATCCTGTGAGCCTGTGAGGGCTGCAGAAAGCCTGTGTAGGGGTTTGCTGCAGGAGGAAGCACCTGATTGTCACATCCCTTGGGGTGGGGATTGCCACAGTGCCAAGCCTCCAGCAGGAGCCATGTCCATTAAGCCCACATATGGATCTGTGCACAGCACAGCTGTCAGTTTATGACTTGTGAGTGCCCGGAGCCCGCGGCTCCTGAGCCAGCGTCACAGCAGCTTTTTAACCATGTTGGAGCCAACAGCAAAATGCAAACAAATCCATAACCACACTTGGGGCTTGACTGAAAGCAGGAGCAGGGGTGGAATGGAAAGTGTGTGCTGGTGATGCCCCAGGCATAGTCACCAAGGGCCTGGTGTTATGATGAGGGCTGGCTCACAGAATCACAGAAGGATAGGGGTTGGAAGGGATCTCTGGGGATGATCTAGTCCAGCGCCCCTGCCAGAGTAGGTTCACCTAAAGCAGGTGCCACAGGATGGTGTCCAGGTGTGGACCCTGGCCAGCAGTGGTCTGGCCCCAAGCTGGTGGTTACAACACAGTGCTTGATCACCTCTGTGAGGCCAACAGCTTAAGCATGGCTGGTTCCAGCTGCAGGAGCTCAGGGTAAGGTTTACATGTGTCTAGCTAGCCTTGGACAGACTGACAGACTCCAAATCACATAGGGATGAGAGCTGAGTGGTTCCCTGGGGATGCTGGCTTTGCTCTAGGGCTGTTGGATCACAATCTTGCCTTGGAGTCATGGTTATAATGCGAAGAAAAAGGTCTCAGTCCTTCTGCTCAGGCTCACAGGAGAGGAAGGGAAGGATGTGTGGTAACGCCAGGGCATGGTGGACAGCAGCACTCTTGAAGTGAGGCTGTCCCACATGCACCTCAGTGCTGGGAATGTGCTTACCCCACAGCAGCCCAGCTGGGCTGCAGAGTGCTGCAACTGCTGAACCCTGCTCTGCCTGCCCACGCCTCTCCCATCCTCCTGCCAGCTCCCAGCAGGTACCACAGCAATCAATGCAAGCTGCAACATCCCCATTCCTTCCTCGCTCCTGCTTTGTTCCCAGAGGGTGCCCCGAACCCTCCGGCAATTGTGTCTGAAGCTCACCTCTGGCTATGCTGCCTGGATCCCTGCGCCCACCTCCACCGTTGCTCAGGCAACAACCTCTGGGTTGGAAGCTGGGTTTTATTTCTCTCCTCTCCCCAGGATGCTGCTGCTGGGGAAACAGCCCAGGCACAGCAGGAAAGCCACAGGCAATGCCACGCAGCGGTTGAGTGCATCCCTCTGGGAATGCCACGGGGGTTATCCCGTCGCAGGGGGGCTTTAGAAACACAATATTTTTATAAGGAGCCTGTTAAACTGTTCAAACAGGTGATTAAGAGGAGGGTGATGGGGCAGCACGGGGCAGCAGCTGATGCAAGTCAAGGCACAGTGAGGGTGGGTTTCCCACCAGAGCAGGCAAAGCTGTAGCCAAAGGACTGAGGCTCTGTGAGGCTAGGAGAGAGGATTTTACCTTTTGCTCTGGTAAGACTTTATTGATGATCTGGAGCAGGGGATTGAGTCCAGCATCAGTCAGTTTGCAGATGACACCAAGGTAGGAGCAGCTGTGGAGCTGTTAGAGGGTAGGAGAGCTCTGCAAAGGGACCTGGCCAGGCTGCATGGGTGGGCAGAGGCCAAGGGGATGAGACTGAACAAGGCCAAGTGCAGGGTTCTACACTTTGGCCACAACAACCCCAAGCAGCACTACAGGCTGGGGACAGAGTGGCTGAGAGCACCCAGGCAGAGAGGGACCCTGGGGATGTTGGTAAAGAGTAGCTGAAGATGAGGCAGCAGAGTGCCCAGGTGGGCAGCAGAGCCAATGGCATCCTGGGCTGGCTCAGGAGCAGTGTGGGCAGCAGGACAAGGGAGGATCTTCTGTTGAGGTGCTGGAAGGTGTCCAGAGAAGGGCAGCAAGGCTGGGGAGGGTCCTGGAGCAGAGCCCTGTGAGGAGAGGCTGAGGGAGCTGGGGGTGTGCAGCCTGCAGCAGAGGAGGCTCAGGGCAGAGCTCATTGCTGTCTGCAGCTCTCTGCAGGGAGGCTGTAGCCAGGTGGGGTTGGGCTCTTCTGCCAGGCAAGCAGCAACAGAGGAAGGAGACAGGGTCTAAAGTTGTGCCAGGGCAGGTCTAGGCTGGATGTCAGGAGGAAGTTGTTGTCAGAGAGAGTGATTGGCATTGGAATGGGCTGCCCAGGGAGGTGGTGGAGTCTCTGTGCCTGGAGGTGTTGAAGCCAAACCTGGCTGAGGCACTTAGTGCCATGGTCTGGTTGCTTGGCCAGGGCTGGGTGCTAGGTTGGCCTGGATGATCTTGGAGGTCTCTTCCAACCTGCTTCATCCCATGATTTAGCTTTGCTCAAGTGTGACAGGGTGGGAGCTGTTGGCAGCTGGAATGTGAAATGTTTTTCCACATGGTCTCTTGGTTATTAATGGAGTTCAGTACTTGACAAAGTAGAAATTAGGAGATAAAAGCCATTAGAAACTAATTTGAGTACTCACTGAGTCTGGTCCCTTAGGAGGCTTTCTGAGAGCATGGCTCCCAGCACCACTGCTGAGGCTCAGGAGAGAAGGAAATATCTTTTTGACTGAGTTTCCTGGGATTTAGGGGAGCCCCCTGATTTACAGTTGATGAGGAGATGTCTGGGATGGTGCAGCTGTGATCTGAATATTGCTCTTCTGCCAGCAGCCTCCTGGGATTTATGGCATTTCAACTGGACACTATTTGGGGTGGTTTATATGGCCTATATTTCTATTGTTATGTCAGTGTAACAACATAGAAACTAGCTTGGAAGAACAATGTGGGAGATAAATCCTTGGTGGCATGGCCTTGCCTAGTGATGAAGATAGAGAAATAGGTCCCCAAGACCCTTTTCTCCTTCAATTCCCATCTGCCTGAGTGGATTGATAATGCCAGGGGCAAGGACTGGGAGAGAAACCATCATGGGGAATCATAGTAAAGTAAGAGCTGGAAGGTGGCAGTGATGTTGTCACCATTGCTGCTTTCAGAGCTGGGAGGGTTTGTAGATCCTCGTGTGGAGCAGAGGCTTCCTGTGGACTGGGACAGCACTTTTAAAGGTAGTTTGACTGATCTGTCTCCTTCCCATCTTTTTGTCCAGCCAGGCTCTGCTCCTGGCTTGCAGGAGCAAAAGGATCATTTCACACCTTAGTCTGGGATTGCTTTTCTTGGAGCTTTGCCTTTAAAGAAGATCTCTCCAAAACTCACTGACCACCTCAATCTCCAGGACAGGAGCAGAGCCAAGAAGTCCTCTGGGAGCACTGTCTCAGGGTTGTTTGAGGTCCAGCTTGATGAGCTAAGTACTCCAGCTGAGCTCCTGGCTGTGAATCAGCAGTGGTCTTGGCCCTGCTGATTTACACCAGCTGTGGTAGCACCATGGGGCAGGGCACCCATATTTAATGGGCAAAGGTTTCACGGCCAGCAGCAGCAACTCCCAGCCTCTGAGATCAGGAAGGATGAAGCATTTTGTAGCTGTGTCCCCATTCCTTTGTGAGTTACCATTCTAGAAGCAGAGGGTGCTGTGAAGATGTGGTGTTTGCAGAGCTGGGAGTACCGGGGTGGCAGCGTGGGTGTGGGGCACTCAAGGAGGTGAAGGGCCAGTGCAGGGGGGTCTGGGTGGGTGTTAAGGGATGGGTGAAGTTATGCTTCTCCATTTTGCATATAGAAGAGTTGGTGAGGAGGGAGGAAGGGGCCTGAGCTACTGTTCCCAAGGTCACCACCAGCTTGACTCATCCCAGGTTCTTACTGATGGGCACACAGGGAGGTGGTTGGGACCTTTCCCATGTGCCTGGGCTGGCAGTGATCTCCCCATCCCTGTCCCTCTCAGCCTCTTCTGTCATCTTCAGGAGTGGCAGCTGAAGGCTGAGGAGGAGGGAGTAAGAAGCTGAAGTCACTGCTTCAAGAGCCTGCTAATTGTCCCTTCATGCTGCCTAAGAAGTGGCCATTTACAGCAGGCCATGTAAAGGCTCTCTGGGGAGCATGGCACGGGAGGATGAGAGCCCTCAATGGCTTTGAAAGAGGCAGCAGAGAGGAAAAACCCAACCCACCATCAGCCAGGGGAAAAAATAGACCAACCCAGAGAGGAACTGCAAATGTGCTGAAGCAGCTGATGACAACCCAAACAGCAGGAGAAGGCTCCTTCCTGCCAATTAATGAGGCTCTGGTGCTAATTTGCCACCTTGACTGTACTTCTGAGCTTGCTAGGAGAAGGGGCAGGACCAGACTGAGAACCAGATGAGGAGGTTTCAACTTGCCTCGTGGCTGCACAGATGTTGCTGGGCTTTGGAGAGACAAGGGGAGCAAGGGCAGGGGGCAGTGGCTGACACACACCCACCCACCCACCCATGGGCCTAAAGCAAGAAGAGGATGATCAAAAGTCTCCATGATCTTGTGTTGGCAGAACAGTTGCAGGTCACAGCCTGGGGAGATTCAGAGTGGCTGTGAGGAGGAAGTTGTTGAGCATGAGAGTGGTGAGAAGCTGGAATGGGTTGCCCAGGGAGGTGGTTGAGGCCCCATGGCTGGAGGTGTTTAAGGCCAGGCTGGATGGGGCTGTGGCCAGGCTCATCTGGGGGAGGGTATCCCTGCCCATGACAGGGGGCTTGGAACTAGATGATCCTTGTGGTCCCTTCCAACCCTGACTGATTCTGTGATTCTACACAGCCTGGAATTCCTGGTTTCCTAGGGATTGCATCTCACAGCCTACCTGGTTCATTGGGAGAGTAAATGGGACCCCAGGTGTGCCCAAGAGCATCTCTGCTGCTGCAGCAGCCTCCTGTTAGGGCTAGCAGGTTTGCAAGCAGCTTGCCATCCCCTGCCTCCCTCAGAAACACTGTTAAGCAGCAAACCTGCTCTATTGGCAGCTGCCTTCTGGTTCTGTGTGGCTAAGGAAGCCGGAGGAGCCCTGAGGAAAATGCTGGGTGTGAAGCCTCCTGCCAAGTAAAATGTCTGATTTCCACATCCTTCAGCCTGAACCAGGAGGGCCAAGGGGATGAATTTCAAGTGGTATCTGCACGTGTGTGCTGCTTGCATGTAAAAAAGAGTATCAGCCAGCAAAGTGTGTTACCTGGAGCCTCTCATCCTTCCCTTCTTTCCCTCTGCATCCTTTGCTCTTCTCCCAGGTTGATACACTGCAAGCTGGGAGCTAGGAGTGGGGAAGATGAGGCAGGTTGGAGCAGGGATGCAGGCTTAGCCCCACAGCTTCTTTCCATCCAGCCTGATACAAAGATGCTTTTGGCTATGAGGCTGGAGTACCTTCACTCTGCTTTGGTAAGAGCTTACCTGGAGCTCTGGAGCCCTGAACATAGAATGACACAAGTATAGTATGACATGAACCTGATAGAAGAGGGCCCCAAAAATAATCAGAAGGCTGGAGCACCTCTTCTACAAAGACAGGCTGAGAGAGTTGGGACTGTTCAGCCTGGAGAAGAGAAGGCTCTGGGGTGACTTTACAGCAGCCTTCCAGTATCTGAAGGGAGCCTACAAGAAAGCTGGGGAGAAAGAGATTTAAACAGGAGGAAATCAGGAAGAAATTCTTTCCAGTGAGGGTGGTGAGACACTGAACAGGTTGCCCAGGGAGGTCATGGAAGCCCCCTCCCTGGAGGTGTTCAAAGCTAGGTTGGATAAGGCCTTGAGCAAGCTGGTCTGGTGAAAGGTGTCCCTGCTCAGGGCAGTGGGGTTGGAGCTAGATGATCTTTAAGGTTCCTTCCAGCCCAACCCATTCTATGAATCTATGGGCTGTTTACAAAGCAGTGGTTTGAAGTGAGAGCAGGCTAGATTATGCTGGGCAAAGTGGATGAAGCTCAACAAGGCCAGCTGTGGAGTCTTGCATCTGGGAAAGAGCAACCCTAGGGACCAGAGTGGGTTGGGGACTGAGCTGTTGGAATGCAGCTCAGAGGGGAGGAACCTGCAGGACCTGGTGGATGGATGTGGCCTTGTGGCCAAGAAGGCCAATTGTATCCTGGGGTGTGTGAGAAGGAGTGTGGTGAGTAGGCTGAGAGAAGTTCTTCTTTCCCTCTACTCTGCCCTGGTGAGGCCACTTCTGGAATATTGTGTCCAGTTCTGGGCCACTCAGTTTAAGAAGGAGCTGCATGAAAGAGTCCTGTTCAGAGCCACAAAGATGATGGAGTGGAACATCTCCCTCAGAAGGAAAGGCTGAGGGAGCTGAGTCTTCTTAGCTTGGGGACGACTTGAGTGGCAACCTCAGTCATGTTTATAGAATCACAGAATCAACCAGGTTGGAAGAGGCCTCCAAGCTCAGCCAGCCCAACCTAGCACCCAGCCCTGTCCAATCAACCAGACCATGGCACTAAGTGCCTCAGCCAGGCTTGGCTTCAACACCTCAGGGACAGAGCTGTTAAAAAAGGATGGAAAGGAAGAATGTCAGGAGGATGGAGCCAGGCTCTGCTCACTGCTGTTCAGTGATGGGCCAAGGGGCAGTGAGTGCAAGCTGGTGCGTGGGAGGTGCCACATAAGGAAAACCTTTCTCACTGTGAGGCTTACAGAGCTCTGGAACGGGCAGGTTGTGGAGCCTCCTTCTCTGGAGACATTTAAAACCCACCCAGATGTGTTTCTGTGTGACCTACTCCAGGTGATCCTGCTCTGGCAGGAGGGTTGGGCTGGCTGATCTGTCAGTGTCCCTTCCAACCCCTAACGTTCTGTGATACTATAAAGGTGGTGGAACATTGGAACAAGTTGCCCAGAGAAGTTATGGAGGCCCCATCCCTGGAGACATTCAAGATCAGGCTCGGTGGGGCTCTGAGGAGCCTGATCTAGTTGAAGATGTCCCTGCTCCCTGCTGGGAGGTATGACCAGATGAGGTTCCTTCTAAGCCAGTGCATTCCATGGTTCTACCTAACAGCACACAGGGCTGGAGCCTTAGCTGGTACTAGGGAAAAGGGATGAGAAGACAGAAGAGGAAAGGGAGCATAGGTTAGACAGCTGTTCATTGTGGGTGTAGCTGATCACAGACTACCACCAGCTGTCTTGAGGCCAGAAGATGGAGGTGGGATCAGCCACATGATGATGAGTGATGGTTGGACTCAATGACCTTAGAGGTCTTTTCTAGCTGACATTATTCTGTAATTCTATGATGGGGAGAGTAAGTGATGTGACTACCCAGGAAGATGTGTAGCAGAAACCAAAATGGTCTTTTTAAGCTGGGAAGCCTCCCAGCAGCTCTCAGGAGTCCTCCAGCCTATCTCTTCCTCAACCTCAGGCAGATCTCCTCCTTAATCCCAAGCAGATGTCTGCTGCCTTCCCCTGAGGGGCTGCGATGATGGCTTTGACTTCTCACTTCCTCCTGGTCTATTTAGTCGCCTGATTTTTTTCTCTCTTTAGGACTAGGAGGCAAGGGAGGAGACGTGGGCAAAGGAAGACAGATGTGCAGAGTCGAGAAGTCCAGGTGACAGATTGAGGGATGCTCTAACCACAATAGCCAGCTTGATGGATTGATGGATTAGACAGGGAATATAAATAGCTAGTAGGGTTTATCTACCCCCACTTTATTTTCCTCTCGCCTATCTCTTTATCTCTCCCCGTGTTATTTTCCTCCTCCTTATCTCTTTATCTGTCCAACGCCAGGATGGAGGAGAAGCAGGGAGCAGGCAGGTGACAGAAGCAGGATGGATGAGTTTTAGTTACCTCTGCTTTTGCGGTTTTGCCAGCTGAGGAGGGTTAGGAAGTGGGCTCAGCTCTTGCACACCGATACACTTAGGTTTCTCCTCCTCTCCCCTTTTCCCTGCATCCTGCCCATCTCCTCTGCCCGCTGCGGTGGGATGCTCTGGGTCAGAAGGTTGGCTTCTTCCTCTCTAAAGCCTGTCCCCAGCCAAGAAACGAGAGCAGCTGCCGAAGCGGTGAGCTCTGCCTGGCTGGTACTCAGCGCTTCCACCCGGCAGCCGGGCAGCACCGCGGGCAGCACCGCTGCTTGGTATTCCGCTCAGGCACCGAGCGCGGCGGCGGCAGGAAGGAGTGGGGGGAGCCTGACTCCCCCGGGCCATCAGCTGCCAGCCCGCTTGTCCCCACGCCCGGCCCTGCACTTCGGCTTGCTGGAGGTGCGGGCTCTTCTCTCTGCTATCAGGTCGAACGAGAGGAAACGGCCAGGGGAGGTTTAGCTTGGGTATTAGGAACAGTTTCTTCGCTCCAAGTGCGGTCAGACATTGGAAGAGGCTGCTCAGGGAGGGGGTGGAGTGACCATCCCTGGAGGTGTTCAAGGAATGTTTGGACTTGGCACTTTGATACCTGGTTTACTGCCCACGGTGGGCTTAGGGTAAAGGTTGTACTCTGTGATCTTGGAGGCTTCTCCCACTCAAAGCACTCCTGTGTTTCTGTGATTCCATGTGGGATGTCTCCAGCAGTGAGACTGGTGGAGGTGCTGGCCTTGGTGAAACCTGCTGGCCCCGGTGTCTGCACTGGCTGTAGCAGGGGGAGGTGTTCAGGATGTGCTGCACCCAACTTGGGGTCCTTTCTAAGAGGGTGATGAATAAGAAGGCCTTGAAGATGTCAATGAAGGTGCCAGAAATATGGAGCAACTTATGTATACAGACCAAGGCACAGAGGCTAGGGCACAGAAACGACTGTCAGGCCTGTACCCAGCTGCAAGGGGTGGCTGGGGGTCAGCTGTTCCGAATCTTTGACCATATCAGAGCTAAAGGTCATCAGGTGAAGCTCCTGAGGGCCATGCTTGATGTGCCCAAAGAGGTGACATGTCACATGTGCCACAGGAGGCAACTGAGCTGCAGTGCTGCTCAGCCTGAGACACGGTGGATGTTTACATGGGACTGGGAGAAGGTTAGATATAAGACATGGATCCTTCCCACCACCTTGGGAATCGTCTGCTCCAGATAGTTTGCTAGGAGCCAGGGAGAGCAGGCGGGAGCTGCCAGCTCCAGGTGTAAGCATGGATCTCTCCCTGCCTCCGGGCATGTCTGATGGTCTTAATGGGCCACCTCTGAGCCCTGTCCTTCTGAGTTAATGAAGACATGGACAGGAGACAGATGGCCAGCCCGTGTGGTGGCATCTCTGCTCCTTGGAAGGCTGGGCTAAAATCCCGAGAGCAGGACAGTGAGGAGAGAGCTGGGCATGCACGGGAGCCTCCTCTCCCTCTCCTTCTGCCACGCAGTGAGGGAAAAGCCAAGCCCAGAGATGACACTAAGTGTTCTTTCCTTCTTTTTCTTTTTTTTTTTCTTTTTAATCTCAGTTGGTTCTGGTTGTTCTTTTGCTCAAAAAAAGGCATTTTTTGTTTTAAAAAATATATTAAACAGATACATTATACTAAGATGTCTCTTGGCTGGAGCCACCAACAGCAAATGACACTCCTCAAATAAATAGGTTTAAAAGAAACCCTCCCAAATGAAGCAAACAAATAAATACATAAATAACACTTCCCTCCCACCCCCACCTCCCCCTTGTTTTTTTCCTTTCATTTTAGATTTCTTTTCTCTTCCCCACCCCTCCCCCCCAACCCCCCTAAGAATTGCAACCCAGAGGTCTCTGCCAGTATCTGTGCTGGCAGCGTCCATGGGGCAGGCGCCAGGTCCTTCCTGGTGACAATGCCTTAGTATTGCAGCAGATGTAAGATGCTTGTGGAGAGGTCTCAGGGAAGATCTGCCAGGTCTCAGGATCCTGTGGTGTGGTCCACCCTCCCCGTGCCATGTGCAAGGGCACAGCAGGAAGGATGGTGGAGGATGTGAGAGCGAAGGCGCTGGTAGAAACCTCTCTTACAAAGACTACAAAAGTTGGGGCACCGAGGAGGCTGCTGCTGGAGGAACCTCGTGGTTGGCTGGGCACCTGCCCCAGTAGGGCCAGCGGTTGCCCCTGACCGAGCCACATTCCCTTTGGCCATCAGCGTGTCCCCCCAGCCGCTGGCAAGGTGGCTGTGGTAACATCATCCCTGTGCTCGGAGCCAGCGTGCAGCGTGTGAGCCATCCCTCCTCCGTAGTCCTGCTGGTGGCCTCCATCTGCTGGAGCCCTACATCTCTTTGGCCAGTCGCTGGGTGTACCATGGAAGCACGCGGTTGGCACTAAGGTAAGGCCTTGATTTAGCTTTTTAGGGTGGTTGTTTCCCCTTCCTCACCCCAGAGAGTCTTTTCCCCCCAGCCTGCTTGCTGTGCTGCCTGAGCAGCCCCAGCTGCTAGCTGCACAGCTTGCCTGTCTCCTGCTCTACCGCATTGGGCAGCTTGGCGTTGAAGGCCCTCAAGGAGGACTGGATCCTTGCCACCTCATTGTTGGCCAGCTTGAGCCTGTGGCGGAGCAAGCAAGTGAAGAGGTCCAGGCGGATTTTGCCGGGGGGTGACAACCTGTTCACGCGGTCCCTGATCTCCAGCAGCTGGAGCATGGCCGAGTCCTGGGAGCCTTGCGTATAGGGATAGTCCAGCTGGAGGATCAGGTCACGAATAGCATCCGGTTCGAAGGGTAAGCTGTAGCCAAACACTTGCAAGCTGTTGATTTTCATGTACCCCAGGTTCTTGGAAGGATCTGCCATCTCCAAGGGTTCATAATAGATTGTCTCGTTGGAGCTGTCATCTAGAGACTTGATGCGGCTCCGCAAGTAGACGTGAACCGTTTCAAAGAAGGTCTTCCACTTGTTGCCCAAGGTCAGCGTCCAGTTTTGGCACTGGGCAGAGGCATCTACGTTAGTCCTTTCCCAGTCTGGAAAGCTGCCCTCATTGATGGGCATGAACCAGCTCTCCGAGTGGCTTCCCCCAAAGGGGTTGACATAGATGGCCATGACAGGCTCCAGCGTGCTGTTCTTGGTGAGGCAGATCTGCAGAGAGAGGGCCAACATCACGTGAACCAACCCGGGCTTGTACTTGTTGCTCTTCAGGGTCAAGAGCATGCGTTTCCTCCAGGAGGGGTCAAACCAGCTGCCCAGGCGCATGTCGTTGCTGATGAAGATGGAGTGCACCTCGATGCGGCTGTCCCATTTCTGCAGGAGGTACTTCAGCTCCAGGTCCTGCAGGTCCGTCTCCAGCCCCAGGTAGTGCTCCAGCGAGTCGGCCACCTCGGGGCGGCAGAAGCCCTGGGCGAGCGCGTAGCCGTGGTTGCAGGTCCCGCAGCGGGTGCTGTTGTCCTCGGCGCAGCTGGCGCAGGCTGGCCCCTCGCCCAAGGCACATGGTATGGAGCCCTGGCAGGAGGGCTGGTCGGAGGGACATGTGCAGCTGTGGCTTTCTTCCAGAAAGGTCCCAGGCATGGTGGTCTCGCTGCAGTACAGGAGCGACTGTGCACGGCCCCACCAGTAAGGCAGGGACCTGGGGAAGATGAGAGGTGGCAGGAAAGATTCCTCCACTTCTTTCCTGGTCTCCCACCCACTTTGGGCCTTTGTTTTTTTGCCAGACTCCCACCTCCTTTACCAGGCTCCCAATCCCTTTGGGACCTTCACTTTTGCTCCACCTTCCAACTCCCTTTTGCCCTTCCATGCTGTTTGGGCCACTTCTTTTCCCAGCTTTCCACTCTCTTTTGGCCTTTCACCTCCCTTTCCTAGCATCTCAACCCAGAAGTGGGTCTTCACTTTTTTCCTGGCCCTCCCACTCCGTTTCCCTCTCCCACTCCGTTTCCCTCTCCCACTCTTTTTGGGCCTCCATTTTTTTCCCCAGCCTCCCGTGCCCTTTAAGCCTTGAGGCATGACCATCATTCCCTAGGGACAGATGGGCTGTCCACCTTGTGTTTGTGTTTCTGCACTGCTGGTGGGGGCTGGTGAACCCCATGTTTCATTATCCCCCATTATGTAGCTGCAGATGTCCCTGCTGACTATGGGGGGGGGGGAAAGTCAGAGCAGATGATCTTTAAAGATCCAAGGCAAACCAGTCCATGATTTTCCTTCTCCAGGCTTGGAGAGGGAACCTCTCATGGCCACATCCTAGTGTGACACAGCTGCCCCTGCTGCCTGCTCATCCCTGTGACAAGGTGGGAGCTCCTCCCATCCCAGCCGTGGGGCCCTGGGTCTGAGCCATGTCCCTGGCGTGGGTGGGATGGAGATGCTGTGACAGCCTACCTCTCCTTCGGCAGTTTGAAGCGGGGCTGCCGGTAGCAGCGCTTGCTGAGGTTGAAGAGGCGCCGGATGAGGCGGTGAG
Organism: Pogoniulus pusillus; assembly: GCF_015220805.1. NCBI lineage: Eukaryota > Metazoa > Chordata > Aves > Piciformes > Lybiidae > Pogoniulus > Pogoniulus pusillus. The sequence continues at coordinate 39,002,125 of NC_087271.1, read as the reverse complement.
TTTTCCTGGCGAGCAGCTTCAGGCTGGTGCCCAGCTGCTGGTAGCGATGCTGAACGTCCAAGTCCATGGCCCAGAAGTGGGAGATGGCTGTCCTGTTCAGGAAACGATCTCCAGGGAGCCTCTTCACCAGGGCCTGAAACTCCTCTGTGGATGGACAGAGAGGGAGTCAGCAGACACAGGAGACCAAGTGGTTAAGGTAGGTCCAAAGCAATCTCCCTCCACCCATGCTCTCAGGTCCTTACAGTGAGATGCCCACCCTGGGCTCCCCTCCCCCAGATTGGGCTGCTGCCGAAGGAGTAGTTGCGGGGAAGGAGATGCTGGGTGGGATCTCCTTGACCTCACCTGACTCCTCAAACTGGCTGTGGTGGCTCTCCCAGGCTCTCCGGAGCTGTGCCAGGCTGTTCTCCAGCGCCTGGATGTCGGCCTCGGGGCAGTTGCAGCGGGGGAAGGCGGGCTGGCACTGGCAGCGGCAGTCGCTCCGGCGGCACACCAGCTCCCCAGCCGAGCTGCAGGCGATGTAGCTGAGGGCGGCCGCCACAAACCTCTCTCGTAGGTAAGATGGCAGCACCGTCTGCAGCCCTGCGATCGGGAGGCAACCCCAGAAGTGTCAGGGCATGCATGGAGCCCCTCAAAAACAACCCCTGGGGAGGAGGGAATGACCCTTCCCTGTTCCCCGGGCTCCTGCCCTCACGTGATCATCATCTCAATTTGCTGTGGAGCCGCTTGTCTGGGCTCCGCATCGATCTTGGCTCCTCTTGGCAGCCGAGCAACAACCTCATCCTGCCCAGTTTTGATTATTTTCATCCCCTCTTCCTCCTCAGCCCTTAAATTAAAAGCGGCATCTCGAGCCAGCATCCTCCCCTGCATGCCCACCAGCATCTCATGGTGGCACTTGGCCATCGCCGTGTCCCCACCAACCCTGTCCTACCTTGGAGCTGCACTTTGTTCTCAGGGCTTTGCACCAGGACGGAGCTCACCGAATCCAGGTTGTCGTAGTTGCTGCAGCCGAGTGGCCCTGTCCGTGTTTCGGTCACCTAAAAGCAGGGGAGGGACCCGCGGGTGGTCGGGGACACATGGTATGTGTTGCTCCTCCAGTAGTGCAGCAGATACCCCTGGCCAGGCTCCCTGTGCCTCTTTCCCGGTCGGGAGAGGAGAACTAATTGCCTGCTGGTTGGCTTGCTGACAGGCAGCCTGCCGCCCGCTGAAAAATGGGCGGTCATTAGCGTGCCCAATTGCCCATAAATAACGTGGTCGAGATGACTGCCAGAGAGTCCTTTTGGTTGGAAAAGACCTTTAAGATCAACGACACCAGCAACTACCTAACTCTACCAAGGCTGGTGCTGAACCATGTCCTTCAGCACCGCATCTTTCGTACACCTCCCTCTCGGTGAAGAAATCTCTTCTAATGTCCCACCTAAACTCCCAGTGGTGCAACTTGAGGCCACTTCTTCTTGTCCTGTCACTTGACACCAGAGAGAAGAGACCAACCCCCACCTCACTCCAGCCTCCTCTCAGGGAGTTGTAGAAAGCCAGAAGGTCCCTGCTCAGCCTCCTTGTCTCCAGACTAACCAATCCCACTTTCCTCAGCTGCTCACCAGAGCTGTTCTTCAGACCAGCTTTGTTGTCCTCCTCTGAGCCCACTCCAGGACTCAAGCACCTCAGCATAGAATCATAGAATCAACCAGGTTGGAAGAGACCTCCAAGATCATCCAGTCCAACCTAGCACCCAGCCCTATCCAATCAACCAGACCATGGCACTAAGTGCCTCATCCAGTCTTTTCTTGAAGACCCCCAGGGACGGTGCCTCCACCACCTCCCTGGGCAGCCCATTCCAATGCCAATCACTCTCTCTGTGAAGAACTTCTTCCTAACATCCAGCCTATACCTACCCTGGCACAACTTGAGACTGTGTCCCCTTGTTCTATTGCTGGTTGCCTGGGAGAAGAGGCCACCCCCCACCTGGCTACAATGCCCCTTCAGGTAGTTGTAGACAGTAATAAGATCACCCCTGAGCCTCCTCTTCTCCAGGCTAAACAGGCCAAGCTCCCTCAACCTCTCCTCATAGGATTTGTGTTCCAGGCCCCTCACCAGCTTTGTTGCCCTTCTCTGGACATGTTCCAGCACCTCAACATCTTTCTTGAATTGAGGGGCCCAGAACTGGACACAGTACTCAAGGTGTGGCCTTACCAGTGCTGAGTACAGGGGAAGAATAACCTCCTTCTTAAAACCACACTCGGTGCTCCAGGTGCAGCCTCATCAATGCCAAGTACAGGGGGACAGTCGCTGCCACGGTTCTGCTGGCCACACCATTGCTGCCACAGTGCTGTTGGCCTTGTTGGCCACCTCGACACACGCTGGCTGGTGCTCAAACAGCTGTTGAACCTTGCCTGTTGTTTTACTCGTGTCTCCCCTCCCCAGGCTGTGATGCTGCTTTAGGGTGTCAGCCAGCTGTGGGAGGTCTGTGGCCACCATCTCCCCGTGCCCCCTCTGCCCCTCACCTACCTTGATGGCGGCTGTGGCGATCTGGATGTGGTGGAGCCGGCGCAGTGTGCTCTCCCGGTCAATGAAGTAGGAGGCTGCCAGCTGGTGCAGGGTCTCCAGCGAGACCCCTGAGCTGTTCCCAGCCCCTGCCGCCGGCTCTGCCCTCCGGCTCAGTTTGCGTTTGTCCACAAAAATGGTCAGGGACTCTTCTCCTGGGGGAACATGCAGCTCTTTTAGGGGGCTGCTGGGCTCCCCCCGTTCCCCTTTCTGGCCAGATTTCTCCTGCGGTGTTTGTTCCCCACCCTCCCTGCTCTGCACACTGCCCCGTGCAAGGACAGTGAGCAGAGAGCAGACGGCCGCTGGCACTCACCTCCCTGGCACTCACCTCCCAGCGTGGCGGCGAGCAAGAAGTGGGTCCCATACTTCTTGATGAGGCTGTCAGTGATCTGCTGGGGGCTGGGCCGGCGTCCCAGCAGACGGATGTTGCGGATGAATTCGGGGGCCAGGGGAAGCGGCAGGCTGAAGAAGTCTTTCCTCTCCAAGGCCAAATTGTTCACCTTCCAGCGAGCAAACTCTCTGTAGCAGAAGAAGGGTGATGGGGAGGGGTTTCAGGCTGGTTCAGCCATGCCACAGGCGTGCTGTCCCCAGTGTCCACCTCCAGGCAGGGGATCAGTAGGCAGAAAAACTCCCATTCGGACCTTCCTGAGCTCCCTGTTGCTGCAGCAGAGGTGAAGTACTCTCTGCCAGCTATAGATCCAGGCAGGATGAAAGCATGGTCCCTCCCTAAAAGCCATCGATGGCGATAATGAGCTACAAGCAGCGGAGGTGCCTGGTATTGATTAATCAGACACCTCTGACAGGCGTTAATCACATCCCAGGGCAGAGCCAGGGCCTCCTCCAGATCACTGGGCTGGATCCTTTATCCTTATCCCTATAGATGTGGGTAAAAATCCAACATCTGGAGATCATGGTTTTAAGCACCAGCAGTGTTTTGTAGGGAGCTGAAGGTGCTGGGATATGATGAGATTGGTGGTGGGTGCCCTTTAGCCCCAGGGCTACAAGTGATGCCAGGAGGTGACTGGTGGGGACGCACCAGCCTCGCACTGCCTCAGGCAACCGTTGGTCCTCGTAAACAACTGGTGGCTGATTTCAGCCTAATTGTTGGCATTTTGCTCTAATTAAAACCATGCAGAGGCTTTCAGACAGTTTAATTAGGGCTGGTTGAGAGAGGAGGGAGAGGGAAAAGGAGGGAGGGAGGGATAGATGGATGGGTGCAAAGCGTTCAAGTGGCTTGCCAGATGCTGGGTTACTTCCTATCATGGTTTTTGGGCCGTGTTTGGGCTAGGACTGGCAATAGGGGTGAGGAAGAGTGGGATGCTGTGTCTGCTGGGGTGCTGGGGTGTGTGGGACTGAGGGACCAGTAGCCCTCCACTGGAGTAGCCTCATTCAATCCTGTTCCATCTTGCAGGCAAGCAAGTCCTGAGGGCTGCTAGCAGATTCTCCACCTTGTAGGAGGCACAGGCCAGCTGCTGTCCCTCCAGCTGCTCCTTCCTGTCCCACCACCGTCACCAGCAGCATCTCCAGAGGACACAGGTCCCTTGGAATGGCAGCATGAGAGCATAGGAAGCGGGTGAGTGGGGAGAGGAGCTCTCTGGGGGTGCGTGGCTGCGTAACAAGGCACCCGCGTCAGCTCCCCAGGGAGGCAACGATGGGGCTCTGCTTCACTGCTGAAAGCCTCTGGGGCTTGGTACCAGTGAGGAGAGGAAGGCAAAAGGACTCATCAGCAGGAGGTGACAGCCCAAGTTAGCCAAGTTAGGAAGTGGTGGAGTGGCCTTCCCACACTGGTTGTCATGGGTGGCCCTTTGCTGGGGTCAGTGGAACCTGCTGCTGTTGAGCTTGTTTCTTCAGTGGAACCTGCTGCTGTTGAGCCTGTTTCTCCACTGGCAAGAAACACCTCCAGCATCAGTCTGCACGCAAGAAGCATCCCACTGCTGCAGTCTATGGGGTGATGGCACTAGGGACATGCCAGGAGGTCAGTCAGGGTGGCTGTTGGCAGTCCCCAGCAGCATCCCAGCCCCAGCTGACTGGCAGTCCAGTGAGGATCAGTAATTTAGTGCAGGGATGTCTTTGTGCAGGGCAAAAGGACAAAGATACATCCCTGTGTGCCTCCCACTGTGAAGGCTGATCCCATCTCAACCTGCACACCATTCCCAGCTCGGGGGGAATCCTGCCTGGAGCCCAGCCAAGCCAAGAGTGCCCTGCGGGGGCTGTTTTTCTGTTCCCTGGAAAGGCAGCATCTCACACCCACCCACCCAGCCGCCTCCTCCCGCACACAGGGCTCTGCTCCTGCAGACTAAACCGAGCCTGTCTCCATGCCACCACACCCTGCAGCGTCCCCCAGACCTCAGCTCCGTGCTGGGGCGCCCACGGCTTCTCACCTGTAGATCCTGTACCTGGTGGTGAAACCTTGCCGGTAGCGCTCCATGAAGTCCACGTACTCCTGGGCTCGGTAGAAAGGTCCCCGGTCGGTGAGGAGCCAGTCGAGGGGCGCACGGCCGGCGGAGGAGGAGGGTGATGATGAGGAGGAAGGGGTTGCGGCGGCAGCATGCTGCTGGGGCACCGTGCCAGCCGCCCCGCTGGCCACCCCCCAGCGGCAGCAGGCGCTCAGGGCCAGGAAGGCCAGCGGCCACGGGAGCATCGGCGGGGGCCCGTCAGAGCGCGGGAGGTCCTGCGGCCCCATCCTGCCCCTGCCCGTCCAGCTGCTTCATTCTCTCGCCCCGGCGATCCTCCGGGACGGCCTCACCTGCAACGGCACCGTGCGGAGCAAGGAGCCTGTGAGCTCCCCGGCGTGGGCTGGCCACGCTGGGCAAGGTTCCAGGTGGGCACTTCACAAACCAGACGCAGCTAAGGGAAGGTTAGGCTTGCTTTGAGGAGGCTGCCCACAAAGGGAAAGCTGCGCCCTGGGCACAGCTACAGAGCAGCAGCTGAGAGTTGATGGGGTGGTTGCTACTGCTGCTGCTGCAGTTACTCCTTCACTACCTTCCCTGGGAAAATCTTCTCACCACCAGTGAAACGTTGGCCCAGGTTGCCCCAGAGAGGTGGTAGATGCCCCATCCCCGGAACCATTCCAGGTCAGGGTGGATGCTGCACTGAGCAACCTGCTCTAGTTGCAGCTGTCCCCGATGACTGCAGGGAGGGTTGGACCAGATGACCTTCGAAGGTGCCCTCCAAGCCAAACTAGTCTATGGTTGCAAACAGCAATCTGGCAGGTACCTGTTTGAGAACTATCCAGGTTTTTTCTCTGTGCTTTCCCTGCCTTACATCAGCCTGCAGAGCCAAGCTTTCTGCTTCGTGCCCCTGTGCTGGGGTTAGTGTCTACCTCTTCACCCCGTGCTTTGGGGACACCCATCATAAGCATGTCCATCTTGATTTAGAGAGGCTGAAAACAGTAAGCACAGGGAATTGGAACAATTTGGATCTCCAGGTATGAGCTGAGCCACGTATGGTCGATGTTAAACTTTCCTTTGCATCCTGCTGATGGCTGAAACGATGGATGGAGGGAGGGATGGATGGACAGATCATAGAATAGAATCATAGAATCAACTAGGTTGGAAGAGACCTCCAAGATCGTCCAGTCCAACCTAGCACCCAGCCCTGGACAATCAACCAGACCACGGCACTAAGTGCCCCAGCCAGGCTTTGCTGCAACACCTCCAGCCACAGCAACTCCACCACCTCCCTGGGCAGCCCATTCCAATGCCAATCACTCTCTCTGACAACAACTTCCTCCTAACATCCAGCCTAGACCTGCCCTGGCACAACTTGAGGCTGTGTCTCCTTGTTCTGTTGCTGGGTGCCTGAGAGAAGAGCCCAACCCCACCTGGCTACAGCCTCCCTGCAGATAGCTGCAGACAGCAATGAGCTCTGCCCTGAGCCTCCTCTTCTGCAGGCTGCACACCCCCAGCTCCCTCAGCCTCTCCTCATAGGGTTTGTGTTCCAGGCCCCTCACCAGCTTTGTCACCGTTCTCTGGACAGATGGATGGACAGATGGATGGATGGACGGACAGATGGATGGATGGACAGATGGATGGATGGATGGATGGACTGCCACCCCACGGTTGGCTGCACTGATTGTGACAGTGTTTTGATTGGAATTGGCATTTATCTCAAGCCAAGACTTTCCTGCTCCCATAGCCCAGTGTGTCACTGTCTGCAGGAGTAAAGATAGAGATTTTCTGGGAGTAGTAGACCCAGGACCAGAGCCTGAATTTGCAATTGAAGGTGGGAAATGGGGAGCTGCAAGGTCAGAGCTGGGGTGAGGCTGTTTGCCTAAAAATAGGAAGCCCATCACTGCTCTGCTTCCAGGGGAGGGGATTTTTCTTCTGGGAAGATGGCAAGCAGGGGCCTGAAGCCCAAAGGCTCCCTGGTGCTGAGCAGACACCAGCTCCACGCTCTCCCAAATGGGGCTTTGCCAGATGAATCATTGTGCTTTAACATGTATTATTATGTATCTCTCTATATATATTTATTTAAATGTCTTTTCCCTCCCTCTCTTCTATTTTTAAGCCCCTAAGGGTGCACTTGGATTACACTTTCTCAGCTTCCCGCTCAGCCCTGGAGGCTGAGGCTCTGTTAATGTTAAACAAAAGCTGAGATTTTCACATCACCAGCTTGAGGGTGCCAGGGCAGCAGGGCAGGCAGGAGCAGCTGCCAGGGCGTTTTGTGTTCTGTCTCCCCTCCATGTTATATTTCCATGTGGCACCCTAGTTTCCCCCAGCATTGCAAGCAGCCATGTAGCAACCTGCTGGTTGCTTTCTGCTCCCGGTGTATGAAGTCTTCAGTGGCTACTGTGGCCACCTGGACAGGCTGTAGAGGTGGGCACAAGGCAAGCTCATCAGGTTCAACAAGACCGAGTGCAGTGTCCTGCATTTGGGTCAGGGCAATCCCAAGCACAAATCCAGGCTGGGCAGTGAGTGGCTGGAGAGCAGCCCTGAGGAGAGGGACTTGGGGGTGCTGCTGGAGGAGAAGCTCAGCAGGAGCCAGCAGTGTGCACTTGCAGCCCAGAAAGCCAAGCAGAGCCTGGGCTGCAGCAGCAGAAGTGTGGCCAGCAGGGCCAGGGAGGTGATTCTCCTCCTCTGCTGTGCTCTGCTGAGACCCCACCTGCAGCACTGCATCCAGTTCTGGAGCCCCTGGGACAAGAGGGCTGTGGAGATGCTGGAGTGTGTCCAGAGCAGGGCCAGGAGGATGCTCAGAGGCTGCAGCAGCTCTGCTGTGAGCACAGACTGAAAGAGTTGGGGCTGTGCAGGCTGCAGAAGAGGAGGCTCCCAGGTGACCTTCTTGTGGCCTTCCAGCATCTGAAGGGAGATACAAAAAAGCTGGGGAAGGACTTTTCAGGGTACCATGGAGTTGCAGGAATGGGAGGAATGGAGCAACACTGGAGGTGAGGAGAGTCAGGCTGGAGGTGAGGAGGAAATTGTTGAGCTTGAGAGTGGTGAGAGGCTGGAATGGGTTGCTGGGGTAGGTGGCTGAGGCCCCATGGCTGGAGGTGTTTAAGGCCAGGCTGGCTGAGGCTGTGGCCAAGCTGCTCTAGGGTAGGGTGTCCCTGGCCATGGCAGGGGGGTTGGGAGTAGATGATACTTGTCCCTTCCAACCCTGACTGATTCTATGAGTCTATGACTAAGGCAATGATTGTCCCCTTGTGTTCAGCACTGGTGAGGCCACACCACAAATAGTGGGCTCGATTCTCTGGTCCTTGCTGTTGGTCTCTACTGCCAGGCAAGCAGCAACAGAAGAAGGGGACACAGTCTCAAGTTGTGCCAGGGGAGGTCTAGGCTGGATGTTAGGAGGAAGTTGTTGTCAGAGAGAGTGATTGGCATTGGAATGGGCTGCCCAGGGAGGTGATGGAGTCCCTGTGCCTGGAGGTGTTGAAGCCAAGCCTGGCTGGGGCACTTAGTGCCATGGTCTGGTTGCTTGGCCAGGGCTGGGACTAGGTTGGACTGGCTGAGCTTGGAGGTCTCTTCCAACCTGGTTGATTCTATGATTCTAATAAGGACATTGAGGTGGTGAAGCAGGTCCAGAGACGATCAACAAGACTGGTGAAAGGAGGAGCAGCTGAGGGAACTGATGTTGTTTTAGCATGGAGAGGAGGAGGCTGAATGGAGACCTTCTCACTCTATACAACTCCCTGAAAGGAGGTTGGAACAAGGTGGAGGATCAGTCTCTTCTACCAAGTAACAAGTGATAGGATAAAAGGCCTGGAGCCTCAAATTGCTCCAGGAGAGCTTTAGGTTGGATGTTAAGAAAAAATGGTTTTCTGCAGGAGTGGTCAGGTGCTGGAACAGGCTGCCCAGGGAGGTGGTGGAGTCCCCAGACATAAAGGGATTTACAAGCCTTGTAGATGTGGTTCTGAAGGACATGATTTAGTGGTGGACTTAGCAGTGCTGGGTTAGCAGTTGGACTTGATGGTCTTAAAGGTCCCTTCCAACCAGCCTGATTCTGTATCTCTAAAACTGAGGTGGCTTGGGGACCAAAGAAACTTGCAGGGCTCAGAATTAAACCCTCTTGGTCCCCCCCTACCTTGCAGCTGTGGGTCCTGCTGATGCCCTGCACAGGGTAACTCAGACAGCTGGGACAAAGTGCCATGGTGGGGGGGTCTGGTGAGAGCCAGGGCCTGGCAGCAAACCCTATGGATGGTTTAGATGCCCATGGGCTAAACCCTGCATCACTTGGTCCCACTTCTGTATAACAGCGAGGGCAGCAGTACTCCAGTTCTCAGCTGAGAAGGAAGAACTCCTTGAACAGCATCTTTCTAAACTCTGCTCATGGAAGCACACTGTTTGTGGCATTAAAAATGGCTGTGCCAGCAAAACACCTCGTTTAAATAGCTGGTGTGCTAGAAGCCTGCCTGTTGTTCCACAAACAAGCTTGGCACAGCTGATGTCCTTGTTTTCTGTTATCATCTGTGGCTTTTTAGTGGCTTCTGTCCCCTCCAGCTGAGTTGGGGCTGGGCTGGAGGCAGGACTGCTCTTTCTCTGGGCTCCTCTACCCTCAGCTAGGTCTGTGAAGCCAAGGGGCTGCTTTTCCATGAACGTTATGAGAGACTGGCCTCATCCATCAGCCCTTCACACCACCCCAGGCTGGTAGGGGGGTTTTAACACTACTCACCCTGCTGCTCTCCCCAGGCTTTCCTGATGTAAATGAGGAGGACATGGGAGCACCCTTCCTTTGATCCAAAGCAAAGAGGGGATTTCAGTGGGGGGATCAGGCAGAGCACTGTCTCTTCCAGCAAACCTGGGTGCTAACAGCTTCCACCAGCACTGACCAGCTCCTTGCCACCACAGGGAACACCTCCATGTGTCTTCTCCAAGAGGAGATCTGCATGCTGCCCTCCTCCTCCCTCACCTCTGCTTCCAGCACTGCAGCTCAAGGTAGGTTTGTTTTCTGGATGACCATTGTGGGGAGATACTGGGGATGGAGCTAGCCTGGGTCACCTCTTCCCTTAGAATTCAAACTCCAGACCAGATGTAAACCATTTGAGCCTGCTCTGCTGTCTTCCCTGAGAAGTTTATTCTAAGATCCACAGCTGAGCATGAGATGTTTCCTTGTGGCCACCTCATCTTTTACTACAGAGCAACAAAACTAGTCAGAATTGGGTATTTCCAGTGCTTCATAGAACCAGTCAGAGTTAGAAGGGACCACAAGGATTGTCTAGTTCCAACCCCCCTGCCATGGCCAGGGACACCCTACCCTAGAGCAGCCTGGCCACAGCCTCAGCCAGCCTGGCCTCAAACACCTCCAGCCATGGGGCCTCAACCACCTCCCTGGGCAACCCATTCCAGCCTCTCACCACTCTCAAGCTCAACAACTTCCTCCTCATGTTCAGTATGAGCCTACCAATCTCCATCTTTGCTCCTGTCACTCCCAGACAGCCTAAAACATCCCTCCCCAGCATTTTTGGAGGCTCCCTTCAGATCCTGGAAGGCCACAGGAAGGTCCCCTGAGAGCCTCCTCTTCTCCAGACTCAGCCCCAACTCCTTCAGACTGTCCTCATAGGAGAGGTGCTCCAGCCCTCTGATCAGACCAGCTGTAAACCATTTGAGCCTGCTTTGCTGTCTCCCCTGAGGAGTTTATTCCAAGATCCACAGCTGAGCATGAGATGTTTCCTTGTGGCCACCTCATGTTTTACTACAGAGCAACAAAACTAGTCAGAATTGGGTATTCCCAGTGCTCGGCTGGTGCAAGTCCAGCAAAGTTCTCTTCCTGGTGTGCAGCAAAGTTTCCAGCCTCACTAAATGATCTCTTATTTACATCTGCCTCTTATTTACACCATCCTGCTGGCACCTCTGAGATGGGCTTTTTGCTTAGCGACAGGTGCTGACGCACAGCATCCTTGCCAACAGGAACTTGAAGCCTCAAATCACAGAGGGAGTGATTGGCATTGGAATGGGCTGCCCAGGGAGGTGGTGGAGTTGCCATCCCTGGAGGTGTTCAAGCCAGGCCTGGCTGAGGCACTCAGTGCCATGGTCTGGTTGCTTGGCCAGGGCTGGGTGCTAGGTTGGCCTGGCTGAGCTTGGAGGTCTCTTCCAGCCTGGTTGAGTCTCTGATTCTGTGAAGTCAGGCAGGAATGAGCAAGCCACCATGGGAAGGAGAACCTGTGTGCCATGTCTATGTAAAGTTAGGTGGTGAGCTTATCCCTGAGGAGCAGCTTTCCTGCACCATCATTAGCTAGGCTAATTTATTGCTCATGCCAGCCAGGGGTTGTGTGAAATGTATGTGCAGAAGTCGCTGTGGCTACGTAGGAGATCCACACAGCTGGAGGTCCTGGGGGCAATGTTTATTGAGGTGGACCTTCACCTATATCATAGAAGGATCATAGAATCAACCAGGTTGGAAGAGACCTCCAAGATCATCCAGTCCAACCTAGCACCCAGCCCTAACCAATCAACTAGACCATGGCACTAAGTGCCTCAGCCAGGCTTTTCTTGAAGACCCCCAGGGACGGTGCCTCCACCACCTCCCTGGGCAGCCCATTCCAATGCCAATCACTCTCTCTGTGAAGAACTTCTTCCTAACATCCAGCCTAGACCTACCCTGGCACAACTTGAGACTGTGTCCCCTTGTTCTATTGCTGGTTACCTGGGAGAAGAGGCCACCCTCCACCTGGCTACAATGCCCCTTCAGGTAGTTGTAGACAGTAATAAGATCACCCCTGAGCCTCCTCTTCTCCAGGCTAAACAGGCCCAGCTCCCTCAACCTCTCCAGCATCTTTCTGGGATGTCAAAGAGAGCAAAACTCCTTGGAAACAAAGTAGCTCCCTTGACCTTACTACTAGAGCTGGAAATAACTTCCTAATCACTTTTCCTTGATCCAAAAGAATGAAGAGTTGATGAGAAGCATCTGACTGCTCTTTTTTTGTTGATGTTGTTGTTTTGATTTAGGATTTTGCATCACACAAGCTGGAAAACTTCCAGCTTGTTAATTATTTTATTTTCCTCTCTCCCCCTTCCATAAAAACCTTAAAGCAGAGGGGCAGTGCAAAGATTCCTGACCCACTTTCCCAGGACCACAGCTTTCTTCCAGGTCAAGCCTTCCTGATCTCCTTGCAGCCCTCTATGTCCCTACTGCCTGCAGAACAACACCTCAGTGTCCCTCCAGTGGTGGCTGTCACACGGTCCAGACTGCCACTCCTCACAAGCTGCATCCTAAAAACGGCTTGTTGCGGTCTCTAGAGCACTTCCACCCTTGAGATGCCAATGTGACTGCTTCTCCTGTGGTGTCCTCGTCCAAGACGGCTTCAGGCACTGAGCTAGGGTGGTGTGAGGTGTAGACAGAGAAGCTCAAGTGCTCAGCAGGCAGCTCGAGCCTTTCTCCACTGCCCTTGGATGGAGACCCTGACGGTGACAGCAGCCACATCCTGCAGAGTTATGCAGAAGTCCTGCTTGCTTCCACACCGATGGCATCTCCGGAGCCACACACTCCCCCGCTAATCAGGCCGAGTTTGGTAATTAAGGTGTTAGCTAATTGTCAGGGACATTACCATTGATTTCTGCCCTTTCGTGCTGCAGGAGCGGATCTAGAGAGACATAGACCAGGAAGCAGGCATTGGGCAGAGGCTGCGGTGGCATTTACCGGCTGCTGCGCGGAAGCACAGGACCTCTGATGCGCTCTTGCGCTGCCAAGCTGATGGCTGCACCAGGCAGAGCAATACCTGTTGGAGACAGAGCCACGGGGCCTGCCCAGCCGTGGAGGCCGATCCCTGGGGCACACTGGGAGCAAAGGCACATCCGTGCAGGAGCAGGGAGCCCTGGGGATGGGTCTCCAGCGCCCTGCAAATGCCTTTTAGTAGGAACGAAGATCAAACTCAGCGACTGAGTCACCTTCTCATTAAACGTGGGAAAGCTTTATCAAATTAAGACCACTTAAGAGAGTCTGGGCAGAGGCTAAGTGCAGTTTAGCTTCTGAAGTGGATTGACTCAGCCAAGCCAAGCCTGTGTGAATTCACCTTTCTTCGCTGCTTGCACCCCCTGGGACAGACCATCACAAAGTGCTCAATCTTGCAGGATGCTCAGCCCCCTGATCTGGAGCCTCCGACCTCACTTGGAGCTTCGTGGGACCTGTATCCGTTGCAGCCAGCATTGCCTCTCCCTGCCAGCTCACTCTGAGGGTTTGCAATGAGCTGCGGCTGCCGGACTCGCATCTGCACACCTCCTAAGGAAGTGCCAGGGCCTCATCGATCCGCTGGGGTAATTAAGAAGCAAGCCAGGCACCACCAGAGCAACAGCAGCACGGTAATCGCTGGCAAAGTGGGCACAGCGGGGTGCTGGCAGCCACCTGGCACCCAGCTTGGAGAGACGTGGCTCCAGGCAGTGAGCATGGGGACAGCCACCTCAGAGCCTGCCAGCCCTGCCCGAGGAGCGATGGTAAAGAGCATGAAGGTAGCCACAAGCTGATTCTCGCTGAGCTCCTGCAAACCAAGCCCCCCTAGCATGTTTAGTTCAGACTTGAAGACACTGCCTTCACCCCTCCACTGATGAAACTGATTGGAAAACCTGCAGGACTTGATGAAATGGGTTCCTTTTATTAGCTTTTTTCCCCATCCTTAAAAGCAAGACACTCAAAGATGAGAGTAAGGGAAAAGAGCAGAAAATCCCAGGACTTGGGGAGCTGAGGATTTGCATAAGACATCAAATGAAATGAACGAAGCCTGCCTGGGCTGCCGTCCGGGGAGAGAGCAGCTACATGCAGCATGTCACACCGGTGCCATGTGTTCTGCCCTCTGGCTTTGCCCACCCGAGACTTTCACACCCACAGGCAGAAAGCCTCTTAAAAGAGCAACGTGCAACCTCCCCCTGCATGGCAACAGCAGCTGCACCAGCTTCCCTTGTCTTGTGCTGTGCTCTCAGCCTGAAGCATCCCTGCGGATGGGTCTCTGGGGCCCCAAAGCATCCTGGCACACAAGAGCTGAGGAGAAGCATCCCAGCACACGAGAGACGGTGAAGAGCATCCCTGCAGCCCCTCTTTGGAGAAGGTGGTTTCTTCTTATTCCCATGACAGACCCCACAAGCCAAATACCAGTTTTATGCAGGAGCTGGAGGTAGCTCAAGGTGAGAACTGCTCACTCCCATCACAGAGGTGACAAGTGTCACGGGTGGGCAGTGATACAGGGTGGTAACTCAGCATTAGCAGCACGGGGTAAATAAGGTGGTAAGTAGGTGGATGGCGTGGGGCATATAGGGAAGATGTTTGGGGTGTCAGAGTGGGGGTCACCACACTTCCCATCTCCCTGCTGCCTCCCAGGTGCCAGAACTGTCACTGAACCCCCCCACCAAAGCAAAGCTTGCTTGGAAAAAAGTGCAGGGGGCTCCTTGTAACATCTCCGGAGCCGGCACGGACCCTCCTGGCTGCTGATAGAGAGGGGACACTGACACCTGCCGGCAGGTCCCCCCCCTCAGCCCCGCAGCACCCAGGCTCACCCTGCCCGGCCCTGGGCTCGCAGTGGCAGCCCCCGTACCCGGTAGCCCTGCTCCAGGGCTACCCCGGAGGGCAGGGACATGCGGGCGCCCCGAATAAGGGCCATCAGGGCCGAGGGGACTTGGCTGTGCTAAGAGCCGGCGCTCTCGAGTGCGGGGCTTTAACGATGCTGAGTTTTGTTTCCTACCGGGAGAAGATCTTTAGCGGAGGGATTGAGCCCCACCGGCGCGGATCCCCTCTTCTCCCGGATCTACTCCGGTAGCTGCGGTCACCGGCACCGCGCCGGAAGCGTTCGAGGTGGTGGAACAGCTTCTGACAGGTCACCCGCTCCTCGACCGGCTCCGGCGCTTCGGCGGGAGAACGGTGGCAGCGGGGAGGGGGACAAGAGACCTCTCTCTCCTGTTGATCTCCAGCTGACCGACAGGTAAGCGGGTGCTGGAGCATTGCTGGGCACGTCTCCCCTGGTCCCTGCCGTCCCGGGGCATCGCACACCGACCCATCCCGCTGCGCACCGACGGCTGCACGGGCAGCAGCAGGTTTCTAGCATCTCGGGTGTCTTGTTTACCCCCGCAGCCCGCTAGCGCTCGGTTCCACCGGGCCCGTCGCAGCCCCTCCGCGGACCTGCCAAGCACCGGGGCTGGCTCTCGGTCGGCAAAGGCTCGTTGCCTTTCTGCTCTCCTTGTTCTCGCCGAGAAGGCTGCGAAGCGAGCCCGGTGCAAGGAGGCAACTTGACCAAGGTCACCGAGCGAGCCGGCGGCAACCGAACCGTGTTCCCACAGTCGCGCACGGCGGTACCGAGGATCTCTGCCGTGAGTGACCGCGGTTCCCCTCCGCATCGCTCCTTCCCCTTCCCTCTCTCCATCTCACCCACCCACTGCGCTCCCCACTAACGCTTCCGGACCCCGCAGACTTACCCCAGGCTCAACACCGGCAAAGCACCGACCGCCTCTCCGCCCCGTCCCTCGTCCCTCTCCGCTTCACTTCAGCGGCCCCGGGCCCTGCCCCATCGCCGCCGCCTGCCGGCCGTCCCGCACCGCCCCATCGCCAGGCGGGCAGGCAGGTGGCCCCCGGCGGCCCTTCCAGCATCCCGCACCCGGGATTCCCGGCTGCCGGTGCCGGGTCCCGCCGCGCTCCGCAGGCGCCGCCGCTGCCGCTCGATAATATATGCAGGGCTAACAACCAATCAGAGGCACCGCTGGCCTCTCCGCGCCTTCCCATTGGTGGCAGCGCGACGGGCTCGTCGCGTCTCCACCAATGGGAAGGCACGGGGAGGGGTGGCGGCGTCGACGGGGGTCAGCGAGGCCCGCGGAAGAAGCTGCCCAGGGCAGTCGTGGAGCCCCCATCCCTGGAAGGGTTTCGAAGCCATGTAGATGTGGTGCTGAGGGACATGACTTGGCGGTGGGCTGGGTGATGGTGGCTGGACTTGGTGATCTTGAAGGTCCTCAGCCCAAATGATTTTGTGGTTGCAAGGTTCTGCATCAGGTGTTGGGTGTTTGCAACCGAGAGGATGCTGCTGGTGGTGCAGGATTTGCCCTTCTCTGCTGTTTGTGTCCTCTTTCTCCTTCTGTGTTGTTCAAATCTTCACTGAGCTCCAGGTTTGCTCCTCTGCATGGCAGGGTTTGGCGTTAGTGAGGTGTCCCTCTCAGGGATGGACCCCATTTCCTACCAGAAGCTAGAAGGATCATTTTTTGGCCACCACGTTGGAATGATGCAGTCACACATTTTTTTTTTTCCCAGGAAAATTCATTTTTAAAATCATTTGCGTCCCCTGATGACTGAAGAGCAGCAAAAAGGCCTTGGTGGAGAACCTTCAATAGGAATTTTTTTTTTCATTCCCCAAAGGGGTCATAGAATCATAGAATGGTTTGAGTTGGAAGGGATCTTCAAGATCATCTAGTTCCAATCCCCTGCCATGGGTGGGCACACCTCCAACTAGACCGTGCTGCTTGAGGCCTCATAGAATCAAGCAGGTTGGAAGAGACCTCCAAGCTCAGCCAGTCCAACCTATCCCCCAGCCCTGGCCAGTCAACCAGACCATGGCACTAAGTGCCTCAGCCAGGCTTTTCTTGAAGACCTCCAGGGACAGTGCCTCCACCACCTCCCTGGGCAGCCCATTCCAATGGGAAATCACTCTTGGCCCTGAGCACCTCTAAGGAGGAGGCATCCACAGCCTCCCTGGACAACCTGTTCCAGTGTCTCACCGACTTCACTGTAAAGAATTTCATTCTAGCTCCAATCTGAACATCACTGGTCACTTTTCCTGACTTTTCCTGATTCCCCCCTTGTTTTCCCTTATTTTGTTTTATTCTTTCTGTTAGCAGGTGCATGCAGTCAGTGCTGGAGTGTGACAACGTTGCTGGAACACACCCCCCCTCACCACTGCTTTATGTTCAGTTCAATGCTCTGGTTGTTAACGAGTCTGCTGGAGGAAATGAGTGATCCATGGATAATTCCTGGTGAGTGCAGCTTTTCCTGCCCAAAACACAGTGGGTGACTGGGGGGGCTTGTTGCAAACCAGCAACAGGTTGGGGGGAAAGCAATTGTGGTGGATCTGCTTGGAGTGTTTGAGGCACAGTGTTGTCCTTTCATGGAGCCCAAGCTGAGTTATAGAATCATAGAATGGTTTAGGTTGGAAGGGACCTCAAGGATCAGCCAGTTCCAACCCCCTGACACAGGCAGGGACACCTCCCACTAGAACAGGCTGCCTCATCCAACCTGGTCCTGAGCACCTCCAGGGAGGTTGTGGAACATAGAATCACCCAATGTGATCAAAGATCAAAGATCACATTGGGTGATTCTGTGCTCCACAACCTCCCTGGGCAACCTGTGCCAGTGTCTCACCACCCTCACTGTAAAGGAAGAAGTTTTTCCCTCTGTCCTCTTCCCTCTTCTCCCCTCTGCCAGTTCAAACCCACTACTCCTCATCCTGTTGCTACAAGACCTTGTCATTAGTCCCTCCCCAGCCTTCCTGTAGGTCCCCTTCAGATACTGGAAGGCTACTACAAGGTCTCCTCAAAACCTTCTCTTCTCCAGGTTGAATACCTCCAACTCTCACAGCCTGTCCTCTTAAGAGAAGTGCTCCAGCCCTCTGATGATCTTTGTGACTCTCCTCTGGCCTCACTCCAACAGTTTGAATCTTCACAGCTGTCATCTACCAAGGAGAAATGTGGGGGAACCTTTGCAGCTGCAGCAAGGTGAGGGGGAAACCTCAGCTGAAAGCCCCCAAACTGTCAGCCCCAGGGCTGTTTTTTTATAGTGAGATGTATCTGCTGTGTGTGGCTTTCTTTGGAGGCATCAAGCAGGATGGAGCCATGCCCTGCACAGGTTGCTGGCATGGAGATGGTGGAGTGAGAGCTCCACTTCCAGCGTGGTGCTGCCACCAAACCCCTCTGCTCCACAGGACATTGTGGGGAAAACCAAACCAGCATAGCCATGTATCCCTTCTGGGGTGGGCCTGGGCCTTTCACCCCACACTGAGAGAGGAGAACACTTAATGTGAGAACATTTTGGTGGCAGAACTGCAGGTGTCCCCAGGAGGCTTTGGTGGTTGGGCAAGCTGACAGTGCTGCTCTGAGCTCACATAAAGAGAGGGAAGGTAAAAGGCATCTACTGCAAAAAGATCCAGGCTCTTTGGAGTTGTCTTTTCTGCCCCAAATACCTCTTTGGTTGGTTGTTTTTTTAACACACCAGCTTAGGAGCTTTGGATGTCACATGTCTTGTGCTGGGGCTTTGAGCTTTGGAGGTCTGTGATTTCTTCCTGGGCTCTGGAGGTCCATGCTGAGGTTTTGGAGGTCTGGGGCTTTTCCTGGGGCTTTGGAGGTCTGTGATTTCTGCTGGGACTTTGGACATTTGTGACTCCTTTTGAGGCTTTGGAGGTCTGTGATTTCTTCTGGGGCTTTGGACATTTGTGTTTCCTGAGGCTTTGGAGGTCTGTGATTTCTGCTGGGACTTTGGACATTTGTGACTCCTTCTGAGGCTTTGGAGGTCTGTGATTTCCTCTGGGACTTTGGGCGTTTGTGACTCTTTCTGAGGCTTTGGAGGTCTGTGATTTCTTCTGGGGCTTTGGAGGTCCATGCTGAGCTTTTGGAGGTCTGTGACTTTTCCTGGGCCTTTGGAGGTCTGTGATTTCTTCTGGGGCTCTGGAGGTCCATGCTGAGATTTTGGAGGTCTGTGACTTTTCCTGGGGCTTTGGAGGTCTGTGATTTCTTCTGGGGCTTTGGACATTTGTGACTCCTTCTGAGGCTTTGGAGGTCTGTGATTTCTTCTGGAGCTTTGGAGGTCCATGACTTCCAAAGGATTTTGAAAG